>NC_141031.1:32305000-32675000 GCF_052040795.2 Danio rerio
ACTATTACTGTCTCTTATACTCTGATGCTTTTAATGTGCTATATATACAATATTGCATTTATCTTAATGCAGAAAACAATGATTTAGACATTGGCACACACATACACAGGATGTCTGTCTTATTCTTAACACAAAATTGTGAAAAAAGGTTTTCAGAATATGTTGGGCCTTTAAGGGAGCCAGGTGTTTGATTTGTTACATTCTCTGTCTATCAGTTCAGATGCAGAGTCTGATGTTTTAAGCCAGAAATACAATGAGTAGGTAAAATGTGTTCAAATGTTTTTGAGGGTTTGTAAGTCTGTGTATTAAGTTATATTGTTGTTGTCTTGAATTGTGTACTTAAAGGCTACATCGTTAGCTACCCAGGTAGCAAAGAATTCTGGCATAGATGTGGCATAAAGCTGGCACAGCAGATATTAATCCGGCACTCGCGTACAGCATTTGAGCCAAACATGGCCAGGGTTTGGCATAGATGGCACCATCTTTAAGGGGCAGGGTCAGATCATATGTAGTATTTGGCCCAGACGTTAAAAATTTCTATGTAGGCCACGTAAATTTGGCCTTTCTTGACCCACATTTAAAGTAGATTTTAATTATTTCTGAGTAAAGAAAACATTCTACCATGACACAGCAACATATCTGGCCTAATTATGGGTTATTAACTTGGCTGAGACTTGGCCCAGATATGGTCCATGTTTGGCCCTTATATGAAAGCCAGACTTGGTCCAATCATGTACCGTAATTCACTGCACCATGTGGGCCAAGCAAAAGCTGATTGTGGGGGCCAGATCTGGGCCAGATGAATTTTGTTATGTGGGTAGTTAGCCTCTCCTCATATAACTTCTTACATCACTTTCATTTAAGTATATTTATTCATTGGATATTGCCTATTTCCATAATGTACAGATACTAACAGTGTAATGTGTCTTTTTGGCAAATAAGCAGGTTTTAAACACATTAAAACCACTAAATTCCAATCTTCTCAGTTAGGTAGCTAACGTGCACAGGAATAGTTACTCACTGGTTCGGTTACAGTAATTTACTAAGAACACTGTTGTCAGTTACTCACTGTAACGGTTTGGTTGCAGTTATCTACTAACAACACTGTTGCCAGTTACTCACTGTTACCAAACCATTACAGTGAGTAGCTGGCAGAAGTGTTGCCAGTATTCTGTAAAAAAGCCTAGTAAGGTCTAACAGTGTAGGACATAACTATCAGCTTTTGTATGACTCTTTGTATGACGATGAATGACTCTTTGACTCAACAAAGATATACAATAAATACACTGGACTACTCTGTTTCTGAAATACATACACTGGTGGTACAGTAAAAGTATGATAGTGTGCAGTTATGAATCCAGCAATTCACTGTTTGTACCAAGTAAATGAGTTTTTATGAATGAATCATTTGAGGGAATAATCTTTGATCTAACTTGAAGTAGGACTACATTTTAGCAGAATGATATTTCTAGCAGGGCACGTAAAATTGGAAAAACTGGTAAAACTACTGTACTGTTTACTGTGCTGCTAATGGCTAAAATTTATATTAAATTATAACTTATTAAATAAAAGGGCATATCCGCAGTGTAAAACATATACTGGATAAGTTGGCGGTTCATTCCGCTGTGATGAATAACGGGACAAAGCCGAAGGAAAATGAATGAATGAATGAATGTTTATGATGTCGCAGCACGGTGGCACAGTGGGTAGCACAATCACCTCACAGCAAGAAGGTCGCTGGTTCGAGCCCCGGCTGGGTCAGTTGGCATTTCTGTGTGGAGTTTGCATGTTCTCCCTGTGTTTGTGTGGGTTTCCCCCACAGTCCAAAGACATGCGGTATAGATGAATTGATTTCAACTAAATGGCCATAGTGTATGTGTGTAAATGAGTGTGCATGGAAGTTTCCCAGTGATGGGTTGCAGCTGTAAGGGCATCCTGGATAAGTTGCTGGATAAGTTGGCGGTTATTCCACTGTGGTGACTAAGTGACTGAGCCGAAATTAAAGTGAATGAATAGCATGGGTTCTTAGCATGGGTGCTCAGATTTACCTTTCTGCAGATTTCAGTTGCAACCCTTATCAAACACACCTGTTTGTAATTATCAAGTGCTGTTCAGGTCCTAATTAATTGGTTCAGGTGTGTTTGATCAGGGTTGGAGCTGAACTCTGTAGGAAGGTAGATCTCCAGGAACAGGGTTGAGCACCCCTGCTGTAGTGTATGTGAGTGTGTGCAACAGTGTGTGGATGTTTCCCAGAGATGGAAAATGAATGAATGATGCCTCAACCATAACAGTCACTTGTCGCCACCTATAGGCATGAACCTGAAGTGATTTGGTGAACTGCATTGCTTGAGGTAAAAACAAGAATGCCACCATTTTTGACTTCCTAATTATTGTTTTATTTTCATGACTGTTTTGTATTTGTGCTCATGTCTGTCACCACACTGACATGTTTATCTGATAGGGTTTTGCAAAAAGACATACCTGTCCATTATGTAGTGAGAAATGTGAGGGAGTGTAACCAGTATGCCATTGCAAAAAAAAAAAAAAAAGTACAATACTTTCAAATTTTCAAAAATAGCTTACACTTTATAATAACTTTCATTTACAACAACAAAATCATTACATTTAATAATGCAAAACAGTTCATGAGATAACAAATAATATCAGGAAACATAAGATCATATATTAGGCTATTATTAAATGTAATATATTTACATCAAATATAATTACATTTCAATGTATTTCTTAAACGGAGCACATATTTAAATGAATGTTTGTAAATGATTTCCTTAAGAAAGTTATTATAAAGTGTCTCCCAGAATCAAATAAACATTCTTCAAAATGCAACAAGACATTACAGATAATAAGCAAGTAAACAAAAAACAATCAGAACAAAGTTATAAAGCTCTTTCCCCAAATGGGAAAAATATTGTCATCAACTTTGGATTCAGTGATGAGTTCAACTCAGAAGGCAAAAAGGAGAGCTCTTATATATTGTACAAAAATAGCATGTGTAAAAAGGAATCAGTCATTTTCAAAATCTGTCCCTCCAACAGTGACTGTCGCTCTTTCCAAGTCTGATAATTCTCTCCCAGTTTTTTTCAAAGTTTATTTTCCATAAAACATCTCCAGAAGAAGTTCCTCCATGTTGACCGCGCCAATGACGGGTTTGAAGAAGAGCCCAGCCACTACATTGGCGTTGATGGATCTCAGCATGGAGAGAGCGAGGAAGAGTTTGGCGAATCTCGCACTGTCCCCGCGGTGAATCATTTTGACATATTCATTAAGTGCCTGGTTCGCCTCGCTCTGCAGGGCCTGGATGTAATGTTGACACTGCAGCCCAGCAACATCTGAGAACAAGAGATTAAGTGAAACTTGTTATATTGTATGCCAGGAAGATATGAATGACATGAAATTACCCTCATTAAACCAATAAAATGTACTACCTGTATATTTGATTAGCACTCTCAATTTCTTGGGAACAATTTATGATCAACGAGTCATGATTCTTGTTTGATTAATACATTACTATGAATTTGTTTTATTACGCCAATGCAAAAAAAAAGATTTTTTGTTTTTAATTAAGTATGACTCTTGGGGGTATTTATTTAAGACAGGCAGTATTTTAATTATTATTTTAATTATCATTATTTTAATACATCATTACATTTTTCCTTATCAAATGTATTAAGTAAACTAATTAGGTTAACTAGGCAGGATAGGGTAATTAGGCAAGTTTTTGTATAACGATGAATTGTTCTGTAGACAATCAATAAAATATATAGCTTAAAGGGGCTAATAATTTTAACCTTAAAATGGTTTTTAGAAAATTAAAACTACTTTTATTCTAGCCGAAATAAAACAAATAAGACTTTCTCCGGAAGAAACAATATTATCAGACATACTGTAAAAATTTGCTTGCTCTGTAAAACATAATTTGGGAAATATTTAAAATACACACACACACACACACACAAACACACATACACACACACACACACACACACACACACATATATATATATATATATATATATATATATATATATATATATATATATATATATATATATATATATATATATAATTAATTATTAACCTAATACAACAATAAATACCTTAATAGATCTCATTGTTTATTATGTCAATAACAAAAGCATTTTAAAGACAAAATTGTATTACTTTTCCTTTCTACTTATGTGTATTATTGTTGTTGGTGTTAAATTATACATATTAAATTAATATTATAAATAATAATAATAATAATACAAAAGTTAATGTACAAAAGTATTATTTCAATTTATTATTATTATTATTATTACTCATGAAAAATAATAATTACTATGTGATTCATTTCTGAGAAAATTAACATTATGATCAACTATGAACTGTCTAAATCCAGGTATTCTTCCACCTATTCACATTATTATTAGTAGTATTTTTTTTATCATCATAATAATAATTCGTGAATATTAATATTACATTTACACAAGTTAAAGCTAAATGTAAAGTATTATTATTGTTGTTGTTGTTGTTGTTGATTTTGATATTAATATCAATTAATTAATTTGACTAATTGGAGTGTGAATTAAATTATAAACAGTTAACGTTGAAAACTACTATGAACTCCACATTAGTGTATATTTACTCATCATCACCACACATATTATTAGGTTGTCGTTAATAATTACAATGTGAGCTAAAGTAAAGATTTGGGTCGTCTTGTAATTAGATTCATTATGAATGAATTCACAATAATAATCCCAACGTGACTCGAATTAAAGCAACTCTTTTTATCGGAAGTGTCCAAACTCAGGTACCAGCATCGCCTCTCACCTGGGTTGAACAGAATGGCCCCTTTCAAGTACGCGTACTCCTTAGTGCTTATGTCCAGTCCCCAGCATTTCCTCAGAAACATTTTAATACCCTGCACGTCGGTCAACGCCACTCCGCCGTTATGGCTCTGGTTGTCCTGCTTGTCCTGTCCGCTCGTTAAAATCCGCTGCAGCATGCTGGGCTCCTGCGTCTCCGAAGTCTCGAAGTCGATCCTGTCCTGCGCCATACCGAGCACCAGCAGCGGTGCCCAGCCGCTTCGCACCAGCGTGTGCTGATCATCCGCTGGCAGTTCGCGGAAGCACGGGACGTTCTTCACGAACTTCAGGGTCTTGACCAGGACGGCGGAGGCGGCTTTGCATGTGGTTTGAGGAGAACGGAGGGACACTTTCCTCTTGGAGCCGCAGGCACAGGCGCGCATGGACACGGCTAGCCTCGGGGCGCGCGGCTGGTTCCCAAGTTGCGCAGACTGACTGTCGTTCTTTAAGATGCTGTATAAGATGCTGTTCTGCCGCCGCTCGCTGCTGCAGTGGCAGCCGCTGTCAAAGTAAGCCATCCTCGCAGAGCTGCTTATGTTTCGTTGCTGAAACTGTGCTGAGCTGCACGCTTGGAGATGTCCATGCACGGCTGAGGTCTGTGTTACCGTCCACCCAAATGGCAAATAGTTTAGAGTTTTTAAAGAGCACACAGGACGCCTCCCACTGTCTCACTTCCATGCACACATAGGGGGCGATATAGTCTCTGTGTAATGTTGTTGATGTGGTGTGTGGGTTTGTGTACTGGGCAACTGGGCTACCGGGGAATGTCATGGGCAACACATTTTCCCACCGAAACAGTGAAACATAAAATCACCTGCTTTTAGAACTTCATGAAAATATAAAATGCATTTTTTTAAAATATAATGATAAAATGTAATGATAAATATGAAGTTTATTAATAAAATCAATACTTCATATCTAGTTAAAACATACATGTGTATAATTATAATATTAAAATCGATTTTATAATTAACATATAGTTTAAAATATAATTATAATTATTATGTATATACCACTTTTATAATTATTATAATACTAAACAAGACTTTTGAATAATACCATATTTTATATACTATTGATAGCTTGTATGTAATAATAAATCTATAAATAGTTAAACTAGCACAATTTTTTTAATATTAATATTACAAGCTGTGCAATAGTTAGTTAAGTATTAATTTATTACCTTCTGTGATTTGGTTTTAAATTGACTTATATTTTACAGATGAAGTCAGAATTATTAGCCCCCGTGTTAATTTTTCTCCTATTTCTGTTTAGCGGAGAGATGATGTTTTTCAACACATTTCTAAACATGATAGTTTTAATAACTTATATATAATAGTTGATTTATTTTATATTTGCAATGATGACAGTAAATCATATGTGACTAGATATTTTTAAGACACTTCTATACAGCTTAAAGTGACACTTAAAGGCTTAACTATTTATTAGGTATAGGTAAGTTAGGGTAATTTGGCAAGTTATTATATAACGATGATTTGTTCTGTAGACTATCGAAAAAAATAGTTTAAAGGAGCAAATAATGTTTACCCTAAAATGTTTTTTTAAAAATTAAAAACTGCTTTTATTTTAGCCGAAATAAATCAAATAAGACTTTCTCCAGAAGAAAAAATATTATCAGACATACTGTGAAAATTGCCTTGCTCTGTTAAACATCATTTGGGAGACATTTAATAATTCTGATTTTAACTGTAGTTTAAGCATGTGGTTTGTCATTTAATGATCACAGGATCTTACTGAGTTGGTCATGAAAATTAAATATTCAATACCTTTTTTTAATTTCTTGTTTGGGTAGTTGATTTAAAAGATTGATTTATTATTTGATATTTTTATTCATTTGATTTTTCATTTTTATTTTGTCTAATTCATTCTTTTCATTCATTCATTTGTCAAGTCATCAACATTAGCATTATTGCAGTAGTATTTTGTTGTTATTGTTGTTAATAATAAAGACATTTATGTTATTATTGGTGTTTCTATTATTTTTGTTGTTAGGGTTAGCAATTCTAAAGTAACAAGTTGGCAGAAGCCTTTTTGCTCATAAAATTAATCTTTTTAACCTAATGAAGAATATTTTGTTTAGATTAGGTAAATGTGTTAAACGTAGTTTTACAGACATTTTTACAGATTTTTGCAAAACCAACAAAAAAATATATAATACAATAATTTCATTTTTTTTTCAAGTTAGATTTTTTTACTGTGCATTTATAGAATGAAATGACTTTAATTTATCATCTAAGTCAAACTCGGTCCTGGAGGGCCAGAGTCCTGCTGAGTTTAGCTCTAACTTCCTTCAACATACCTGTCTGGAAGTTTTTAGTAAACCTAGAAAAAGCTTAATTGGCTGCTTCACTAGTTAAAATTATTGGTATTTGTAGTGTGTTTAATTGGGGTTGGACCTAATATATGCAGGACACCGGTCCTGCAGGACTATGTTTGGGCACCCCTGGTTTAAGTAAAACTGAAACATTAAACTACTTTTTGGTTGCATGGTAAGAAGGTCGCTGGTTCAAGTACCGGCTAGGTCAGTTGGCATTTCTGTGTGGAGTTTGCATGTTTTCCCCATGTTCACATGGCTTTTCTCCGTGTGCTTCGGTTTCCCCCACAATCCAAAGACATACAAGTGAATTACATAAATTAAACTATGTTTCCCATTACTGGATGGCAGCTGGAAGGGCATACGTTTGCAGGAATAGTTGGCGGTTCATTCTGCTGTGGAGACCACTGATAAATAATGGACTAAGCTGAAGGAAAATGAATGAATGACTTTTCAGACTTAGTCCATTAAAAAGTACTGTAGTGATGTATTAAGTATAATGAATGATTAAATACTTTTATTGAAGTAATTTACCCTGTACACTGTTTACCTCTGAGTATGACAGCAGGTAGCAGTAGTTTCTCCCTATAGTTTGGCATCTGTCCCAGTATAGCCTTGTCTGCTTTGACAGTTTTACAGTAACGTGATGTGTTTGTGTGTGCGCAGGCCACTTTACTCCCAGGATCCTGTGATAATTTATTATTTTTGTTTTGTTATTAAAGTCCAGGGTCATCTGTATTGTGCACAGCTTAGCGGGTTTGTCGGAGGCAGACGGGGGTGTACTGATGTCACTGCTCTCCTGAAGAAGAATATAAAAACATATTGATTTGCAGCCTGTATGGAAAGTCATATCAAGGCGCCACTCCTGATGCTGAATAGCTGAAGGACAAGTCCATGGTGGAAGTGATGAAAGCATTAGAATATTGTGCGGTGAGAGACAACTCGCACAATTGATCTATTTGAAAAAAAAAAGAGAGAGAGAAATGTTTTTTTTTTTTTTTACCATTTACATCAAGGCCAGTGTCAAATAAACAGCCTTCAGAGTCTTTTCTAACACCTGTCCCTCCTCCCTCAAGTAAAGCTACACACATACACAATTTTGGGCGTCTGTTCAATGTCAACAGGTTTAAGCGCCAGTTTTTGTAAATATTCGTCATTTACCTGCACATGAGTTTCTTGGATGAAGGCTCTCGGTTATGTTCTGCTTAGTGAGTTTGAGGGCCAACGCTCACGTCAACAACTTGTCTTTCAGCTACTGTAAGACTAACATCAGAAGAGCTGGTCCAGATAGTGACATAATCACAAGGCTAATTTTTACATGTTGCTGTTTAATTTTAGATTGGTCAGGAATGACTGTATAATGACGCAAAATAACTAGATAATTGACTGTACAGTGTGCTGAGATGCTGTCATTGATTTTTTTTCCTTTTCAAGTGCAGAATGAAAGCTATATGATCTTTTACCAGTGGGTTATTTGTTCTATTTATAAGCAATTAGAACTATACATGCACGAGGTATTTGAATACTTCATATTATACAGCTTTTCATCAGTCATCAGTTGAATTGTTGCCGTGTTAAGCCTATCTACCACATTTTATGACAATTCGGAACAACCCAAGCTCATTCTGATTACGTAACCCGAAATACATTTCTGGAGATCACCAAATACGTCCCAGAAGATGATTGACCTTTTTTTTGTTTGTTTTCATAAATCCACCAGAGGCCACTGTGTACCCTTTTTGAGATCTCAAATTTCTCTTGCGAGTGCCACTTGCGCCTGCTGTTCTTGCGTAAATCCACCAGAGGCTGCTGTCAACTACCTGACTCACTGACTGACTGACTGACTGACTGACTGATAGACTGACTGACTGATCCACCCTTCTCCTTTTTCCCCAAACCCAATCAAAAGTGTTTTCAAAAGCGCCGATTGACCTGCCCACCCACTTCCCTAATAACAGCCGACAATTTTAAAAACCAACCCAAAAGAAGAAAATAGCTTGTCAGATTTATACCACATTTTCAGATTTTACCACATTCCCACTCCGTTATTTACTTGTTTATTTTACTTTTTGGCTTTTGTTTTTGACTTACCTTTATGCTTTCTGGAACCGTTCTTCTCCAGACTTGAGCCCCGTCATTGTGGTCAACTCCTCTCTGATGTCTCAAGTCCACCAACGTTCATGTCAAGCCACTGGACAAACTGGTAACAGCGGGAAAGCCGTTCATATAGAGGTAAGCGCTCAGCTGTTAAGTGCAAAAAAAAAGGGCATCATACCGCCCCGTAGTGTTTGTTTTAGTACAAAATGCAGCTGCCAGAGATCTTACCAGGTCTAGAAAATATGATCATATCACCCCAATTTTATCCTCCTTACACTGGCTGCCTGTTAGGTTTCGTATTGAATTTTAAACATTGCTTCGTACCTATAAAGCTTTAAATAATAGCTCCTGTTTATCTAACCAACCTTTTGTCTCACTACAATCCAACCCGCTCTTTAGGAGCTCAAAACTCAGGGCTTCTGGTAGTACCTAGAATAGCAAAGTCGAGTAAAGGAGGTCGAGCCTTCTCATTTATGGCTCCCAAACTCTGGAATAGCCTTCCTGATAACGTCTGATGCTCAGACACACTCTCCCAATTCAAAACTAGATTAAAGACTTATCTGTTTAGTAAAGCATACACTCAGTGCATTACTTAATGAATGGGCCCCACACAGGTTTTTGCATCTTGATTAAATACACTTTGAACAGGAGCTACGCTAATTATTCTCCTTATTGTCTATTTCCACCTGGGGATACTCATCCCGAGGCCCTCAGACCACGCAGCACCACTGATTCGATCCAAGACCAACAACGAGATGATCCCAGGGTTTCCGTATCCTGGACCAGGGGTGGAGAGCATGAGACTGATTCCTGCGACACTCCAGGGACAGATGAATCTTCGCTGAGGTCCAGCCTTCGTTGCCTTGACTACAGCCCTGCACAAGACGTTTGGCCAGTGGAGAATTGGTTGTGCCCAACTAAGCCTGGTTTCTCTCAACATTTTTTTTTACCAATTCATTCATTCATTCAATAATTTTCTTGTCGGCTTAGTCCCTTTATTAATCCTGGGTCGCCACAGCGTAATGCACTGCCAACTTATCCAGCCTCAACCCATCTCTGGGAAACATACACACACACACACACACACACACACACACACACACACACACTCATACACTACAGACAATTTAGCGCTAGCTGTGTGCACTACCCAATTCACCTGTACCACATGTCTTTGGACTGTGGGGGAAACTGGAGCACCCAGAGGAAACCCACGCGAACGCAGGGAGAACATGCAAACTCCACACAGAAATGCCAACTGAGCCGAGGTTCGAACCAGCGACCCAGCAACCTTCTTGCAGCACTACCTACTGCGCCACTGCGTTGCCTTCTTTAACTAATAGATGAACGTTTTTTCCTCACTTACATGGTTCGGGGTCTGTAGAGCTGCGCATCGATGAATTTGCTCTTCAGTGTTTGGACTCTGAGTAGTGATTATTAAACCACACTGAACTGAGCTAAACTGAACTGAACTTAAACTCTGAAAACTGAACTACACTGTTTCAATTTACTATGATCTTTTATGTGAAGCTGCTTTGACACAGTCTACATTATAAAAGTGCTATACAAGTAAAGGTGAATAGAACTGAATTGAAATAAATTTAAAGATGAAATGCAGCCATACGTACTTCTGGCTACATAATTTGTGATCTTTAGAAACGTTTATAGGAATACGTTTTCAGAATGAGTAAATGTTGATTTTTGATTAGGGCATCAATTACTTTTACAGCAACACTGTAAAATAATCACATGACAAAATGTACACATTTATTTTAATAAGTTATAGATTTGAAATTTTATTAACTTTTAAATCATTTAAATTACTTTAAATTAGAGTTATGGTAATTTGAAACTAAAGCATTTTAGTCAGCAAGAATATTGTATAGTGCATGACTATTTTGAATACACTGAAAGTGTACCAAAAAAGATCTTTAGCACCAGGAATGACAATATTGGATCTCTCAAAATAAGTATTTGTATATTTATGCATATTAACATTACCTATATTATTTCTGTAGACACAAGCAACAACTCTAATATTATACTTCTCAGTTGTTGGGATTGTAGTTTTTTGTCGTTGTCTTTGCTGCCTTTGAAATACTTTTCTTCCAGTGAAAGTTTGTAAATATTTAATTCACCTGATTAGCTTGATTCATGAAATGGATCTTATCTGAATTCTTTTAAAAATCCCAATATGAAAAGCAAATGGGCAAAAATATGAAGAAGCATAATTTACAATTCGGTCTTTTTCTTGCTCAAAACTGCTACATGACTTTTTTCACCCTGTTTGGAGTCCGACAGCCATGCTCACTATTAACTTTGGAAAAAAGCTCTGCAAAGTCTGCAAAAATACTACATTTGAAACTGAGTGAATCATTCATTGACAAAATATGTTGTACACCTCAAACTGATGAGCATCAGAAGTGTCCTGCTTGTGTTTGAAATTTCGATTTTATCAAAAGCCAGAGTTACTGCATTTCCAATCATGCCTCCCTTCATTGCAAGGTCATGGTCATGCTGGATGATTTGTGGCGTGTGTGTGTTGAACTCTGTGTGTGTGTCTACATCTGCTCCTGTACTTAAATAACTATTTCAGCATTACAGACTGCAGCCTTATTTAATGAACTGATCTGTGTATTATTATGCCAAAATACATTTCCAGATGCTAAAGAGATACTGAAAATTTGCTGCTAATTTACTCACCATCTCAGATGTAGGTGATATCTTTTTTTTCTATATTATATAATTTTTTTCTTGCTGAAAGCATGGTCCTTGATCATTTATAAAATGTCAATAGCTACAGGCTCTTTCTATTAAAATCAAATCAAAATGAATCCCAGTGACTTCTGATGATAAACTGAGCACATATTATGAAGCAAAACAGAATGTATTGTAGACTATTGTAAGCACAGACAGCACTGCTTGCAGAGGATATTTACTAAAGTCAGCAATGTTAAGATTTTTGTACAGACAGAACTTTTTCCTTCACAATCAAGTGTATCATCAGAAACCATGATAATTAATTTTGAGTTGCCTGCATTGGATTTTTGCTGCATTTTATGAATAAGGACCTTGGTTTCAGTAAAAATCTTAACCTCATTAACTTCAAAATTTGGTGAACTACCCCTTTAAAACCAGTAAGTTCATCAGCAACTTTATCATCACCCACATAAACAATAGTATATTCATTCTTTTTCTTTCGGCTTAGTCCCTTTTTTTTATCAGGGGTCACCACAGCGGAATGAACTGAAAACGTAGTCAGCATATGTTTTACACAGCGGATGCCCTTCTAGCTGCAACCCAGTACTGGGAATCATCTATCTCATTTACACACATACACTATGGCCAATTTAGTTTATTCTATTCACATATAGTGCATGTCTTTGGACTGTGCATGGGAAACCTGAGCACCCGGAGGAAACCTACGCGAACACAGGGAGAACAAACTCTACACAGAAATACCAACTAACCAGCGACCTTCTTGCTGTGAGCCACCATGTCGCCCAATACTATAGCAATTTATTGTGTTATAGAAACATACTAGTGGAATGTATTATATTATAAAGATTATTGTTACGGGGACTGGGGTGGAGTGACAGGAGACCACAGGAGGTAAGATCCACTATGCAGTTTATTCAGACGTCAGGCAAGCAATGGTCATCAGGTGCAAACAGGTATATACAGGCAGTCCAGAATCCTAAACGTAAAACAGGCTAAAGGTCGAAAGGCAGGCGGCTAAACAGGAAAACAAGGGTACAAGGCTAAGATTGAAACACGGAGAAACAAGACAGGGAAACGCGTTGTAATGTTACTAGGAAAACAAGACTCGGCAAACTGGTAGCGTGAGAGAGTGGCTTATGAATGGGATGTAATCAGTCTGTGAACAAGGTTCAGCTGGTGCTTGCAATCAGGATACATGAGTGAGCAGGCGTGCGTGTTTGGGAGCAGTGCATGTATGAATGTGTAGTCCTGGGGAATCCGGAAATGGAGTCCTGAGTTCGTGTGAGAACCAGCGATCCTCTGGGGAGCGATCGCTGGTTGTGACAATTATGGTGTTTACAACTCATTGTTAATAAATTTTAGTAGTGCTAACTATATTGAACTAGTAAACTGAAATAAATGCTCTAGTATATTTCAGTTTTTAGTACAGTAAATGGTATAGTTGTAGAAAACTAGAAAACTACAGTCTTAGATCATTTGTTATTGCTACTATAGTTGTTGTGTTACCATTACAGCTACAGAATAACCTCAACAGATTGGTATTTTAATATAGCGAGGTTTAAATTTAGAGCATTTACTATAAATTATTATAGTATTTTTATCATCTTTATACATCTGAAGGCGATGCGGAGGTGCAGCAGGTAGTGCTGTCACCTCACAGCAAGATGGTCGCTGGTTTGAGCCCCAGCTGGGTCAGTTGATGTTTCTGTTTGGGTTTCCTCCAGGTGTCCTCCAAAGACATGTGGTACAGGTGAATTGGGTAGGCTAAATTGTCCGTAGTGTATGAGTGTAATTGAGTGTGTATGGATGTTTCCCAGAGATGGGTTGCAGCTGGAAGGGCATCCGCTGTGTAAAACATTTGCTGGATATGTTGGTGGTTCATTCCACTGTGGCAACTTCAGATAAATAAAGGGACTAAGGAAACTACAGGCTTATTTTCATTTCATTTTCTTGTCGGCTTAGTCCCTTTATTAATCCAGGGTTGCCACAGTGGAACGAACCGCCAACTTATCCAGCATGTTTTTACGCAGCGGATGCCGTTCCGGCAGCAACCCATCTCTGGGAAACATCCACACACATTCACACACTACGGACAATTTAGCCTACCCAATTCACCTGAACCGCATGCCTTTGGACTGTGGGGGAAACCGGAGCACCCGGAGAAAACCCACATGAAGGCAGGAAGAACATGCAAATTCCACACAGAAACGCCAACTGAGCCGAGGTTCAAACCAGCAACCTTCTTGCTGTGAGGCGACAGCACTACCTACTGCACCACTGCCTCGCCCTTACAATTATTTAATTCATCAATATTTTTATTTTATCATGTATTTTGTGTATGTGTATATGAATATAATGAGGTTCTGTTTAATAATTTTAACAATAAAAGTTTAGTAAACTTTTCAGTTACACTTTTTATAAGTTTTAATTACAATGTATTTAATAATGTGAACTAAGAATGATCTGATCAGTAATGGATTATTCAAATCCGTTCAATCTTGTTTACACTAGTTAATGCATCATGAGTAAACATGAACTGTGAGATTTAATTAATTTAACATGAGCTAAGATGAATTAGTACTGTAAACAATGGTACTGTAAAAATGCAAGGTAAAATTTACAGAAACTTACTGGCAATTTTGATTTCCAGTAAGACTGTAAAGCGGTATTTCTCAACCATGTTCCTAGAGGACAACCAGCTCTGCACATATTCCATGTCTCCTTAAACAAACACACCTGATTCTGATCATCAGTTCAATAACAGACATAAAGACCTGTAATGGGTGTGACAGACAAAGGGGGCATCCAAATCACTGTAAATAAATAATTACATCTGAGCTGTATTTTTACATTACAATTGTAGATTACTTTACAGTGTTTTCATAAATGTGTAGTCTCACTGGCAACAAAAATTGCCAGTAAGTTAATGTAAATTTTACTGTGAATTGTAATTAATTATTTACAGTGTGCTCATAAATTTACAGTTATATTGGCAACCAAAATTCCCAGTAGGTTACTGTAATTTTTACAGTTAATTATAATTATTAATTTACAGTGTGCTTGTAAATGTAGTCTTATCGGCAACCAACATTTGCAGTAAGTTACTGTACATTTTGCAGTTAATTGTTATTACGTAGTTACTGTAATTACTACTTAGTTACTGTAAATTACAGTATTATCGACAACAAAATCCCCAGTAACTTACTGCAAATTTTAAAGTAAATTAGAATTAATAATTAACAATATGCTTGTAAAGTTACACTCTTATTGGCAACCAAATTGCTAATAAACTACTGTAAATTTTACAGTAAATTGTAATGATTTATTTACAGTGTTCTTATAAATTTACACTCTTACTGGCAACCAAAATTGACAACCTGGCAACTGACAACCAAAATTCCCAGTAAAGTACTGTAAATTTTGTAGTTAATTGTTGTTATTCATTTACAGTTTTCTTGTAAATTTACATTTCTACTGGCAACGAAAAATGCCAACCTGGCAACTGGCAAACAAAATTCCTAGTAAATTTAAGTTACTGTAAATTTTACACTAAATTGTAATTATTTATTTACAGTGTTCTTATAAATTTACACACTTACTGGCAACCAAAATTGCCAACCTGGCGACTGCCAAACAAAATTCTCAGTAAGGTAATGTAAATTTACAGTTAATTTTAATTATTAATTTACAGCGTGCTTGTAAATTTACAGTCTTACTGGCAAGCAAAATTCTCAATAAGTTACTGTAAATTTTACAGTTAAATGAACTTATTAATTTACAGTGTGTTTGTAATATTACAGTAACTTACTGGCAACCAAAATTCCCAGTAAGTTACAGTAATTTTTTACAGTTAATTGTAATTATTTATTTAAAGTGTGCTCATAAATTTAAAGTCATATTGGCAGCCAAAATTCCCAGTAAGTTACTGAAATTTTTACAGTTAATTGTAATAATTACCATTGTAAATTATTCATTGTAATAATATGCATTAATAGTGCCGCCATATTTGTAGAGGGGTCCAAGGACAAGTGTCATTCAACCGCATAAGCCAAAACAATGTTATTACGTGAAGATGCTGGACTTTAGCGCTGTCTACGGGTGTAGTATTGAGAAAACAAAGAAAACAAAGCACTAAAGTAGAACATGACATATGTAAGATTTAGTTTTTTTTGTTTTTGTATGTTATGAACTTTTGTGATAAACAGGTAACATTATTGATGATAATACAGTCACTTGCTGCATTCACCATAAGGCAAAGTAGCACCAACTCACACTAAATACTCTGCTTATGCTAGTTTTGTTGAATAAAATCAGCAAACAATGCAAAAGAAATATGACAACGAGATGCTGTGCTGCCAGAAACTTGTATTATTGTTGCTATAAGTGAAGGAGTTGTTCATAATGGTGATTCATTTACAAACGAATTGCTCTCTTCGTCAGTATGAAAAGTGAAAGCAGGACAGAAGGGGTGTTTCAGGACACGGATTAGATTAGATTTAACAGGCAGGCTGGATAGTACATTTCCATACACACAAACACAAGCTTTTTTGTCAAGAATGCCTGTGCAGTCACTGATCTATCAAAGTAGAAAAGTGATGTCAGATTTTAAGTTTCGTAATTATAAAAAAAAATGCATTACTGAAATGGCAGCTCTGTTGACGCATTCCTTCTAATAGACAACAACAGGGTAGGCAACATCTAATGTATATATCTATGAAGTGTGCTCATAAATTTACAGCCATATTGGCAACCAAAATTCCCAGTAAGTTTCTGTAACTTTTACAGTTAAATGGAATATTTAATTAACAGTGAGCTTGTAATAGTAGTCTTACTAGCAACCAAAATTGCCAGTAAGTTACTGCAAATTTTACAGTTAGCTGTAATTATTAGTGTATTACAACCTTATTGTACAGATGTTTTCATGTGATCCGTGCACACACTCGAGGAGTTTAATGTTTATTTAAATGTCTTTGTTGTAACCAAATCTTGTCTGTCCAGTGTAGATCAGCCTCCCTTTGCTGACATGCATAAACAGAACGCAGAAACAGCCCAGCGGGTTGTCATGACCCAATGAGAATAAGAATTTGGCTCAGCTTCTCAACAGCAACCTTGAAGAGTATGAAAAAGGCCTCTACTCTGCTTTCTTTATTCTTTTTTCATTTTTCCCTCTGTTTGCAAGAGTGCAGTCTTGTTATCAATGCTATAGTGCCCATTATGATGAATCGTTTTAAGAAATATTAAATGTTGCCAGCCTAGCCTTGTGTCCTTTTGTAGGAATAAAAAAAGTAAAGAAGAAAGACCAAGTCCCAAAAAAAAAAACCTGAAAAAAACATCAACTTGTGTTCCTCAAATTGTTCACTTTGCCTTGTTGTGTTATGAGAAGTTCTGTCTGTTACTATAGTAACTAACTCGAATTTCTTCCTGCCTGCCTCTGTGACTTTACCCATAAAGTGATATGGCCTTGTGTCGAAGAGAGTTACAAATTGAATACTCCTTTTCTCAAGGGCTTCTGTCATTCTGTCTGTGCCTCTACGAGGAATGGGAGTGAAAATTCATTTGACACGCTGCTATGGTGCGCACAGACAATGGGGTGTATGTGTGTGTGTGTGTGTGTGTGTGTGTGTGTAACAAATGCCCTGAAACAAAGCTGTTGTTTGTTTATTGAACAACTGCTTTAGTAATGAGTAGCGTCAGACAAAATTCTGTCGACATTTTAGCAATTGCTTCGCAAAATTTAGTACAAACCAACATTTAAAATAAAATCTGTGTATTTCTGAGGAATGATTGACAGTATTGTAGGTAACTATAAACTTTTATTTAAACCACACCTAATTAACCCCTTTTACACGAAGTAAGATAAGCCTTTGGTGTATCCAGAATGTGCCTGTAAAGTTTCAGCTCAAAATACCCATCAGATTATATATTATAGCCTCCAAAAATTGCCCTTTTTGCTGTCTGATTATATTGTAGCTGTGTTTGTAGCCTGTGGCTTTAAATGTAAATGAGCTTCTTCCCACCTACCGTTTCCACGTGCGTGTCTGCTTTTCATCATGCGTTACGTTAGATTAACAGAAGTCAGTGATAGAGACAGACTCTGACAAAGCTGAAATACAGCTCAATAATAAAAAAAAATTCTTTCATGTATTTATGGTGGAGTTTATTCAAACCTTTCTGAAATTATGAGTCACACACAAATATTGTTTACAGTACACACACACACATGCACACACACACACACACGCGCACACACACACACACACACACACACACACACACACACACACACATTAGTGTTTACTGACACCATGGGGCCATGGTGATTATAGCGGTTAAGAATTACACAGCTATTTCACTTTTTTACGAGCTTTCTTTATTACACACATGCTCTGGTTTAAAACCCTTTTAAACATTAAAATCACAAAGAGTTGTAACAAATATTTTAATTACAGTTTATTTTGTTTAAAAAAAGTAGTTCTGTGGACATGTGTATACATGTTATTTATGAAACATTGCTCCTGTCAATCAATTCAGTGAGCGAGGAAAACCCCACTCCTACATCACGTTGTAGTAGGCCTCAAAATGACTGGGATTGGGTCCTATTTAAAATAAAATTGTAAGAAAATTGTAAAAATGAGTCTTGTTGTGTTTATCACTCCAGTATGACAGTGGACACTATACCTACACACAGTTCTGTCCAAACAGCCAACAGAAGTTGTTTTTATCACAGGTGCCCTTTAAGGTTTACAATGCAAATTTAATTACATTCCCTGATGACAAGTCACTCATAAATTTACTAATAGACAAAAAAAAAATACTTTTTAAACTGTATTGCTTGAAAATCATGTAAACATTTGCATATTAGTCAATAATATTACTGAAATTCATACAAAAATTAAACAAATATATATTTACACTCATTTACATAAGAAAACAGACTCAATCTTGGGCTAAAATCAGCAGCAATCTGCAAATTTCCATTTAGATTCTGTGTGGGTCTGCTAATAAACATGGGTTTTATTTATTTGTGCATTATGTAAATATTAACATTTCCTATTATTCACTTTTATGATTTGGTTTTACATTTTGGCTAACTAGTTTGTATGAATATGATCTCATTTGTACAGAAATGTATGATTTTTAGAGATAAGTAGTCACAAAATAAAACTCTATATCTGGCACTAATCATAACTGAGTGGAGGTGGAGGCTAAGCTGGCATATATATAAAAACAACTTCATGTATTCTGTGTGTCAAAACTTCACACATATCTTTACCATCTTTAAGTGCCCAATCACAACTTTGCTGGTATATATTCATGTAATCTAGAGCTGTAATCGGGCCATACAAAGTAGCCTGAGCCTGACAGGTACATTTTGATTGACAGCTTTATAAAGCCAGAACCCATTAACAGCCCGACATTATTCAAATGTGCACAGGCACACAGCTCTATTGCCTTTTTTCAAGAATGAGTCATTTATATATTTTAACTTAATTTATTCTTAACAAACATGCATTGTTTTGCCACTTCTTTTCACAATCTGGCCTTAAGGTGACGGTGAAGCTGAACATTAAAAGAATAGCCTAATGCCAACATTAGCCTGTATGCCAGGCATGCTCAACCCTGTTTCTGGAGATTGACCTTCCTGCAGGTTTCAGTTGCATCCCATATCAAACACACCTGTCTGTAATTATCAAGTGCTGTTTAGGTCCTAATTAATTGGTCCAGGTGTGTTTGATCATGGTTGGAGCTGAACTTTGCAGAAAGGTCGATCTCCCGGAACAGGGTTGAGCACCCCTGCTGTATACTCTCTCTACATTATGATTTTATGGTTTAATTAATACTTATTTATAATTTAAAAACCCTTTACTCACCAAGATTAGGCTACGTGTTTTTGTGGAGGAACATTATTGAATCCACTATTAATAGCTTTAGCAGGATGGGGCATCCAGCAGCACTAAACACCCTTTCACTGCAGCTGCTACAGGCCGAGATGCATAGTTCTGATCTGGCTAATTTTGCAAGTTTTGGGTAGGATTGTTTGTTCATCTTCCACCAGCCAAGAACATCCATTTCATTTTCCATGACAGCAGGTTCAATGTAGCGAGTGATCTCGTCATCTTCCCTGTCAGCTTGTTGTGCTGTTTAGCGCTCTACCGTAATATGCAGTGTATGAGTGACCGCAGAGATACCATTGAGGCTAGAATGACTGTTCTTTTTGGACTGGCGGCTGGCCTCAACGCAGTCTAAATTCACTCTTTTTAACTTTTGCATCATCATTTGTTTCACCTTTGCATGGTAGGATTTTAATGTTATAACAAACGGTTTAATTACTTTCTCGCGTGAATCAAAATACATCATGAATATTAATATACTGCGCAAGCCAAGCCCGGCCTGACCCAACCCCGCCTAAAATGATAGAAGTTAAATTCGAACCCACCCGTCGGGTTCTGTTGAGTTTGGGCAAAGATCTTCAGTTCTAATGTAATCAACATTCCCTATATACATTTCTGGAGATCGTCAATTATACAGCTACATGTACAGTATGTATGGCTGCATTTCCTCTTTGAAATGAAAGCTATAAGATGGTATGATGGTCCTTTTAGCGCTTACCAGCTGACTGCTATCCTAGCCTCCTATGGATGGCTTTCCTCGTCTCACTAATTTGTCCAGTAGCTCGCCATGAACATTGGCGAACTTAAGATGCAGAGAGGAGTTGACCACAACAATGGCGTTCAAGTCCGGCAAAGAACGTTTCCAGAAAACAAGTAAGACAAAAAGAAGCCCAAATAATAAAAATAAACAAGTAAATAACAGGGTGAGAATGTGGTAAAATCTGAAAATGTGGTAAAAATCAGATGAGGGCTTTTCTTTTGCTGGATTTATTTTTAAAACATTGCAGTTGGGTTTAGGCAAGGGGGTGGGCGGGTCAATCGGGGCTTTTGAAAACACTATTGGTTGGGTTTAGAGAAGGAGGTGGGTAGGTCAGTTGATTGGTCATTCAGTCAGTTAACAGGGGCTTTTGGTGAATTTACGCGAGAACAGCAGGCGTGAATGGCACTCCCAAGAGAAATTTGAGATCTCAAAAAAAAAGCATACACAGTGGCCTCTGGTGTATTTGCGAAAACAATTGCAAAATTGCAAAAAAAGTGCTAAAAATCATGTCTCCTGGGACATATTTGTCACTCTACAGAAATGTATACAGTGGTATGTTTTCAGAATGAGCATGGGTTGCATGTAATACTAATACTGATATATTGTGATTATACAACAGTTAAGGAACACAGAGTGTAGTAAAAATTGTTTTAGTTGATGGACCATGGATTCAAATCAAGTTGCTAGCTGAGCAAAAGCCTCATTTGCCTAAATGAAAATTTAACTTTATAACTAGATGAGATAGACAGATTTTTCTCATTATGTTATGTAAAATATAGTAATGCAACTACAAAACCGTTGCAATGAATTGTCAACAATGTGCTATCCTTATGAATATGCTTCATAAGTGCATATTAGATAAATATTTCACCTTAAAACCCCTAAAAGAATATTCTAAACATCAAAATTAGTATTTGTCATGAGTTTGACATTCGAAGTAATGTAGAACACGGAGTGACACAAAGGTGATGCTATTATAACTACAATATTACACAGCTCTCAGCCAATCAGATTTCAGAAACTGCTAAAAAGCTATTAAATGCCACTATAACATTACCATATCCTTTACAATTAAATATGATATTTGATGTTTCTATTTATTTATGAAAAATGGTCTCTAACACAACAAACACAAAAAGCTGACTTTCACAGCTTCACTTTTAATATAATTAAAAACTTAAACTAATTAAACAATTTCATTTTTTAATATACAGATTTTTTTTCCAAGTGCTTATATTTAGGCTTTAAAATGATAAAGATTAGGAGGATGCACAAATTGTGTAAGAGTCAACAATGTGAATGGGTGAAAGGGTTGGGGATGTCCAATATTATGTTCAGCCATATGATTTTTGTGCAACCAAGACCTTGAGGATGTTTGGTCAACATTTAAACAGCACTGGCACATACAGTACACGATTAGCACCATTACCTTACATAAACACGTACAATCCAAATATCCACAGTTCAGAACGTCATCACCAGAGTTATCAGCCTTGCAGGTGAATTAAATGTCAACACAACTACACAATTTTTGATTTCAGAATATGCTAACATATTCATTTTATTCTTGATGTGTTAATGCAATCAAATTTACTGTCTGAAATTTTTAGACACTTTTCTGCAGTTTGAATTCTCTTGTGCCAATGTTGTGTTAAGTTCCTTTTAAAAGTACTATATTACAATCTTAATTTTTTTAAAAAAGCAAAAATAACACAACACTTATTTACATTTTAATATTTTGCTGTTTGTTCAAACTACATATTTAAAATGAGCTGAAACACAATTCTTTTTTTTTTGGGGGGGGGGGGGGGTACCTTAAATGTTTAATGTTTAATCCAATAAAAATTTTTAAAACAATTAAGTTAACTTAATTGATTTGTGTTGGGACAATATGAAGGAAGAACCCAACATTTTTAACAGTGTACTTTCCTTAAAAAGTGATTAACACATTTAGTTTCTGACTTAAAATTTTTATATCTTTAATTTATAGAGGCAACTTAAACCAACAATGCTGACAACAAACATCAAATCAAGAACGAATAAGATTTCTGAATCTGATAAAGAAATCAGCTTGACAAACCATTCGTACACAAACCCCAGGCTCATTCTCAAAACAATGCTATATATTTCTGAGAAGTGCCAAACACATCCCAGGAGCTAAGTTTTTTGCAGTTTTTGCTTCCGCAAATCCACCAGAGGTCACTGTGTACACTTTTTGAGATCTTAAATTTTTCTCAGGAGTACCATTTGTCTACCAGAGGCCGCTGTTGACTGTATGACTGACTGACTGACTGACTGTTTGACTGACCGATCGACTGACTCTCCCTCCTCCTTTCCTAAACCCAACCAACAGTGTTTTCAAAAGCACAGACTGTATATAATCTCCACTTCACTTCCTAATCTGCAATTGCCTCTCTGGATATACCACTAACTGTACTCAAAAAACTTAGACTTTACAGACCTGAAACTAGCCTATAGCACTTATTCATTGTTGCTCTTATAGTTGTGTAAATTGCTTCCTTGTCCTCATTTGTAAGTCGCTTTGGATAAAAGCGTCTGCTAAATGACTAAATGTAAATGTAAATAATCAAATGTATCAAATGCATGTAGGGCTACATTATTAGAATGAGCTTATGTTGCACAAACCACAATCTGTAGCATTCATTTTTACTTAACTGTGTTGTGTAAAAATTAATACTACAGATTGTTTATATGTGCTGAAGCTTACTAAACCTGAATTAATGACATTAAGCTCCAGATGAATCTTGTGTGTGTGTGTGTGTGTATGTGTGGCACAGGGGATCATGTTTGTGCAGTCTGACAAGTTACAAGAGTAAAGATTATTAAAAATCACACAGTGTGAGCTAGGTTTTTCATTAAAAAAGCACATTTGCGGAAGTGTGTGATGATTTGGCCTTGTTTTTCAGCCAGAGGAATCAGCCAGCTTGCAGTGATCGACTGGACCATGATCTCATCTTCATACAGACAAAGGTGAGGTCACACCTAAAGCAAAAGCAGAAAGCTGGCAAAGCAACAGGACAATGACCCAAAGTGCAAAAGCACATTAACTAATTTGCTGGAACAGAACTGAATGAAGGTTTGAAAACGACCTTGACCAAGTCCAAACCTCAAATCTCGTTGATATGTGGCATGAACAACTGCTCTCAAATATCCAAATGAAGCAATTTGTAAACAAAATTGCTCCAAAACTCATCCACAACATTTACCGAAACTGGCTACATCATTTCATGTTTAAAAAGTTACACATTTTTTTCTTAATCAAGACAATCAGACCTACATGATTTATCCAACACTACATGCAGGCTTTTGCATTATGATTCATCTAACATGCAGGCTTTTGCAGACAAAAATAATACTTCAGATATAAAATGCTGACAAGGAGTGAGAACCAATAAAACTATAATAAGTCTTGCATACCAGTTAAAAGTTTAAGACACACACACACATACTTGCCTATGGACTTATTTACGAGGACTTTCCATAGACATACTGTATTGTATGCTTTAAAAATCACACTAAACCCAACCCTCAATCAAATTGTAGCAAATATTTAATGTCACAAGACTTCATTAAGTGTTTCATTTGTCTTGAATTACAAGGACAGAAGGTGTGCCCTCATAAACAACCCTAACATAACACAACTAGGTCATACCCATGTCATTACACAGTTATGTGTCCTCATAAACATGAAAAAGTTATTCTGGTGCCGCGACCCATATGGGAGTGAGGTTTATTAGGTAAACCATAACGGTGGCATAGTCATTTAAAAATGTTATTTTACACATATCCACGAGAAATCAATGACACAATAATGTATTTACCCCTTTACCCAATCTTGGTGTTAATAAAGTCAGGTTTGGATAGCAAAGTTAAATGCCATGAAAATGAATATGAAGATGTTTTTAAATTATCATTTAAACAGGCTATAGGGTATTTATAGCAAAGACATGTGAAACTGACAGGTTGTATAAATTATTCTGCGTATGTTTGCTATTCAGGAATAATGAACTCCCTCGCCAGTCCAGACAGGATATAAATTAAGTGGTCAGATCTGCTCTAGCATATATGCCATGGCCATTTCAAGGTCATAATAGTTTTATAAGATATGAAAATGTCACAGTCTGGTTCTGAAACACAGCTGCTCCATAAACCACTTGATCTAATTCTGCATGCAGTCACATTTATGTTTTTACTACACCTGCTAAACAAATAATATTGACTTATTACAGAATTTCCAATGGTTATAAATATTCAGATTGGATGGGTTTAATGGAAATGGTCCCTGTTGTTTTTTATGATTAACAGTTGATAATCGTAATTAGTTCTGGGATGCTTTTATTGTTTTTTTACAGTTTAAATCTTACTAAATCTCACTCGATTTAAACTCACAATTCTTCAGAATGGCAAGACTCACAACTGCACCTTTATACTACAAAAAATGTAAGCTATAAAATTATTAATTGTCAAATAAAAGCAATAAACAATGCATACTCAAATGGACACAGAGTTGATTGAAAATTACCAAAGCAGATTTTGCTGTCGCTTCGGTTGAAGCTATTTTCCTTGGTGCCTAAAATAAATGAATAAATAAACAGGCAGTACAATGGTGCAGTGGGTAGTACGATCTCCTCAGAGCAAGAAGGTCGCTGGTTTGAGCTCTAACTGGGTCAGTTGGCATTTTTGTGTGGAGTTTGCATGTTTTCCACATGTTCACGTAGGTTTTCTCCTAGTGCTCCGTTTTTCCCCACAGTCCAAAGACATAGGTATATACCAAAGATATAGGTGAATTGAATAAACTAAATTGGCCGTAGTGTACGAGTGTGAATGCAAGAGTGGGAGTTTCCCAGTGTTGCAGCTGGAATGGCATCTGCTGCATAAAAAATGTGCTGGATAAGTCATTCTGCTATGGCAACCCCTGATTATTAAAGGGGCTACCCAGGTGAAAAAGAAATGTTCTTAAATATATTACAAATGTACTTGAAATGTATGTTTACATTTCATACATTTCTAAATGTGTTGGTTTGCATTTAATGTTATTATTATAAAGTATACTACAAGTACAATGGTAAAAATATGCTTAATTGCACTTTTTTCACTAGAGCTTAATTTTTGTTAATTATTGTTGAAATAAAGTAGGTCTTGTAGTACTCTGCAAATGTATAGTAAGTATAGTAATAACACATAAATGTGAAGCTCAAAATATTTTCTAGTGGGCTTAAAATATACTTCCACTGAACATAAACAATACTCAAACTAGTTTTAAAATGCACTTCAGCTGTGCTTTATTTATACTTCATCTGAACTTACAGTATATGCTTCAACTGGGCTTTTACTATACTTTATTTGGTTTTAAAATGCACTGCAGCTGGGATAAAAATACACTTTATCTGAACTTAAAATATACTTCAACTGTGTTTGAAATATACTATATTTTAAATATATCATTTCAATTTACTCTATATAAAATATACTTTTAAAAGTACACTTTAATTATACTTAAAGTATGTCACATTTAAACAAAACTAAGTATGTTACAACATATTTCAAATGGCCTAAAGTTAATCTTAGGTAGGCTGTAGATAAAATAATAATTAATATGCTTGAAGTAGTTCCAAAATAACACAGTATAGTTGAAATAAAATATGATAATTACATCCAAAAAAGTATAAGTACACATTATTTTCATCTATGAAAATTAATGAATTAATGAATTAATAGTCAAATTGTCAAAAAAAATTTAACCCCTTAACTGTCGGGACATTTTTTCGAACATTTACAAAAAATATTATTAAAAATTCTAACCTGAACTTTAATCTTGAAAATCTATATATAATATACAAATATCACCAATAATTTTGAAGTAGGATTTTCAAAAGTGAGGTGACCGTTATCTAATCTGTAGTTGTTTTATGACGCATTCTGCACGAACAGCCCAGCAAGCTGGATTTAGTCTGAATCGTAAGTCTCTCGATATTTATCACTTGTTTATAGAACTGCTCTATAAAAGAAGCGCTGTTCTGTGCAGGCTGGTTTTCAAGTCCCTTTCCCTGGATGAGGAACAACCCACACAAACCCATTAAAAACACTGAGCGTCGACCTCCTTCCGTTAACCTGTCATTACCCTCAGCAAATAAATAAACTGCAGCCCTTCGCTTTGTTAGTCTTGGCTGACCGATCTGCGAGGCGCGGTTGCTGTGTAAAAGGAGCGTTAGTCTGGAGGCCAGTGACCGTGAAAAAAAGACTAGTAGCACCTCGGTCGCCCCCTCTTTTCCCTGCAAAGATAAGAGGTCAGTGCTGTCAGTCACCGCGCTTCCGAACCGAGTAACTGAAAGGAGAGATAAGAAGATCATATCATGTTAAGAGAAGATCTGAAAGACAGCCGGGCATACTGTGCTAGACAAAACATGTCAAATATGTACATTTTAGATATCTGAAAACTATAACCAATTTAAAAAAAAAAAAAAAAAAAAAAACAGGCTAGGCTGGATTTAGGACTACTGGATTGATTAAGTTTGAGTAAAATGCTTAAATTTGTTTTATTCCATAAAAGCCTATAATAACATTTATTCACAATTTAAAATAAAATACTGTAAATGTAAGCATTTTAAAGAAGAAAATGACAAGGTAATTTTCAGTTGTTAAAAAACAGGGTTTTTCCACCAAACAATGCTTTTTATTTTAAATCTCTTCTGAAGTTAAAACGTGAATATAAACAAGTCTGAAAACAATTTTATCCAAAGTGCCCTAAATGATGCCGTTTGATGAGTTTAATGGTCATCATAATCTTAAATCTTTAAAAGTTTTTTTATATTTCGCTTTTTTTTAAATGTGTAAAAACATTTATGAATGCAGTGTTGGGGAGGAAATTTTATAGATTACAGATTACAAATTACTTTTTGATTACTTTTAAGTTTCAAATGGATATTTTCTACTAAATCATTTTCAAGCTTTTATACCAGGCAGGTGTGACCTTACAGTGCCTTTGTTTACTGCTAGAGTTTCAAAATCTTTCATCACTTAAATTAAGATTATATTTATTTAATATTAAAGTACAGCCACCACAAAACCAGACCTTTTAACAAAAAATATTTACTGTTGTTACAAAATCTAAATTTAATTAGTTTTTAATTAGTAGGTGCGGGGTGATTTTTGTGGCATTTGCAAAAAAAATACATCTAAGCTATTTTTGCATAAATCAAAGCAACTTAAATCCAAGTCTATCATATCTTAGTGATCAATAAAACCATCAATGAAACATATCAAGCATAATTGTTCAGTTCAGTTATTTGCAAATAATATGCTGTACCAAATTATAGTATATAACAGCAAAAACAAATATTTAGAAATGAGCATTATATATATATATATATATATATATATATATATATATATATATATATATATATATATATATATATATATATATATATATATATATATATATACTGTATATAGACCTCCTCTCCTTCAGTCATCATCACTGATTAGAGTGAGAGGTGGCAGTAACGTTAACAGTAAAAAAAAAGTTTGTTGTCGACCAGTGAAAAACAGATAGAAGAAGAAATCGACATATCCACATCATATGGATTTACTTTCATCTACTAGACACTGGCCTTACTGCCTTGTAAATGTCGGTGCCGTCACTTATTGATCTGTGACTGGTGTCTGGTGTGGATGCTACTGCACTACTTGATTAAAAAAAAAGCTTCGCTACTGAAAAGCTTGATTTAGAAAGTAGCAACGCTTCCGCCACACTACTGAGTAGTTATAGCTTTATTAAATGGCCTCAGCAGAAAGCATCGTGCATGTCAAAAACAGGCAAAGCAACAGATTAATATTATTCAACAATCTTTAACATTTTTATAAGTAACTAATTTAATAACATCTTTTTATAGTAACTGTAACAAATTACAGTTACAGTTATTTTGTAATTAAATTACATCACACCGTTACAAGTAACTAGCTACTCCCCAACACTGTGAATGTATTATATCATTTGTGCGTCAAATTTCAAAAGACCAATTACCGCTTATGCGAGGTGTTTTTATGCAGCATCTATGGGGCTGAGAGTAAACTTGACGTTATTCTCCCCTCTTTAAACTTTAAATCTGAATTTTCCAGGGGAATTAATCATTTTAGGCTTGACTATAAGCTCCTTACACCATTAATATATCTGAGTAATATTTTAGAAAAATATGTTTACTTAGTTCATAAAATCTGAATTAATTAATGTAAACTCATTCATTTTCTTTTCAGCTTAGCTCTCTACTCATCAGGGAATTAGTAATAGGAAATGAACCACCAGCTTTTCCTGCATATATTTTACACAACTGATGCCCTTCCAGCTGCAACCCAGAACTGGGAAACATCCATACACACTCATCAACACTCATACACTACGGACAATTTAGTTTACTTACAGTAATTTACCAAAAGCGCATACCTTTGGACTGTGAGGGAAGCTGGAGTACCCGGAGGAAACCCACATCAGCACGGGGAGAACATGCAAACTTCACACAGAAATGCCAACTGACCTAACCGGGACTTGAAAAAGCCACCTTTTTGCTGTGAGGCAACAGTGCTAACCACTGCATACCATGACACCCTTCATAATATATATATATTGGTATTTTGTATTTTTCCAAAGATTTTCAAATAAGTGAAGGTGATGTTAAAATATTTCTGTTTAGAAATGCTAATAAAAGACAATGCCAAAGTACATGAGATGCTTTTTTCCCACAAGAATTCAAGACATTTGTAACATTTTTTACTTAATGCATTTTAACCTCACATGTATAAGTCTAGCCATATAACACTTAAAATTCTTTTCATGTATTTATGAATAAATGAATAGAAAAGAAGTTGTGATGCCAATGACCCTATAGTATTACCATGAACTGCGCAGGCCTAAGCAGTTTTCAAAATGACTGACATCTACACACAAATCTACATAAAAGCACACTTGTTTTCCTTTTAAAAGGCCAAATACCTATTTATTTTACTAATATGTATTCTTTCATCCATAATCTACCAATCAAAACACACCATTGACCCAATTTCAGGCATGTCACACCAATCAACAACCACTACTTCAAGATATTGTAGTGTTATTAATGTTTCAGTGTGATGAAGGTAAAGGAGTTTGCTCTTTGTGTGAGTGTTGGAAGTTTACCGCAACCCTGAGACATTGAAAATGTTTCTCTGAAAACTAGGAGCTTGAAAGCTGCTCTGATGTTTCTTTTAGCACTCTCTCTCTCTGTTTCTCATATACACACACGCAATAACGCACACGCACACACTGGTTTTCAGGGTCGTTCAGAAGCAGCAGTGTCTGCTGTTTCAGCCTAGCTCAAGGTCAGCACACAGGCATACAAACACAAGGTCGGTCTGTTCACAGAACATAAAGGAACAGATGCCAAACACACAGGTCCCTCCCTCTACCACTAACACAAACCGACCGGCACCCACACGTCCACTGGCTTAATGACCTGGCCTGATGGCTTCCGTCCTTTAATGGACCATCAGGGTTAGCAGAGCGACTGCGCGGCTTGAGTGATGTGTTGTGTTTGTACGTGAGTGTGTGTACATGGAAAGAAAGTGTCCATTCAGAGTTGAGCAAATGGACCTTTTCTTTTTAGAGGCCTCGATGAGTGTGTGTAGCCTGCCCTTCCTCTGGCTTTTGTGTGGCTCTTTGAAAAAAAGATTATCAGAGCCTTTTTCTGCTGCTCTGGGTCTCGGTATAGGGGTTTGAAAGCTTGGCCTTGGCATTGTCTTTCTTACTGAAGATGCTACAATGGAAACATAATTCGCTTGATGAACTGCGAGCAGAAAAACTTGTTTCACATCACCTTCAGGCAAGGGCGCACAGTGTTCATACATAAAGATTTTAATGTAATGTTATATGCGTGTGCTCTATTTCACGTCTTCCGAAGCCGTAAGTCATTCTTCATTCAATAATTAAATTGGTTTACATGAGGCACCTCTGGTCATGGTCGAACTGTGTTTTAAAGAAACGCGTTGCATCAATGTGACTGAACTGTGTCTGTATGTAGACCTACTAATGAAGATGAATTGCTACCTCAACATGTTTTAAAATGTGTTAGACTTACTATTAAACTGTGTGTGTTGACACTAAAAACATGTTTGGAACTGTAACCCTAGTGGGATTGAATTGTATGGGTGTGAAACTAATTCAGAAATGGCACCTTGATCAAACTGTGTGCTGATCTGAAAAAAAGTTTAGTACTGAACATGTTCAGTAACTGTGTGTATGCGCAACCCAGTACTGGGAAACACCCATACACTGTGGCATTCACACACACACTTACCTTAAGGACAGTTTAGCTTACCCAATTTACCTGTACTGCATGTCTTTGGACTGTAGGGGGAAACCAGAGCACCTGGAGGAAACCCACACAAACACGGGGAGAACATGCAAACTCCACACGGAAATGCCAACTGGCCCAGCCGGTACTCAAACCAGCAACCTTTTTGCTGTGAGGCAACAGTGCTAACCACTAAGCCACCGTGCCGCTGTAAAAAGCAATTATTCATTTATTCATTCTTTTTTTTCTGCTTAATTATTAATCTGGGGTCGCCACACTGGAATGAACTTATTTAGCACGTTTCACGCAGCAGATTCCCTTCCAAATGCAACCCATCACTGGGAAACATCAATACACAGCCATTCACAAACATACACTATGGACAGTTTAGCCTACCCAATTCCGTATGTCTTTGGACTTGTGAGAGAAACAAGAGCACCCGAGGAAACTCACGCGAACAAGGGGAGACCATGCAAATTCCACACAGAAATGCCAACTGGCCCAGCCGGGACTTGCACCAGCAATCTTCTTGCTGTGAGGTGATCGTGTTACCCACTGAGCCACCGTGCCACCATAAAAAGAAATTAGTTACTTTTAAAAAGTGATTAAACGTGTTGTCTTAAAAGCAAAAAGTTGAATTCACTTTAAAAATTGAGTAAACCCATTCACATAACTTTTATAATTATGCACATTTTGTTTACTTGATAATTATAATGCAACAAGTTTTCCCTCTTTTATTTTTTAAAGGTGCGGTATGTTCGTTTGACACCCAGTGGTGGAACTGATTATTGCACTCCTGAATCTAAACACTCGGCTCCTCCTCTGACCTGGCCACGCAAGCGCAGGTTGCCAGATTTATGGAGTGTGCCTGACCATTTTTTTAACTAGAAGCATCAGCATGCGTTCGAAGAAATATTTTACTGTAACTGTTCTCCGGAAGTTGCATTTTCGGTCGCAGGACATGTACTTTGAGAGCCTTCCTGACCTAATGAATGAAATAGGCAGTTTTCCAGCAAGGGTGCTGAAATATAATTGGCTAAACGAGTATTGGGCAGGTTAAATGACCAAAACAAAGACAGATGTTCCGGCTTGTAACGCACATTTTTAAAGCAGAATATCTGACTTCAGCATTGTTTTTTATATAAACAAGACTGTTCACTTGGCATTTTTTTTATATCTGCAGACATATTATTGTATTTTCATTCTTTAGAAGAGTCAAAATCTTATATACAGCACCTTTAAGTAGTCCGCTAATCGCTTTTTACAGTGTAAAAAAACTTTCAAAGCTTAAGCCTTTCATAAAAGAACCGAAAAACATAAATTTTGGATTACATGGAAGATTTTTTAAGCTTCAAAACTGAAATATTTTTGAATGATAAGGTCCATCCATATCTGATGGTATGAGGGAATGCACTACATCTGCCTTTTGTCATTATCACATGACCTATGTAAGTTGCGTCGCTTCACCAAAGCCAGCTGAAGGCAAGCCTGAAATGAATAACCTAAATATAGCCTAAATAGCCTAGCATAAATGATAAGCCTAAATACCTTCATGGATTCCAGGGGCCTAATGTAAATAGTGGGCAAAATCTGATATGTAGCGGGGAAAAAAAGAAGAATGAGTTCATCAGACGCTGGATTCGAGCCGAGTTTAAGCTCGAACGTGTCAATTCATGATCACATGTGTCTTACGAGGTGCGCCACAGAGACTGCTAAGGGTACTGCAACATTTGTCAGATATAAACCACATTATTTCTTTTTTTAATGCACTCAGTGCGATGTTCAGACCCAACTGTGTTAACCGCATCAGCTAAACTCTCCCACTCTATTTTTTTCTTTTGTTGTTAATTCCGGAAAACAAACTTGCAAATAACACCGCTTTTCTCCGGTCTACCTCCGAAAGCAGCACCTCCATTTCACATTCTGTTCAAAGTTTCTCTTTTTGCTTGCTTTTGCCTTTGCTTTTTCGTTGGGTTTTTTCCATTAGCATAGTCATTAGCATATTCATATGGGGGAGGAGGCAGGGAGGGGTTTTGTGCTCGTGCATGTTGCGCTCAGTTTCACGTTCATTCGGATGTACAAAAGAATATGCGTGGGATTCGGCGTACGCAGTGTTTCATACATCTGAATTTTTTTCTGCTTACGCACATTTACAGCTTTGTGCGTACGCAATGTTTTAGTATGATTTCCACGCAAGTCTTCGTACATGAGGCCCCTGGAGACCAAACACTACTACATGATTGGCTAAGACATGTAATTCCCTCATATCATCAGATGGTGTCTGGTGCTAGCTTTTTCATTGAAAAAAGATTTCAGTTTTGAAGCTTACTTCGAAAGCATTCAAGCATCTTAAAGGGGGCCCATTATGACCCTTAGACCTAAAATAAATCTTTAATGTCTCTAGTATGTGAAGTTTCAGCACAAAATACCGAACACGGTTTTTAATGAGGAAACAATTCAGTTTCATTTACAGATCTAAAATGAGCAATGGGTTATATATCCACAGCTAGTGTTTTGCAGCCATTGATGAACTTCCAGTGAAAGCTTAATGTGACTATTTTCAGTTTCATGAGGTTGCTTTTACAGCATCATTGTTGTAATGTCATTCAAATATAATCAGTTAAATAGACCTCAGCATTCATTTAGTTGTTAAAGCACAAAAAGATACAAAAGATGCAGGCGGCGTCATTAGCCACAGGCCAGCGCAGAAATTTCCTTAAAAATACTGGAGTAAAATAATTTTTCATATTTTAAAGACATGATGCGTAAAAATATCATGTAATTAAAATATCATTTAAGTGCTTCTTGTTTGGTCTGAAACCCACTTTATATCATATCTCAGCCGGGCAAGAAGATGTTTTTAACATAAATCAGATCTTAAACGCAGCGATTTTGTACAGGATGACAATTCATCAGAAGCCCTGGGGCTGGCACACTGAAATCAAAAGTCTGTGTGCATATACCCTATTACTATTTTTGGTCTCACAAATATTAAAAACTGCATCATAACTGTTTTAAATCGCTGCTTTGATATTTATATGGTTAAAAATAATTATTATGATTATTAGATTGTCAGTAATATGGTAATTGATGAAGTTTTTCTAACACTCTATCAATATGTTTGTTTGTTTTTTGCTTGTTGTGAGCTGAAAGCTCTGTAGTTTGTTATAGGGCAGCACATACAGTGTAATGCCGTGCAACACAGTGACCGTCAGATGAGCAAATAAACACTTCTTAAAGCCTGATGCATCATATTTGACAGTAACATGACATTTATAAAAAATCTGTATTCAGTTGCTCATCTTGAATAAAAGTTTATTTACTTATATTTACTTTACAAAGCTAATATTTCCATAATAATTTGTTAATATTTCACATCAAAAAGACACCAAAAATACAAATTCAAGTTCAAGTTCAAGTTGTAAATTTTCAAAAGATAAAAAGTATGGCGCCAGTAGAGCAAATATCACTTAAATAGTCCTTTATAGGAATAATAAAAAAAGGGTTATACAGGATTTTGTTTAAGTGCTAAATTATGAAAAGAAAAGGTGAATTCAATGCAATATTTACAGAAATATGAAAAGGATAATGCATATGAAAACAGAGTATTCAGAGCAGAAAGGTCGTTGCAGATTCAGATTTTCTGGCTCCCATCGACCCTAATTAGTAAAAGCTAGACGACACAAACAAACAAGACACATCACCAAGGCCATGTAAATAATTCACTCTCATTTTCTCAGTGTAAAAAACTGTTTCGGCTGCGCATGTGAATAACTAAATTTCTGTGTGCCTCTACTCAAAAGATTGCAGACAGAAAATTTGGTTAAATCATTTCCATGGGTCATCCGTAAATGTATTGGACAGGTACAAATTGATCATTTCCTCTCTCAGGAAGTTTTCTAAATAACAAAAAAAAAAAAACATTTATGGACAAAACAGGTTACAGATCTTTAAAAAAGTACTTAAATGGACAACAAACATGTACATATTTGACATTCTAGTGGATGAATTTAAACATCCAATTTTGCAATATTATAAAAAAATTATGCAGATGATCAGCATATAACAGTGATCATAAAAAATACATGTAATAAACAAAATACAGGAATACAATAGGCTGTTAAATAATCATTTTAAATAAAAAATAATGCCTACAACAACAATAGTGAAAATAAAAGGTACAAGCTAAAGAATAAACGACAGTGATTTACTAAAATATGTATAACTAATTCTACCATTTTGCAATATTAAAATTTGTTGCAAATCTGACATTTATTTTATATGTGAAATCCAAATATAAACTTATATGTCATATATGTAATCTGCATATACATTTGAAGTCAGAATTATTAGCCCCCCTGAATTATTAGACCCCTGAATTATTTTTTCCCCAATTTCTTTTTAATGGAGAGAAGGTTTTTTTCAACACATTTCTAATCATAATAGTTTCAATAACTCATTTCCAATAACTGATTTATTTTATCTTTCCCATGATGACAGTAAATATTAATTGACTAGATATTTTTCAAGACACTTCTATACAGTTTAAATTGACATTTAAAGGCTTTACTAGGTTCATTTGGATAACTAGGCAGGTTAGGGTAATTAGGCAAGTTATTGTATAACAATGGTTTGTTCCTTAGACTATCGAGAAAAAAATAGCTTAAAGGGGCTAATAATTTTGTCCTTAAAATGGTGTTTAAAAAAATAATAACTGCTTTTATTCTAGCCGAAATAAAACAAATAAGACTTTCTCCAGAAGATAAAAATATTATCAGACATACTGTGTAAATTTCCTTGCCCTGTTAAACATCATTTGGCAAATATTAAAAAAAGAAAAAAATTCAAAGGGGGCTAATAATTCACTTCAACTGTATATCAGACTTTTTATGGGGGTACAAACAACATGTGCTATAAACAAAATGCATAAAGTATATTAAACAGCTGCACCCTTGTTATCTACAGTGCTGCAAAAAAAAATTCTGTAAATTAGCAGTTTTCTGGATGTTTATATTATATCTTTTAATTTTCCCCTTTTATTTATGCTTTTGAATTGCATTATGGGAACTTAGATTTTTTTCCAACAATTTTTAACTTGAAAAGTTTGAAAACAGGACTTTTATTAACGTTTTTATAGTTTACAGTGATATTGTTGGTGTTGTGTTGGTGTTGTATATTATACAAATATACAACAAAACCTTGTAATAAACATCCAGTACATTCTCTGTTAGTTTACGGACTATTTCTCTATATATTAGTCATTCATTCATCTGGTGTCGCTACTGACATTCATTCATACGTTTTCTTTTCAGCTTAGTCCCTTTATTCATTAGGGGTCGCCACAGCAGAATGAACCTTCAACTTATCCAGTATATTTTTTACACAATGTATGCCCTTCCTGCTGCAACCCAGTACTGGGAAACATCCATACACACTCATCCACACATACACTACAGACAATTTAGTTTATTCAATTCACTCATAGTGCATGTATTTGGACTGTGGGGTAAACTGGAGCACCCGGAGAAAACCGACACGACCACGAGGAGAACATTCAAACTCCACACAGAAATATATTATTTCTTATACATTATATTATCACAAATGACTAAATGTCAAAAAAAGTGACTTTGCAAAATCATGTAGTTTAATTTACAACGTCAAAAGTTGTCAGAGCAGAGGTCAACATCCCATAATGCAATTCACAACAGCAAACAAACGGAAAACATTTTCAAAATACAGAAAGATACTTTTTACAGTGCATATTTAATCTGAATATCTAAATCTGTCTACCTGTAATATCCCCCCAATCCCCCCTTGCTCTTGTTCATAGGTATATAGACTGTATATGCTGCAGGTTACCCACAGTTCATGTGTCTCTGTGCCTCTCAATCACCGTGCGTCTCAGCGGGTGGAAAATCTGTCAGAGGTGAGTGGAGATTGATGCCTGTGGCCTTAGCTGAGCAACTCTGCCATCACGCTCCAACAATTTTACATATTAATTTATGTTCTGCGGGCTTGTAATTGAGAGGGGAGGAGAGGGCGGACTATTTGCAGAGAGATGAATGCCCTGCTCTTTATGATTTATCACCCTTTCATCACCTTTTGTAAGGCTTGTTTAAACAGGCCATGTATATGTTGCCTTCACAGGTGAGTAAAACAGGGTCATGTTTGCATAAAAGCCTAAATTATGGGAGGGGTTACGCTGTTCTGGAGAGGATGGGATTATGAATGCTGTTTGATATATTGAAACTCTTCTATTTATTTTTATGGCTGTATTTGTTAGGGTGTCCTGTCCTGTCAGTGTGAATGAGAAGTACCAAACTTCTGTCAATATCAAATGCAGCGTCAGCAATGGTTGATTTATTGTGTATTACAAAATACATTGTGCATAGATTCAACTCAAAATCCTTTACTTATAATGTTTTATTAAACTTTGAAACTGTCCCTTTTAGTTTTTAGTCTTAACTGTGTCGTTTTGGTGACTGTCACTTTAAATTCAAATTAGATTCTGCTCTTTCCAGAAGTGGGCAGAGCTATAAATGCCTTTGTGTCAGCATAGTAGCAGATGTAATAATAAGACTATCATTCTATGCTAATGAGCTAATGAGGAAGAGATTGTCACTAGTGGGTGGGGCTATAACTGTGAACCCTCCTGTTTTTGTCCATTATTCTCCCGTATTTTACACTTCTATCCTGCTATCATCCCATAAAGGTATTTTCCTGTATTTCTCCCAAATTTGCAATCTTTCTATGAAGGGTGGCAATAAACATTAGAGAGCCGATCCTCCCGATATGCAACCCATACTGTCGAACCACCAGGGGACGCCCCTTGCTCCTAAATGTGAATTTGTTCTGTGCTTTCGTTTTATTTTGGCACAAAAACACTTTAAAATAAATATAAAAACAGCAGGATTCCCTTCCTTTCCATTACAGCCGCTGTTGTCCCCCCATGCAATCCTTAAAACAGTCAGTACATGTGGCGGTGTGTGACTGCCTGGTGTGTTCCATATAGTGATAAATGGATGCTGTTTCCCAAATAGATTCTGTACAAACGATTTAAAGCTAATCAAAAGCTGATACTCTGGGTATTAGGTTTAAAAAGACTTACATAATAATCTAATAATCTAAACATGTTGATCTAGGTGGGTTTTCTTTTAAACATGACAAATTTTGTCTTAGTGAGCATAAAACATTATGAAAGCAATCGAATGCTTTCATTATAGATCTGTGCAGTTTTAAAGTAACACCGCTGTTATTTAGTTCTAATTTATTTGCTGCTTTTTCTAATGTATACTATTTATTGTATCCTTAATAATAATAATGATATCCTTGAATAATAATAATGATAATAATAAAACTTATTACTGACCTTATAATTGTTTATTTAGAATGAAACAACTCCAGATTAACAGATTTAGTAATTGTTTTTTTGTGTGTTTTTTTATGGAGGAGTGTGGGATTTCCCTTATTTTCACATCCCAATGTTGACATGAGTGGAGCTTTTGCCCTCTGATGACATGTACAAAGAGAGAATATCAATCAGTGTTTCTGCAAACTGTTTTTATCAAGTGTCATTTAACAAATTACATTAATCATTTGTTACCTTTAGAAGCAGGTTATATTTTCAGCCTGTTGCCACACAACTGTGTTTACACACCATATAAATGTGATTTTTTTGCATAACAGGTCCCATTTAATATTTCAAGTTACTGTAAAAGTAAAAACACAAGTTAAATAATGTTCCAGTGTCATTCAGCATAACATGTATTCATATAAAAATTAAACAACATATTAAGTAGGCCAGTACTTGCAGTAAAATATACAATCCAACAAACTATAGACAGCAAAAGAATAAGTGATCAAAATTATACTACTGATAATGACAGGTCTTATATTTTAGTCACTAAAATGTCTTGCTGACAAATGGATAGGGTATAATCTGGTGGTTTTAAGAAAATCAAGTAATTATTTAATAAATTATAATTATGACTTTAGGGCTGAGCAACTAAACTTACTGGCCACTGGTGTCACTAATAACGAGAACTTCTGAAAACAGCATGTAGCTCATTTAGGGCGCATGACCACCAAAGCGTTTTTGCACAGCGGAAAATGTCACACCTCTTCCAAAAACACTCTGTAAACATTTCGTCAATGATCAGTACATTAAAAACGCCTTTTCGTGTGAAACAGATGCTTGGTGCTCACCACATATATTTCTTTTAATATTATGTTTTAAGAATCATCATATAAATTCTATTTTTACCATTTGATCATTCCCATAAAATAAACAATAATATTCATTTATATATATATTTTTATACAACAGTTCTGTCTGGTTCTCATATCTGATTGGCTGATAGCCGTGCGATATTCTGCAATATTAGAACTCCTACAGCCTTTTTACCCTTTGTGTATTACTCCGCCCACATACAACCAGCAAAAAGCAGACACTAGAGATCTAAAGTTTAAAAGATGCGAACTCAACTGTTTAACTGTCAGCTTATAAATTGAATCTGGAAGAAAGTAGTTCCTCATACAAAAGGGTTTTTGAGACTCTCCATGTTTGATTTAGTTTTTATATACACAATTATGCCGTCAAACTGTTGTATGAACGCAATATCACACTCGTAGCAGTGCAGTCATATCGCACTGCTACGAGTGTGATATTGCTCAATTACAATACTGAGGGTATTCGAATATTTCATGTTGACCTTTAACCTCAATGGGGCAGCAGCCTTTTTCATATATATATATATATATATATATATATATATATATATATATATATAAGGCTGCTGCCCTATTGAGGTTAAAGGTCAACATGAAATATTCGAATACCCTCAGTATTGTAATTCTAAGTTACCTAAAGTTGTATAAAAAATAAAATAAAACAATATGAATAAATATAAAAGCACACACTTTTGTATAAAAATTATAAATGTTTACAAATATTACAAATTTAGAAATATTTAATTATATTTTAAAAATAATAAATGGGTGACACGGTGGCTCAGTGGTTAGAACTGTCACCTCAAAGCATGAAGGTCACTGGTTTGAGTCCTGGCTGGGTCAGTTGGCATTTCTGAGAGTGTGTGAATGAGTGTGTATGGATGTTTCCCAGTATTGGTTTGCAGCTGGAAGGGCACCTACTGCGTAAAACACATGCTGGATAAGTTGGCAGTTCATTCCGCCGTGGCAACTCCTGATAAATAAGGGACTAAACTGAAGGAAAATGAATGAATGAATAATAAACAATAAATATTAACATGCAAGTCAATGTAAATTATTAAAATTGTTATCAGTTTAAACATTTATGCTATATATTCAAAATATTAAATATTTTAAAATTTGCCTCATTTTAAGAGGAGATTCACAATATCACATTCAACTAAAAACTGAAAAAAAATGCATTTGATAATTTTTTGCATCTAGACTGTTATGGTTGTGTCATGTATAAACTATTCAATATAGGAGAGGTCAAACAGGGACATGTATTACAACATCACATTCTTAAATCTAAGGAACAACAATGAAAGATTTAAACAAAGTGCACTGATTCATTTTCAGACATTGACCCGGGACAAAAATATGGTAATACTTTATTTTGATAGTCCATTAGAGTATTAGTTGACTGTCTATCCACATATCAAATGCTTTCTGGCCCACAATAACTTTTCTCTTGGCCCAATACCGCAAAGAATGATGGTCCTGAAGTGGCCCATAACTGGATTAAAGACAAGGGCAACACATGGGCCACAACTGGTCCGAATCACAGAAAATTTATTACCACTAACTGGCCCTGAACTGGGCCAAAACAGGTTTATTGTTGGACCAATTCTCAGCTATAAGTTAACCATATCAACACCACCATTTAACCAAAAACCCCAAAAGCTGAGCCACAACCCAGCCTAATGTTACCTAAACAATGTAAACATTCGCTACACCAATCTGGGCCACAACCTCCAATCCACACCTGGGCCAAATGGAGTTTTCCGTCATGCATGCAGTGCCATCAGCATGGCCCACAGTCGACTGACATTATGCCTGCCAGTGCCAGCAACACGCCAGCAGTGCCATAATGAGGCCACATTGGGCCAAGCCTGTTTGCTATGCGGGTGCTTAATATCTGTTCATATGCCCCGTTACAAATATTTACCTAACCATCAGAAACTTTGCAAGTGCATGTCAACATACACTAACCCCAACCCTATAGCCGAAACCTAGTCTATTTATAATCTAATGAGAATTAGTTGGCATGTGGGTGCAATGTAACTTAAATTTAACAAAAGGACCATCAAAATAAAGTGTGACCAAAAAAAACCACAAACCATATAATTCACAAAAAAATGGATAAAAGGAACTTTCTGAAATAATCATCTCCTTCGCATGCAGTGCAGGGACATATTTAGGAGTTTCATGCTTTAGATCTAGATGTATTTTACAGTGAGATCTGTATAATCTTTTGTCTCAAGGCCTCTCTGCACAGTGAAGGTCAAACACTAGGTAGCGCAGAGAGCCTTGAAGTCCTCATTGACTAAGAAAGTGTGTGCTTTGTTCTTGCACTTCTCAATGTCAGCCTGCAGGATAATCTACGCCACACTTTTCTCCCTCTTTTTTTACTTGTGCTGTGTCTTCTGCTGATGTAATTACAAATAAAAGTGTGGTCCAAGGCTGCTGCAGAAACACTCATGTAAACTGTATAATTAGGCACGCTCTCTTCGCGTTTCGTACTTTCAGTCCTGCGTTTGTCCAAAGACAGCAGCTGCACGTTTCTACTTCAATCACTTACAATAGAAGTTAATAAAATTAGTTCAATAAGATTTAAAATAATCATTGTTTTGTATGGTTTGTATTGCTGTGTTATTCAAAAGGGTGTGATATGAATGCAACAATGCAAGCATTTATTTTATTCGTCAGAAAAAAAGATCATATGTAAATGCCGCATCTATTTACATATTTGGCTGACACCTCCATCCAAAGGGATTTGCATTGCATTAAAGATACACATTTTTATCAGTTCTGACTCTCCCTGGGAATCAAACCCACAACCTTGGTAAAAAACATCCTTCAACTACATGTAAACATCTAAGCATCAATATTTTTTTTCTTGTGATGGCAAAGCTAAACTTTCAGCAACCACTATTTTAGTCTTCAAAGTCACATGATTCTTCAGAAATTATTCTCTAATAGGTTGGTTTTCGTGTTGTTGTTGTCATTTTAACTGGCAGTGTGTAAAGAGCTTGTGACAAACTTAAAAAAAATGTGACCTTGGCTAATTTATAACCATAACCTGACTTCCTTCGAAAGCCAGTAGACTGATTTTTATGTGATGTTTTCTTTTTAACCAAGAAAATCAAATGGATGACATTTACGAGATGCTTTATTTCGTTCTTTGACACATGAAATGAACGCTTATGTTCAATTTAATGCCAATAGGGGTGTTCTTTTTGTTTTATGTCAAGAAGAAAAGATCAACTCAAGCTGTAGTGGTCTGATCTGGTCCATATATTCTCACATTATAATCAAACTATCATAACAAAGTAATTTAATTGGCCTCAACATGTCGGTGAACTGCTTGTGCCACACACAGATATTTCATATTCATCTAAACGTGGCTTTTAGCACTCTAGACAGCATCTGGATGTTTGAAATCAGTTTATCATTGTTATATCCTCTATTAAAGCAAAAACTATTTTTTTATTGAGTATATCAGTTTTCCTTAAACCCTTTTATCACTGCAGACTGGTCAACGCTTTGATCATTTTAGTGCAGACCGGGGGAGGGGGGATTTATTGGGGCAGTGGTTCATAGGTTGTTAGGTGACTGTCAACCGTTTTCTCTGAGAAACAAGCTGACAAAATATTTTTTTAATTTTTCCTGCAGATTTTAGCTCCAACCCTAATCAAACACACCTGAACAAGCTAATCAAGGTCTTACTAGGTATACTTGAAACAACCAGGCAGGGGTGTTGAGGCAAGTTGGAGCTAAAACCTGGAGGGACACCGGCGTTCCAGGACCGAGATTGGTGACCCCTGATGTAGCTGATCGGTCAGTTTTTGTCAGGCGACTTGTGGTGTGTTCGCTGCATTTATTTAACTGGGTGCGGCTAGAAGGCCACACACCTCCATTGGAAATAACTGGCATGAACTCTAGAAAGGACGTGATATGTGAACTGCCCCTAAAAGGCTGCCGTCATTCACAATCTCTAGTAGTTGATCTATTGAATCAGTCATCTGCACATCAATATCTATCTGGTTTAGTTTAGCTACCAAATCTGACTACGTCAAAGACTACGTTAAATAGTTTGGTCTGCTGAGCGAATCATTGGAACAACTCCCTACTCCCCAAGAACTGTACTTATCTAGAGCGAGCAAAAGGGCTGCCAAAATCACTCTGGACTGCTCACACCCAGCACACTGCCTCTTTGAACTCTTTCTTCCTTCAGGCAATCCATCTCATGAACACTTGATGATAATAATTGTGCAACCAACACTTTGCTATACACTTTTATACACATATGCACTTTAACAACACACTTTACATGCTAATTTGCACATAACAGAACATATAACATTGTATATAGTAATATAGCTCTACATACACTTGTCAATTTGTATATTTGTATTCACTACCTACTTCTATTTTTTAAAATATATTTTTTAGCTGTTTTTGTCCTGTCTCTGTAATTCTGTTGCACGGTAGAAGCTCTGTCACGAAAACAAATTCTTCGTATGCGCGAACATACCTGGCAATAAAGCTCTTTCTGATTCTGATATTACACAGACATGGTAGATTCACCTGATTTGTTGACAAATGGGTTGCAGATCCATTTCTTGGCTTTTCATGGGTCCTTTACTGGGCCTTTTCCCCTTAGCAAAAAAACTTTCCAAAGACGTCTGTTTCTTTCTCATTTTGCTGCTTATGGGTTAAATTTGGGCGCTCAAGTGACCAAGACGTAAGTAAGAGAATAAAATAAAGACTTAGATAGTAAATAAAATGTAAATAATTAATAATTTCTTGTGCTGCCCAGTACCAATTGATCCACAGACCTGTACAAGTCTGTGGCCCGGTGGTTGAATACCACTGAAGTATATGATGGCGCTGGCCAAGTTGTTGCCTGTAGTTCACTTTTTGGCCACTGGTGTCATTAATAATGACAATTTCTGCAAATAAAATACTGGCCAAAATCCAATTGGTCTATGAAACAAGCCATGACAAAAACTGAAAAACAAGATGTGACATCATGCAATAAATAAAATGTAGCTCATATAGAGCACATGTCCACTTACACAGCTCGTAAAAAAAACATTTCTCCAATGATCAGTGCATCTAAAAAAGCATATTTATGTAAAACAGATGCTTGCCGCTCACCACACTGTGTTCTAAAAAATGTGGTGCTTACTCAGCAGGCACGAAACGTCAACATGATGTCAAATTGACAATAAACACCAAATATCATGGGGACATTGCATTTTGTTTGTATTCATATGAATTTGTACCATCTAATTAGTACAATTTAGAACGATTTGCTCATTTCCCAATGATGCTTGGGTTTGGGGGTGGGGTTAGGTGCAACACCTCCTTTTTAAAATCATACAATTTTGTATGACTAAACTCGTATGAATTAGCCACTAAACTGACAAAACGTAAAATACTTACGTTTTCTCGTGAGACAATAAGGCTGGGTTGACATCAGGACCTAACATTAGGCTGATGTCAATGTCCAACCCAAAATCAACCAAATATCTACGTCTAATGATGTTACAGCTTGATGTTGTGTGGACGTTACCAATATGACATCTTTCAGGCGCTGGATTTTGTTTGCCATACCTGACGAATAAATGTCAGTGTATAATATGACATCAATATGACGATGGTTTAAGACGTTGGCTAGATGTTGGATTGATCACTTTCCAACACAACCTAAAATCAACCAAATATCAACGTCGAATGATGGTACACCTTGATGTTATGTGAACATTACCACTATAATGTCTATACGGCGTTGGATTTTGGTTGCTATACCTGACAATATGGTTATATAAACCTCATATGGTTTTGTTTGTCTGCAGGGTTTATTGACAACAACTGAAAAAAATAAGCTTGGCTCTTGGAAAAAAAAACACCCAGGTGAACATGTGCCCTTAAATCATCTTTGCTGAATAAAAGTGAAAAACTAATTCTATAACAAAAAGGCTACACCCTGATGAATGGTAGCATTAAGAGTGTTTTGCAAAAGCTTTACATTACTGCTTTTAAAATTCCTCAAAAGTTGTCCACATTCACTTGCATTGTATAAAGACCTCACTGCAACTTGACATGTTAAATCAGGTGGGCAAGATTTTGCTACAGTTGCTAGATTGAAAGATATGTTTCCTGGAAATGATGTGCAATGGGGTTTGAAATATGGATTCTCTTGTTTGGTGAGTATGTCAAAAATGTCAGCCCAATCAGTAGAAACATGTATATATAAACCACACAGTATCAAAGGGAGTTTGCACAATAGGTTCAAGTAAGGTCTGTTTTTCTTTTATTCTGGACAGCAAGGGCAGTGACTGTAATGGAGTTTATTTTGCAGAATATTTATACAGATTTCATCAGGCTTTACAAAAGAATGGCCTTCTTAGCTGCCATAGTTGCAACGTCATATGAGCAGGATGCTCAACGCTCCACCGAATCTGTTTGAAAAACTTTTTGCAACATTTTGTCTGGCCTTGGTCTTCACCATTGTGTCTCAAATGCTGCCACTGGAGCTTAACTTGTATTTAAGCCAATATAGTTATTTATGCTGAATGCCTTTGTGAACATCAAAGCAAATCCAAAAACTGTTCAGCATTTACATTCATACAGGTATATCAATGGCTGCTCATGCACAATAAAAACATGATCGTTCTGGTTTCATTTACATGTTAAATTCTTTTTTTATGCACTTTTAACCTGCCTGAATCGACTAACAGAGAACAGGGTCCAAATGAGAGCTTCAGCACAGTACTAAACGTGGTCTATCTCTTTCTTTTTGTCTCTGCCTGTATCTTTGAAGCATGAATCTGAGCTGTCACCTGTAATAAAACTCATTTGCTGAACTGAGGATGTGAATAAGGACAGACAAGGTCAAGGCTATCGCCGCTGGCGGAGGGGGAGCTTTGTAGCGTACAGTAACATGATTAACTGATCTGATATTACACAGTGTGCGCCTTTATTCAAAGGCCTTTATTCAAAGGCTTTTCTATATTCATATTCTCTCTCTTTCACTCTCTCATAAAAACGAAGGCATGGAAATAAACACAGCGAGAGTTTTGATTAAATTCTCCTTGAAGAAAGTGCTTCTATACACGCAGCCTTGAACATACTCACATCCCTTAGGACAAACGCATTGTAGACGAACCCGGCAAACACAGAAAATTGACATTTTAAGGGAAAAACCTTTTAATGAGTCTGTTTCTCCTTTCAGGCGTGTCCAAGGCTCGATTTGATGGAAGAGAGAAAGAAAACACGGTGGTAATGAGAAGAATGAAAAGGGTGTCCTTCAGTTTGATTTGAGGTCCTCAGTCCTTGCTCTCCTCACCTTTGTGTTAATATCATCTTATGTCTCTGAAATTACTTTATGAACCTATAAAAGACACTTGGGGTTTTTTGCCAGATACCGTCTCTTGGGTCACGTCGACGGCTCAAGCGTTTCCGCTTTGAATTATTTTCTCTGTAGCCTTCGTTCCTTCATGCTGCTGGTCTTTGTGGTCTCCCTGGATTGCCAATGGAGTCCAAAGGAGATTGTGAGTGCCCCCTTGGGATCAAGGCTGGACTTTTGTGCTGGAGGATCAAAATCTTGAAAATATACTTACTTCTTCCAAAGGACATACAACCTTCAAAAGCCATCAGAGAGTCTAAAACATGATGTCACATCTTGTTTTTCTGTCGTTGTCATGGCTTGTTTCATAGACCAATTGGATTTTGGCCAGTAAGCAACGAATCAAACACCCTATATGCTTATTTCACGCGACCGCCATTTTAAAACACGAAAGCGATGCTGTGGTGGGAAGAAACCCGGAAGTTTAGGATCAGCACTGTAAATATTCCAACATCATGTTGTGGACTACAAACCTCCAGCTATTGTCTTGATTTCAAAGTGCAGTAATGGTGCAAACATCACTTTAATATTATTCAGTTCAGTTTAATTTAAACAATTCAAAGCATATTAGGCATCAAACAACATCACAATCTCTTTAAGAGTAATAAGTGTCGTCCTAGACCTCAGTTCATGGCACCAGGTAAACACCAAGGGGACGCTTCCCTGCTTTAGCCTATGTAACCTGGCAGTAAAACAATGCAGTCCTCTGTAACCTCGTGTTGTCTGTAATAGTGTTGTCCTGGTACTGAAGTTTTTAAAATGTCAATTTCCGGCTAACATTTAAGTGCAGCTGAGCGCATTCTTAAATAGCTGATTTGAAAATAGTATTCTCCAGTGCTCAACAGAAATGACTGTGATTGGCCATGAAGGGCATCAGTTCACTGCTCTTGTGCAAACACAGATACAGGGACACTGGAGTGTTTTAAAGCCACGAAGATCAGTCGAATCATCAGCAGATCACTCATCTGTGTTTGCACTCAGTAAATATTGGTGAAGTGTGGTGAACTGATGACTTTCACTGCCAATCACAGTCATTTCTGTTGAGCACTGGTGAATACTATGGCAAATCAGCTGTGTTTAAAAAAGCGCTCAACAGTGATTAAATGTTAGCAGGAAATTGATGGATTTTTCTTTTATAAATTTCAGTACCGATAGTATCATGACAAGTCAAATATAGTGAAAAAAAATCAGTAAATTAACTTGAGTTTGATAAATGGCATCTAAAATATGTGTTTGGGAAAAATAACGTTACCTAACCAGTGCCATTTCCCTTAACTTACCTGAAAATAAGGTCTGACATCGCTTTTTATTTTCACTTTCCATTCAGAACCTTCATGTCTTTTGGAAGGTCACTTTCTCTTCGCTGATAAGATATACAGCCGGGTAAACAATGTTCCAGTGTGACTCAAGTGATACTTCTGGGTTGCTTCCCACTACAGCATCAATTTCACTTTTGAAGAAATAGGTTAAAAGCTAATCTAAACCACCAAGCAACTTCAAAGCACATTAAGCAACCTCATAGCAACATGCTAAAAGTTCGAAATTGCATACTTACCTTCTATATAGTATGGGAAAAACAGTATGTGAGCCAATGTCCAAATTTACAGCATTCAAAAAAAAAACAGTAGGCTTTTACTACTGGCAAGAATCTGTAGTCTGCATCCAAATGACGTTTCCTGTCCCATGATGCCACATGAGAGTATTCATGAGTGGGAGAGAGAGAGGGGTCTGGCTGCAGACTCGGTGCAGTGCAATCTGAGCTGCATACGATGCTTTTTAATGTGCTTACCTAACCCCACCCCTAATCCTACCTGTCACAGTGACGTCACTCACTCTATTGAGTGCATTGTGTCTGACATTGTATCGCTGAGTGATGCAATCTCAGCTTGGATCATAAAGGCTGTATTCAGATACTATTGGAGAGAGAAAGAACACACCTGAAGCAGGTAGATCATGTAATTACAACAAATAATGTTTTACAAACAAATTTCGGGATCAGTCTTTGACGAGGCTAATTCATCACCGACAATCATTCTATTATAAAATCAGCTAAAGACCAAACCCCTATAAATAGTCAAACATGTCATACCTCTGTTTTCTCTTGAGGGCAGCATCCCTCAATCACCCCAACTCCACACTCCAGAGACAAGTTTTCAAATCTAAGGGGAGAGCATTCTGGAGCTGGGCTAGACACTGCGCTCGGGTCCTATCTCTATCTCTCCTGATAAGGGGAATAACACGAGTTAGGGTGTCTTCTCGAGCTCAGAGCCCTCATTACAATACGCAGATTCTATTCAGTCAAATATCTGTGAATGTGAACTCAGCAATTGGCAAATGTAGCTCATCTGAATCCATTCATACTACACAAATTTCATATTACGTCATAAATTCAATTAAAATGAAGTTCCTACTTGAGTTGTATGCTGTTTTGGACACATAAGAATGTATGAACTACAAGTAGGAGCTGTGAAAAAAAAAAAACATTTACAGCTCCTTTGCAACATAACCAGAAAATGTCTGTAAAGGCTAGTAAGCAACCACTATAGTAACTGCACAGCAACATGTTCCAAATCATCCACAACACTTCAGCCTAGCAACCTTATAGCAACATGATAATATCATTCAAAACAACTCAGTGGCCAAGTCAAGACTCAGCAAGTATACTGATATACAACTATGGAGTTTTTAGTAACTAGAAACGTCATAGCAGTATTCTATAAAACACACAAATCACCCTGTGAACTTCATAGTAACTACTCACAACACCTTAGCACAGACCAAACAAAAACATGCTTTAAATGAGTTTACATGCTATAAATGAGTTTACAAACTGCACTGAACAATTAATTTGTGATTGACACTGACATCTGTTCAAAACTCAACAGCTCACTGATTCAAATGATCTGTTCATCTCCGGCAAATGATTTACTGATTCAAATGATCCATTCATTGTGAGTCTCCAATGAACGATTCACAGATTTTACAAACTGATATAATGAACTTCACCTGTCAAAGGGCTCTATTTAAATGGTCTAAGCATGAAGTCGAAAGTGCATGACAGAAAAGCATTAAGTGCTTATTCTCTTAATGAGTTATAGGTGTGTTTTGAGCATAAAGTGCATTAAATCAATCAGAGTATCATCTCCCATTCCCTTTAAAAGTCAGTTGCGTCACGCTGTGGCACATTTTGGTGGACTTTCATTCATTTTCTTTTTTAGATTCAATCCGGGGTTTCCACAGCGAAATGAACCCCCATCTAATCCATTACATTTTTATGCAGCAAATGCCCTTCCCGCCACAACCCATCTTTGGGAAATGGTGGACTTTGTAAGTGGAAAAACTGAATGCTTCACTAGCGAGAAAACTGTTAAATAGATCATCTGCATGAGGATATAGGATGAGCCGCCTCCATTCAGCCTATTTACTTTCTTTACTATATTGTCGTGGACAAGAAAACAATGTTGTACACACTCCTCTGAGACATCCATCAGCCTGCATATTTAAGTTCATTTGTTTCAAATCTATTTCTAAATTCAGTTCTAATAATCATCAAATAAATAAATGAACAACAATAATGATTTATTAACAATATAATGAGTTATATCCAAACACACGTCCTATTCTTATGCCACCATATGGTGATGCATCCAAAAACCCAACAGGTGGACAAATCTAAACTTGTTTTTATTAAAAAATATAAATATGCATATAATAAATAATAATGATAATAATAATAATAACATTATACAAAAGCAAATTGTCATGAATAAACTGAAAAAAAAAACAGAGGTGAAAAAGGCATGGAGGCAGCGCTTTTTATATTTATGTAGAAAGTATACTTTTCGTACTATTTTAATCCTTTAATTTTTTTTTATTATTATTTTTTAAGATATTTGTCTATTGCTGTACATTCTGTGTGTATTAAGCAATGTGTAAGGGTTTGGACAGGCATAGGCACCTTAACACACCTCTTTTCTAGTCCGGAACACCCATGAGTCAACAAAGTGGCACAAATGGATTTACTATTTAAACAACGTGGCGGAAAACTTGAAAATTAGGGTTGTGTTGATCTAAAATAGCAACAAATTGTGCCAAACGAATCTTGCGCCTTAATGCGCCGGGTGCATGATAGGGCCCTATGTGTTTTCACTTGAATTATGGATTACCAGAAATAAACATTCATCACTACTTTTACTTTTAATTCTTTACTAAATTGTAAATCAAGTACATTTTTGTACTTTAATCGAAGTAATATTGGAAAAAAAAAAGTGATTGTATTCTTCTGTTGGAATAACATTTTATCAGAGTACCATACTTTGACTCAAGTGCCAATTTGTGTACTCCTTCCACCATTGACAATCACATAGCAATGGCATGGCAAACACAACAACACTACAGCAATCACATAATAATAACATGATAAAATAACTCACAAAAAAAAATGTGAAACATGCATTGTAACCACACCAACACCCTAACAATGGCAAGTACTAGTAATACTCGCATCAGAATGAAAACTTTCACATCTAAACAGTGTTCTTGTTTTCTTCAGGAAATGTCTAAATTGTTCGACCGAACCCAGGAACCTTTCAAAGTAACACGTGCCTTGAATATACACAGAATTCCATTATAAACACAACCTTGGACTTCATTATCTTTACATCGCTCTTAAGCTTTGTACTTGTGGCAAACTTTATTAATGGTACATAAATCCTCCAACCTCTATCAATATGTTTTTCAGCCCTCCAGAAGAGATGTAAAGCGCTCTCGTTATGAATGCTGCTTGTCTGCGCCATACCGGTTGTGATTACTTATTCAATTATCTTCCTGTCATCATTTGATTTAATGAGAACCACACGAGAAGTTTAAAGTGACAAACTGGTTTTGTATGTAGACTAATTAGATCATGCCAGAGCGTGAGTGTGTGTTCGTGTGTATGTGTGTGTGTTTGGATCTGAGCTTTTCCAAGGCCTCAATGCAAATGATCAGAGGGGGCACTTTGTATCCCGAGTCCTTGGGCCGAACAAACAAACCCCTTATGGATTGAATCTGGCATCCTCAATCCCTTTTTAATGATCTGCCATATTTTTTTACACCATCCTTGATGTGTGAATTCTAATCAATAACGTATTTTCATTTATATTTATGAAACATAGTGAACATGGCCTTTTTTTTCTTTGACTTTGTCTTTAAAGGGAGAGCAAGCTATGTATGCAACAAAGAAACCTTTTGGGGGGGTGGGTATGTGCACTTTTACTTTCAATCGAGTAGATTTTTAGTGCTGTATCGGTACTTTTACTCCACGATTTTCCTTCAACCTGAAGTCACTACTTTATTTGTTCTTGTCTATGGGGATTAGAAAAATCAGTCCTTTGATTCCTGTCCAATCAAACCACACATAGAAGATAAATCGCATCATAATAAACTACCTCAAGACATGGGCGATTTATACTTGTAGCAAACTGTTTGGAAGCATTAAAAGCGTCCAAGAAGATGTCCATTATTGTCATACACAATAACCCAGAGACTGTTCAGATGCATGTCACTGATGAGAAGATGACAGATGTTTACTGTATGACAACCGAAATGGCCTTAAACATCCAGCAGGCACAAGACATCAACACAACATCAGATTGATGTTGTACCCCAACATTGTGAGGACGTTGCATTTTGTTTGGAAATGAAAATCGGGTTGACGTCAGAACTCAACATGCCATACTTGATGAATAAATGTCAGAATTTGACATCAATATGATGTTGGTTTAAGATGTTGGCTCGACGTTGGATTTTGATCACATTCCAACACAAACTAAAATCAAACATACATTAATGTCTAATGATGTTAGAGCTTGACATTGTGTGGACATTACCACCATGACGTCTATCAGATGTTGGATTTTGGTTGCTATACCTGATGAATACATGTCAGTATCTGACGTCAATATGACGTTTGTTTATGATGTTGGCTTGATTTTGGTCACTTTCCAACTCAACCTAAAATCAATCAAATATCAACGTCATTTCACGTCGTTATAATGTTGTCCTTAGACGCTGTCTTGACATTGAATTTTGGTCACTTGACATCACAACCTAAATCTAACCTAATATTAGCGTCTTATGATGTTGTGTGTCTGCTGGGCAATAACTAAATGCACTACAGAATGTTACGTTTACACACATCCACAAATTACATGTAAACGCATCAGCTTTTCCCAGCGTAATACTCACTACGCACTACTCTTAAATACTTTTGAAAGGGCTACTATTTAGTCATACTTTGAGTAATATTTACAACATAATGTTACTCTACTTGCACTACATTTTTAGGCAAGTAATGGTTCTTTTACTTTTTCAGTACTCTTTCCACCACTGACCGATACCACTGTTTTACACACCGATACAAGTATGAGTATTTTAATTTGTGCACTTGCCAATACCAAGTACCAATTTCAATGCTTAGATTTGATTTCATTGAAAGTGCAATTTATTTGAAAGGAGTTTTTTATTTATTTTATTTTATTTTTTATTTATTTATTTTATTTAATTTTTTGCCTGTAGCAAGGATGAACACAAAAGTCTTTAACAGAACATATAATTATATACTCTAACTATATGACAAACTATGTGACAAAAATATACACATCCTGTAAATCGATAGACCTTATCTTAAGCATGGACATTTAAAGGATAAGTTATCCTTACACTGACATGTGTCCACGACTTCACTCATTACATAATTAAGTGTGTGCAGTGTACGTTACCTTCACTCTCTTGACATTGCATCATTATGCAAGGATCATATTGCATGTTCGGTTTATTCTTCAGTAGCCTATAGATTCGTTAATAATGGCTAAGCAATCAATTAATACATAAGACATTGAAGTCAGGTAGGACAACAAATCACATCCATGCAGGGAAAACCGTTGAGTGTTTAATAGTGTGGAGTTAGGGTGGTGGAGGGATGCTGAAGTCAAGAGAAAACAGAGGTATAACATGTTTGACTTTTTATAGGGGTTTGGTCTTGAGCTGATTGGATAATAGAATGATTGTCGGTGATGAATTAGCCTCGTCAAAGACTGATCGTGCTCCTCCCGAAATTTGTTAATAAAACATCACTTGTTGTTATTAAATGATCTACTTGCTTCAGATGTGTTGCTTCTCTCGCACTCATGAATTCTCTCATGTGGCATCATGGGATAGGGAAACCGAGAGTATCGGCATTTCATGTACGATACGAGTACGAGTATTTTAATGGATAGTATTTTGTATGTTGAGTATGTTGTTATGGATATATGCTCATAACTTCCGGTTTGAGAGGACGCTGGCAGTTTGGCTGCCACCTCTCTACCAGTTTTTGCATGCTTACTGTTTTATGTCTTTTAGTTTACTTTTTTTTTTATTTATGTCATTTTTATACTCTTAAAGCACGTTGGGTTTGAGAAAAGCGTATTATAAATAAAATGTATTATTATTATTATTAATATTATTAACCAAGTATCGACCCGATACCCAGTACTGGTATTGGTATCAGTGCATCCCTAGTTTTTATTATAAAACACGTTTCATTGTTAAACAAGTAAACAGTCAGCAGGCTGCTTTTTGTTTAGATTTTATTAAAAACAATACAATATAATACAGAATATTTAACATGCATATCAAACACTAATGAAATCCTGCATCTTACATTTAGCTGTAAACATTTAGACAAAGTAAAAATACAGAAAACTACAGAATTTCATCACTGCATAAATGTGTTGCATTTTAAGACTGGATTGTGCATTCATTATTAAGCATTTGAAGGCCTTGTTTGTTTTTTATACAAAGAGTAAAAGCTATAATTTGGATTGATTTTATGGTGAACAAACTACAATAACGAGTATTATTATTATTATTATTCATCAGGGGTTCCCACAGGGGAATGAACCGCCAACTTATTTAGCATATATGTTTAACACAGAGGATGCCCTTCCAGCTGCAAACCAGTACTGTGAAACACCCATATACTCTTACATTCACACACACATACACTATGGCCAATTTAGTTTATTCAATTCACTTTGTCTTTGGACTGAGCCAGCCAGTGACCTTCTTGCAATGAGGCGACAGTGCTAACTACTGAGCCACCGTGTCACCATAATAATGAATATTTTTTTATATCAATACACCTACCTAACACAATTGGTAGGCACTTTTATAGCGCATTTTAAATTGAACTGTAAACAAGCTGGACCAAAAATAGAGAAAACCTCATATTCAATACTGTATGAAACTGTCAAGATTGGATTAAACATTCATTATTAAGCCCTAAAGGTGACATTTAAATTTTCCCAAACAAATTACTTCTGACCAGCTAAAGCTACAATAATATGCTACAAAAAGCATATTAAACAAACAGAGCAAAAAATAAAAATAAAAACTGTTGTCAACACCTCATGCATGCTTCTTTACAGCACCAGCGACTCATTGCTGCTTTCTGGTGGACATTTAAAGGAACTGTACATAACAGAAATCACCTGGCATAAGATAACTTAACAAACAACTGTTTTTTCTTTTACAACTGCAAACGAACACATCAGTTTAAAAGTCCATTTTAAAAGTGCTTCTGACACAGCAAAGAGTCTCTTCATGCTGGCGTGGAGGTCTTGAACTGCAGGAATGTCCAGAACTGCAATATTCTGCTCTTGACTGTGGTTTGTGGTTTACTGCTGATCCTGTGATACTGTTTGGATGGCCTCTGATGTTCGGATATCCATCCTTCTCCACTCATGCCCTCAATGTACATGGTTCTGCCCGATGCAATTTCCACCAGGCATATCGGATCCCTATTTGTCTTGTCGCATTCAATGCTCCACAGAGTACTTTCACAAAACATCTAAGGAAAAAAAGAATAAGTTATTCCCACTGCTGTTTATGCTTTATTAATTATAGGCTACAGCATTCTATAGAGACACTATCATACTTCATCAATACCTAAAAAAAATTCAATACTAAAAAAAAAAAAACTGAATGAGTCATTGACACTTCAATGTTGTAGTACATTTATTATTATAATACGAATCCCCTCAATTAACTACATATTATAACCTGTTTATGAAGATTTAAACATACTTATAAAGTATGATCTTTTTCTACATCTCTTATCCTACAATCTATCTAAACCCAATTACTACTTGAATAACTATTAATACGCAGCTAATTGGTAGTATTGACCTAAAAGTCTAAGTTAAATGTTTGTTTATAGCGAGAATTGTGGCTTTAAATAAAGTGTGACCATTTATTATTATTATTAGTAAAACATTTTATGTAGAAAGCAAGAAAACTTTTATAAATCTGATATTATTATACTGTTTGTATTTTTTATGAAATTTTATAATGTAATATTTTGTAATCTTATAACCACTGGGTGGCACTACGGTGCAAGCTAATAATAATTAAGAGTATTGTTTCTTTGAGACGAATGGCAAACAGTCTGAATGATGTTTACAGTTAATAAATCGCTTACTAATATAAGTGTAAGCGACTGGTACCAGAAAATGAATGGTAAATGCTTTACGAAATTGAGCATTTAATCAAATCCTTAGCCAACATTGATTGCGTCTTAGTAGTAACAGGTGGCAATACTGTTTATTAAAACGTTTGAACGAAACCACTTGACACCTTTTTCATACTTTATTCATCACATATACTAATTTAACAATAATTTTACCGAAGCAGACTATTATTGACTTTCATATAAAACATAGCCTATTATTTCCACTTATAAGTTTTACGTATAGGCTACTGTAACGTAGCTACTTAAAGCACTTTGTGGAACTGGACACTTTTACTACACTTTCATATATGAGGTAGGCTACAAAACTATCAAATCTTACCTTGATTTCTTCTGACAGATTTCACCTCGTTCTCCGCTCGTCAGTGTGTTGAATGGTAAAGCAATCCGACCAGCGTCAGCTTTTAAACGAAATTTTATTGCACGCCTCGGTAGATTCCCTTCACAGTTAACCAATAAATGTAAATTATGGAGTGCAAAGGTCCTCTATACAATCTTAAAAGTGACTCAAGATGTCTTCCTAAGGTACTTTCTCGAGAATATGCCCAAACTTGCAAGTGACCCAGGGCGACTTCAGGTTTTTATATAGCCTTCCACCTGCGTGAGGGGTTTCCGCGAAAGTTTCCCTGAACTTCCACATAATTCAGATTCTTTTTTGCCCGGCCACACAACAAACCCCCCGAGTTCAAGAGACCCATCCTAAAATATTAGAGGCATTAGCACTGGTTCTTGTACAATCTGAACAGTGAAAAAACATTTTTAATATAGTTATTGTATTTATTGTTACATTTTACTATTGCTTACTGCAGTTTTTGTTTTTATAATCTAATTTTTGTATTAATTAATTTATAATGATTAAAGTAATTGGATAGTTTGAATCCTTTTTTGTTTGTTTTGTTCATGCTAATGTTCATTTATTTATTTATTTATACTAAAATGGTCGATCATTTATATTAATTATTCTTTTTATTTATTAATTATTTGTAATTTATCTGGCACGTTTTATGCTTTTTCCCCTGAAACATTTCTGGGTACTTCATAGCAGATATTTGGTGATCCCTGAACCGCAGTATATTCAACTATTTAACATGAAGATAACTCTTAATAATAATATTTTTATGCAGGAACATGTTTGTTAATAGGCTCCAAAGACATTTCAGTTAAACTTGGAATAGGCCTACTTAAAAATAAAACTGACCTGGTGTCAGAAGTTTGAAGCAGTATATGCTTAGTATACAGCAATATATACAGTAGTATTAAAAGAAATGAATAGGGAAGCCTGGTGGTGCAGTGGGTTGCACAATCGCCTCACAGCAGGAAGGTCGCTGGTTCAGTTGGCATTTCTGTGTGGAGGTTGCATGTTCTCCCCATGTTTGCATGAGTTTCCTCTGTGTGCTCCGGTTTCCCCCACATTCTAAGGACATTTGAATAAGCTAAATTGGCTGTTGTGTATGTGTGTGTTTGCAAGTGTGTGTGGGTGTTTCCCCATGTTGGGTTGCGGCTGGAAGGGCATCTGCTGTGTAAAACATATGCTGGATAAGTTGGTGGTTCATTAAGCTGTGGCGACCCATGATTAATGAAGGGAATAAGCTGAAAAGAATATGAATGAATAAATGAATGAATGAATGAATTAAAGATTGAATAAGTTAAAATTATTAATGAAAAAAAAATACTTTCTCCTAGTTGATCTTTGCAAAGAATTCCGCAAGCATTGACATTTTAGTCTAAAGGCATTAGTATATAGGCATTAGTAAGAGAAACAAAAGTAAATAATTGACAGAACGTTCATTCAGTCAGTCAGTCACTTTTATATTAGAAAATAGCTAATCACAAGTTAAAGATTTCTTTCCACTAAATCTGTTGCTCCATGACTCCAACGTCAGTGCTAAATAGATCAAATAAATCAAACTGCCTACATTTAATGTTTTGCTAAACTCTTGGTTATAAAAGCAGTTATGCACTGTACTTTCCTTACAGTATATTTGGTCATTGGAGATTGAGGGGAAAGAGAAAGTATTAAATGATACTACATCTGAGGTTAACAAAGTTCATTATTACTCTCAAAACAAACAAGAAAATCAAGCATCAAAAGATCTGTTTGAAACATTAAATATACTTTATCAATGCTTTCAACAAGAAAGACAAGAACATTGTTCATTTGAAACTGATTAACTCCAGCTTCCACACTTTCAAACTAAAATGCATCCCTATATCTTCAATGAGATGTGTTACAGTGTGTGTGTGTGTATGTGTGTGTGTGTGTGTGTGTGTGTGTGTGTGTGTGTGTGTTTCCACTTTATATTCATTAAGTTGTGTATGCACCTTCCTGTAACATTGTGCTCCTTACATTTCTTGCAAGTATGCTGAAGCAATACCAGTAAATTTTGACCTCATCGGTACAAATATATATATATATATAAACTTCCCCATGAGGTCAGAATTTACTGGTATTGCTATACTTTAGTTTACTGGTATTTGCTAAACAGCTCATAAATCACACAGGATGAAGTCTAGTGAAAATGTAAAAATGCATTGTTTCCTGTGATGGTTGGGTTTAGGTATATAATATACAGTCTGTACAGTAATGTAAAAACACCATTATGTCTATGTGTGTGTATGTGCGTGCGTGTGTGTGTGTGTGTGTGTGTGTGTGTGTGTGTGTGTGTGTGTGTGTGTGTGTGTGTGTGTGTGTGTGTGTGTGTGTGTGTGTGTGTTAATATGGGCATTACGGATAAGTAGGAGTGTCTATGTAGATGGATCTGTGTGATACAACATCATTTGCACACCACAATTTAATATATCTTCTGCTTTGTTTGGGAGAGTATACAGAATACAACTTTGGAATTACAGCAGATGGTTTGGAAAAATGGTAAGTGGAAACATTTTTGTATGTGTGATATACTTTGTGTGTGTTTGTGTGGGTCAAAGTCAGGCATCAAACCAACAAAAGTAAAATAGCTTGAAGTTCTGTTTGTTTACATCGACTATACTGTATGTTCGAATGTGTCTCGTTTCATTTCATATCTTACATTTTTACTATGGTTTATTTATAGAAAACAGCTACTAAAATGTCACTCAGTGTAACACCAGTTATGCTTCAAAAGTCAACTGGTAACAGTAAACATTTATTTGAATAAGTAATTTTTGCATATATCTGTTATGCTGAATGACAATGTGCCGTTATGTGACGCACTCACATTGAATATGTTTTCTGGTAGTTTCAGCTGATGCTGAAACAAGTTGGACATCTCATCTTTGACCCATAAACAGTATATGATTTATATCTGTAGTATTAAAGTATAAAAATACAGATATTATTTCATATTAATGCTTTAAAGATTATTTATTTATCATACCTTTTGCTGATAAATAAGGTAATGTATTCCAGTGTTTGCCAATTACCAATGTATTTTCTTTCCCTCAGTACGGCTTTATTAATACTTGTCTGAAGTCACTGGTGATTGAAAGGTTTGGAGAAGAGACATGGGAAAACTTAAGGTGTGTTTACCTCACAAATAATATTTAAAGTCTTGCAAGTTTACTTCAACTACTCAAAATCTCTCCTAGATTAATGGCTGGGGTCCAGGAAACCTTCATGACATATGAAATCTACGATGATATCATCACCCTTCGTTTAGTCCAAGAGGCTTGCAAAATGCTGGGTGAGCATAAACAAAGGATGGCAGTGTAACCGCAAGCATTTTTTTTTTTATCTTAATGTATTTGCATTTTGTTTAAAAGGACAGTTCACCCAAAAATAATCATATCCTCACTATTTATTAACAGTGATTGCAAATATTTATGTGTTTCATTTTTATGTTGAACACAAAACAAGATATTCTGAAGAATGCTGGAGAAAAGCAGCCATTAGCTTTGTTTCTATCCAAAGATGATCAGGCTGGATAAACTGATGCCAAATATAAAAACCAAAAATGAAATTTGCTATGATAGAAATAGCCACCATGGGCATTTTTTCTTATTTAATAAATTACTTGCGCCTTAGAAGGCGAAACGTAATAAACACACGGTGGCTTTTGGAGGCGTGAGACCACATTTTGGAAGCGTAGATGCACAAAACAGTTAATACCAAACCACAGGGATGACAGATTTTGGCTGAGGGATTTTACAATGAACAAAACAATAATTCATGTTTTACAATTTGGTTGGTCTGCCATTTTGTCTTTTAATGCTTTTCTATCACATCCATTTTTGTTCTTACGTGATCTGCTAAAACAAAATCTTATCACTAGGCTAGATTTCATTCAATAAATGTGTTTCCATCGTAGTTTTTGAACAGATAAAAAGTTCATCCTTCTTAGTTAATAAGATTTTAATAAGTTGATAAGACTTTTGTGCACTTTTACAAAATGTATGCACATTTTGGCATATCCATTAAGCAAATACTATGCAATTTTCCAAAATGCATATAATAATAGGTAGATTTAAACAGATCCAGGAACAAAAAAAAATACAATGAATGTCAGTAGCAGCTTTTTTGTTCAATGGATGGACAAAACTGGACTATCACCTTACCTTACCTGATCCTATGAGTAAAAAAAAAAAAAAACCTGTCACGTCCTGATAAACCAACGGAATCTCATAGCAATTCGTAACTTTTTTGATTTAGTGGCTAATTCGTATATATTTGTACAGTCTAATTCATACAACTTAGTATGATTTACTTATCACCCAATGAAGGTTGGGATTAGGGGCAGGATTGGGTGCTATGCCATTTAGGATTGGGTGCCATGCACATTTTCATACAACTCGACACGAATTAGCCATTAAACTGACAAAACGTAAAATAGTCAGGCTGGATAAACCAACACCAAATATAAAAATGAAATTTGCTGCGATAGAAAAAGCCACCATATGTATATTTTCTTATATAATAAAGTACTTGTATCTCAGAAGACGAAACATAATGAACACATGGTGGCTTTTGGAGGCGCGAGACCACATTTTGGAAGTGTTCAAAACAGTTCTGGGAGGTAATAATAATAAACCACTGTGATGACAGACTTTAGCTGAGGGATTTTACAATGAACAAAATAATTCAGATTCTACAATTTGGTTGGTCTGTCTTTTTGTCTACCAATGCCATCTTATTGCACCCATTTTTGTTATTACGAGATCTGCTAAAACAAAATCTTATCACTATGCTGTATTTTATTCAATAAATGTGTTTCCATTGTAGTTTATGCACAGATAAAAGTTTATCCTATCAAGATTTTAATAAGTTGATAAGACTTTTCTGCACATTTTCAAAATTTATGCGCATCTTGGTATATCCATTAAGCAAATACCATGCAATTTTCCCAAATGCATATAATAATAGGTAGATTGAAACAGATCCAGGAACAAAAAATACAATGAAAGTCAGTAGCTGCTTTTTTCTCAGCATTCTTCAGTATATCTACCTTTGTGTTCATTTTTTGGGTGTACTATCCCTTTAAGTTGTGAATTTGCATTTGTTTACACAATATCTATTTGCATGAAGTAAGGAAACTTCCTTCAAAGGTTGATCAGGGACATGATCTAATTCATCAGAAATGTTTCACTTCTTTAAAAAGGCCTGTTCTTTTGTTCAGATCCCCTTTTAAATGTCTGTTATTTTATAAAGAGTTATGAAAAAAGACAGAGCAAGTGGACTGTGAAAGGCTCACAGTTGCCTCACATTCACCATGTCCTTGGAGACTTGCAGACATTGATCAAAGTGTCTGAGCAAGTGCTAACAATGTCCCTGCTGAGAATAGTTGCTGGGCATCAAGACGCTTGTCCTGTCCTCCAGTCTGTCCCTGAGAGCCAGTGGACAAGGACAGGTGTGAATCTCTGAGCGGGTCAAACACCTGAACTCCACTCACCTGATTTCAATTCAAATCAAGCTGAGAAACAGAATTGAAGTCTGAATGTAGTTTTTTACATTAATTTTTCTTCTAGATGTCTCCTCCGAGGTGGTTCTGAAGTTGTTTGGAGAGTACTTTTTCAGCTTTTGTAAGATGTCGGGATACGACACTATGCTGCGAACGCTTGGAGGAAATCTGGTGGAATTCATCGAAAATCTTGATGCTCTGCACAGCTATTTGGCATTGTCTTATGAGGTGAGAATACTTGCACAAAATTGTATATTGTTTATTTCAGTGGCGACGTCAGAATTTTGTGTTTTCCAATTAAATGAGTTTAAACTTATTCGTTTCCTTCGGCTCAGTCCCTAATTATCAGGGGTCGCCACAGCGGAATGAACTGCCAACTATTCCAGCATTTGTTTTATGCAGCGGATGCTCTTCCAGCTGCAACCTCATACTGGGAAACACCCATAAACTCTCACATTCCCATACACACTCAAATACTAATTAAATTCAATTCATGTTTGTTTATAGAGCGCTTTTCACAAAATGGATTGTGTCAAAGCAGCTTAACATAGTTCTAGTAAAGTCCAGATTTCAGAGTTGGAGTTTAGTTTAGTTCATGGACTGTGGGGGAAACTGGAGCACCCGGAGGAAACTCACACAGAAATACCAACAGGTCCAGCCGGGACTCAAACCAGTGGCCTTCTTGCTGTGAGGTGAATCAGACGACTAACCCCAATCACTAACTTACAACTACAATGTTAAAAAAAATACTGGTTGTCTTAAACATGTCAGCTAAATCATATTAACCTTATGAGTCATTATAAGAAATAGACTTAAAACAGCTTGTGTAACTTATAAAATTAAGTTAGCAGGTGATTAGCTTAGTTTAATAGGTTACAATTAACTAAAAACATTTGTTGTCATGACTAAATGATAATTTTTACAGTGTAAAGATGCAGATTTTTATTGATAAATGTGACTTTAAATGACAATATATGTGTAACCTCGGTCCTACACCACCCAACCCACTCCGAGCTAGGATCGAACCTCCGCATGGAAGTCGGTTGCTCTAACAAGGAGGCTAAAGACGATGGCCTCTAGTATCTACAATCTGTCGCTAGAGCACCTTATCAGGTTCAGAGAAGTGAGGTTTACCGTACAGGACTTCACTAGTTGGCCTCTGTTACACTCACCTTCCTAAACCTCACTCCCATGAGGGTCACGGCCCCAATGTAACCCCATCGGTCCTACACCACACAACGCGCTCTGAGCTAGAATCGAACCGGCGGCTCTCCACATGGGAGTCAGTTAGCAAGTGTCACTAGAGCACCTTTAGAGGTCAGAGGAGTGAGATTGACCTGCACAGCACTTCACTAGTTGGCCTCTGAAACATATGTTTAGCACAACAAATTACAGATAATCACATGTCATATTTCATTAAAATGATCTCAGTTGGCAATAATGGTCACATTTTACCATGAGGGTGTATTAGTTAATTTTGAAAAACCCACTGAAGATACATTTATTATTACAATAAATAAAGTTGTTCATTGTTAGTTCATGTTAAATATCAGTGCATTTTAACAAGCATAAATTTATATTTTAATCATATATTTAATAATAATTTGAACTACAATTAATAAATGTGGTCCTAGTATTGTTCAGTGTAAGTTCATGTTAGTAAATAAATAAACAAACCAGCGTTATAGTAAAGAGCAAACTCAATAACAAAGTAATGCCAAGTACATCTGAATAGCATACACATCCATATTTATATTTTGGGCTGCCATTTGGTTGGTAATTTCACCAAACATTATCACACCAAAGTCAATAAACCAGAAGCTTTAAAAATGATTTGTTAAAATTCACAAATATAACTATTAAGAGTAGTTCTGGATCGACTTGTTTAATTTAAGTACATACTGCTTTTTTTGAACGTTTAGGGTCAGACGGTATCAAAGTGACAATAATGTTTTGTAACATAATTTGAAATAACTGGGAGGTTAAACTACTAGAAACTGGATCACAGGTATGTTGAGTGGAAAGTGGTAGCCTAAAGACAAGATACAATAGTGGTTACAACGAGTAGCCTAAAGACAATTTTATATTGTTGGACTGTTTTATATTGATCATTCAGTCTGACAGCTTTTATGGACCATATTTTTACATTAACATTTAGTCATAAAGCAGATGCTTTTGCCCAAAGCCACTTACAAATAAGAAAGGCTTTAAGCAACTCACCATAATGAGGCAATACTTATAAAAAGTACTACTTATACAAACCAAAACTAGGGTAAGCAAAAGGAGGAAAATTAGGATTTTGTCAAGTACTTGTGGAAGAAATGAGTTTTCAGTAGGTGTTTGTATGTTAGCAGTGCATCAGTATACTAGTTTGTGTGGTACTGGGAAGGTTGTTCCACTGGTGAGGAACAGTGAAGGTAAAGGTTCTGGAAAGTAAAGGACGTTTTAATTTTTAAAATGTCCTTCATATTATAAACATGCATGAGATGCTGTAAAAACAGTGCAATGTGGCACAGGCATATTTAAATACATTCCAATCTGAGTAAGTTTATTTTATAAGTGGCATTCACAGTTATGACGTCAGGTGCATTCGGATAACTGTATTAATATTTTTTACTAATCATGAATATTCATTCTGAATTAATTATTTGAATAAATTTAATACAAATATTATATTTATTTTGTTACACCTGTTTAAAGTTCATGTTTATTTCAATTCCGACATGATTTCAATGCATTAAATATATTGATACTGTCTTGCAAATGCCACAAAATAAATAAAGAATAAAAACAGCAAAGTGGAACAAAACAAATTCTGTGAATCGATACTATAATGATGAAGTCAAATATAGTAGCAACTTAAATTACAAATTAACCTCAGCCCAAGTGTAATTAACACAGTTGGATTTTACAATATGCTGCTGATTTTACAGTGAATTTGATGTTGGCTTTGTGGTTTATTTGCACAGTACACATGAAATGAGGAAGTATAAACTTTATTGTGGTCTGTAACTTGTCACGCCTTGTTATTTAGGCCATGAATGCTCCATCCTTTCGGGTGGAGCGGATGGACGATGGCCGAATTCTCCTCCATTACTACTCTGACAGAAAAGGACTTTATCACATTGTGCCAGGTGAGACATTTAAAGTATCAGGTACCCATACAAAATACATCTTCAGACACAATTTACATTTAAAAAATCCCCACTGTCCACATATTATTTATTTATTTTGCTGTCCTTATTTTAACTGGCTCATCATGGATTGTTGTTGTCTTTGAACCCATCGGTCAGGTATTATCGAGGCTGTGGCAAAGGATTTCTTTGACAGTGAGGTTACGATGACCATACTGAATCAATCAGAAGAGGATGAGCGCACCGGAAAAAAGGAACATGTTGTTTTCCACATGGTGCAGAAGGAAAAGGTCACCAAAAGAAAGGCCCAAACAAGACAGAACAACAGTGAGGAGGAAATACTAGAGGTGAAAAAAGTATGTAAGACCAGACTGACAGGAATAAATTGCAAGAATACTGTACGAGCATCTTGTTGTAATTTTAAAGTTTAGTGTCTTTTTTACTTGCTTTGGCACATAATAAAGGAGTATTACAATTTCGAGTAGTCTTACCTACTTAAAGATCAGACACTTCAATCAGCTGCAGGTTATATGAGAACTATGATGAATGGCTAAATAGGTCTAGACACCAGGACTGTCTGATGTCTTTGTGTTTTTTAAATCCTAAGTAACGTGTGAAAATATGTAACCATGACAACTGCTGTATCACAGGACAAGGAGGAGACAATGAGGAGGATGAAGGCCAGGTATGCAAACCTGCAGCTGTGTCCAAGGAAACGATCTCCATGGGAGCTTGTGAGAAGCATTGTCATGCTGGGCCAAGGTTTGACAGACATCTATTCACACTGTCGCTGCTGTTTTTGACTTTGCTACTACACAGCATGCTGTATCTGAATGCCTGACAAATGATTCTAAAATAAGAGATATATATATATTTTTTTTATTGTGCTTTAAATACATTTCTAAACACATACACTCACCGGCCACTTTATTAGGTACACCTGTCCAACTGCACATTAATGCAAATTTCTAATCAGCCAATCTCAATCCAATAGAGCACCTTTAGGGTGTGGTGGAATGGGAGATTCACATCATGGATGTGCAGCTGATAAATTGCAGCAACTGCATGATGCTATCATGTTAATATGGACTAAAATCACTGAGGAATATTTCCAGCACCTTGTTGAATCTATACCGCAAAGGATTAAGGCAGTTCTGAAGGCAAAAGGGGGTCCAACCCGGTACAAGTAATATGTACCTTATAAAATGGCTGGTGAGTGTATACATATATTCTATATATACATACATATATATATATATATATATATATATATATATATATATATATATATATATATATATATATATATATATATATATATATATATATATATATATATGATAGGACAGTATATTTTAACAGGAAAAGTAGAGAGGGTTGAAATCATGCAGGAAATTTTCTTGAGTTGGAATTAGAACTAGCGTAGTTGCACTATTGTCGATGCACTGATCATTAGACATTAAAAACTGTATGTAGACATGTATATTTAAAACAGTCTACATCACACTCTAACAATGTACCTGTTTTGATAGTTTTTCTTAGAATTAATAAGTTTACACATTTTTTCTACTCTGTAGGCAATCTGCGGCAGTCATTCACTCCCAGCTACCCAAAAACACTGTGGATTGAAGAGCAGGCCTTCTGTAATGCTTTTCCCTTTCACATAGTTTTCGATAGTGACGTAAGAAACTTTAATTCTGTCTTTTCTATTGTTTAACATTTCCAATTTCAAATTTTTACAAATTGTCTGTCTTTCTAGCTGGTGGTGAAGCACACAGGTGTCAACATTCAGAAGTTTGTTCCTGGACTGCAGACAGCAGGAATCCGACTGGATGAGTACTTTACAATTGTTCACCCAGAGGTCATCTTCAACATCCAGAGCATCAAGAAGTTCATTAACAGCCAATTTGTGCTAAAAACCAGGAGGGAAATGTTACCAGAGGTCCAGCAAAACCAACCCACTCTCAAATTGAGAGGTGTTTATTCCCTTAAAAAAAAGTATAATTGAAATTGATCCCATGTTTAGACAAACTGAGTGAGGTAGAAAGGTTGCATGAGTAGACATAAATCCATGGAGTTGGAAGGATGCATGACTATAAATACATAAAGCCACTAGTAGATCTAGACACTTGGAGCAAAACATTTGAACAACATAGTAGTAGTAGATCTAGACTGTTGCAGAAAAAATTAGGTATGAACAGGTTGAAGGCAGCTCCAAACGGGTGGCATTTGAGCTCCAAGTGGGCCATACAAATGTTCTGAAACTTGGGACTGCTCCATTTATTTAATGTCTTGTACATAATCCAATGTTTTATATTATTAACATCTACACCTATCCCAACCCAAAACCTTAACCTTTATGTTTCTCAATAGGCGCAGCCCTGCTGAAAAATCCAGCTTAAACCAGCCTTGGCTGGTTGGCTGGTTTTAGCTGGTTGAGCAGGCTGGATTTAGAGGGGTTTTGGCCATTTCCAGGCTGGCTTCCAGCCATTTCCAGCCTGGTCTTAGCTGGTCAGGCTGGAAAATGACCAGCTAAATCCAGCTAAAACCACCTTGGCCAGCCTAGTTTTAGCTGTACATAGCTGGTTTTGGCTTGGCTCCCAGCCTGGCTAGGTTGGTCAAGTTGGTTTTAGCTGGTCATCTCCCAGCCTGACCAGCTAAGACCAGGCTGGAAATGGCTAAAACCCCTCTAAAACCAGCCTGGTCGACCAGATGAAACCAGCCAACCAGCCTAGGCTGGTTTAAGCTGTTTTTTTCAGTGAGGAGCTCTAACCCTTCTATCTGAAACCCAATCTACTTGTGGCATAAGCCCTTCCAGTTGGTCTCCGCAAGCATGTACTGTCTATAAGCATATATTCTTGAAAAATACTGAATCATTGCATAAGTAGTAGATCTAGAGAGTTAGAGCTGAAAAAGGTGGAACATCGCATTAGATGGCATACATAAATCAATAGTGGAGGATGTGGAGGTTTGCATAAGTACATACATATAAATCTAGAAATAGAAATAGACAGGTGGAGCTGGGTAAGGTGGAGGGTTTCACTGAGTATTTAAATATTAAGCAAGCAGTCTCCTTGGCTGCACAATATCAGGGCCTATCAGCTTTCCATCATGTGATTTCTTGCAGACTGGACCATCTAAAGCAGGAGTGCTCAACCCTATTCCTGAATCTACCTTCCTGCAGAGTTCAGCTTCAACTCTGATCAAACACACCAATTAACACACCTGCAATGAACTTGGTAATTAGAGGCAGGTGTGTTTGATATGGGTTGCAACTGAAATCTGCAGGAAGGTAGATTTCCAGGAACAGGGTTGGTCCCCATTGATCTAGAGCAGGGGTGTCCAAACTCGGTCCTGGAGGGCTGGTGTCCTGCATAGTTTAGCTCCAACATCCTACAACACACCTACCTGGAAGTTTCTAGTAAACTTAGAAAGAGCTTGATTAGCTGCTTCAGGTGTGTTTAATTGGGGTTGGAACTAAAATATGCAGGACACCGGCCCCCACCGGCCCAGAACCGAGTTTGGACACCCCTGATCTAGAGTTTATTTACTGAACTAGATATCTGTTTGTTTGTATTTTTAAGGACAGATGATGTGGATGGAGTCGCTGAACTGCATGATCTATCTGTGCTCTCCAAAGCTACGAAGTCTCCAGGAGCTAGAGGAACGGGGTCTTCATCTGGCTGACATCGCTCAGCATGACACCACAAGAGATCTGATCCTGCTCAACCAGCAGAGGCTGGCTGAAATTGAGCTTTCCAATCAGCTGGAAAGAAAGAAGGAGGAGTTGAGGATCCTCTCGCGCAACCTGGAGATCGAGAAGCAGAAATCAGAAAAGCTCCTCTATGCCATGCTGCCGACGCATGTTGCCAACCAGCTTAAAGAGGGCAAAAGAGTGGAAGCGGGTAATGAAAGCTTTGAACGGAGCATTGATGGACTCATTTCTCATGCTTCCCAAAGTTCAGGCTCTTTCTGTTCTTCTTTCAGGTGAGTTCAAAGTGTGCACCATCCTCTTCAGTGATGTGGTCACATTCACTAACATCTGTGCAGCCTGCGAACCCATTCAGATAGTCAACATGCTCAACGCCATGTACTCCAGATTTGATCGTCTTACAAGCATCCATAATGTCTATAAGGTATCTATCTATCTATCTATCTATCTATCTATCTATCTATCTATCTATCTATCTATCTATCTATCTATCTATCTATCTATCTATCTATCTATCTATCTATCTATCTATCTATCTATCTATCTATCTATCTATCTATCTATCTATCTATCTATCTATCTGTCTATTTGTCTGTCTGTCTGTCTGTCTGTCTGTCTATCTATCTACTACAGTTAGAGATGGTTCAGAATGATCACTACCGCCATGTGTAATGCCGCCACGGGTCAAAGGGATTAGTAAAATGTCTTTTACACTGCCGCCAGGGGGCACAAAAGAATGAAATCCGAATGGACAGAAAAATACAGTAGACAAAAATACCATATTAATAACATAATACCATAAGAATTATACAGTAGACATAATTAAAACTGCTACTTGTAAATGAAGATGAAATAACAAAACAAAACATAATTCCTTCATAAATCATTCTAAACTTGGTATTAAGCTTTACTATTATAGTAAACTAGTTAAGTACAACAAGGGTTCATTTTAGAAATAAAAAAATAAATAAAAGACAACTAAAATGCGAGTAACAACCATAATTAAATAAATAAATAAAGCAGTGTTGTAGACTAAATACAGAGATTTGTACAGTACTTTTATTTTAAAATGATAAGAAAATTAGGTTTTCATCTATCTATCTATCTATCTATCTATCTATCTATCTATCTATCTATCTATCTATCTATCTATCTATCTATCTATCTATCTATCTATCTATCTATCTGTCTGTCTGTCTGTCTGTCTGTCTGTCTGTCTGTCTGTCTGTCTGTCTGTCTGTCTGTCTGTCTGTCTCTAAACAATGTCAATGACAATATAAAATATATACAATTTAATGCTGTGATCTACCGATTTTCAAATTACTTAAGTAAAAATATCTTAATCTGTTAATCCAGTGTTTTTTACACAATTATAGTGTTCATTAACGTTTTGAGTTCGTTTTTTAGTTCATTTTTTTAGATGAAGTGATTAAAATAGTAACTGAATGCTTTTGTTGTTTCTGTTTTAGCTTTAGCAACTAGTACTGAGACCAGTGCTAGACTTTGTTTTGTTTATTTGAAAAGGCAACATTTAAAGCAAAGATTTGTCAAATTACTTTTAAGTGTTTATTTTTAATTTGATCTCAACTTAATTTTTAATAATAAAAAAACAAGTAAACATCAACAATAAAAAAATTATATTCTTAAAAACACATTATATTTTATTATTGTTAATGCTATTAATGTGAAAAAAGAAAGATATTTTCTCAAAACAGGTGGAGACAATAGGTGATGCTTACATGGTGGTTGGTGGTGTGCCTGTTCCTACAAACACACACGCAGAACGGGTGGCAAACTTTGCCCTCGGTATGAGAATTGCTGCGAGAGAAGTAACCAACCCTATCACAGGACAGCCCATACAGGTGTGTATGTGTGACAATATAACCTCTGCGGGATCATTATAGTTTGTCAAATTAAATTGATTTATTGTCAATCTAGATTCGTGTTGGCCTGCACACCGGTCCAGTTTTGGCTGGCGTTGTAGGTGAGAAGATGCCACGATATTGTTTATTTGGAGACACGGTAAATACAGCCTCTCGGATGGAGAGCCACGGGGTCCCAGATCACATACATGTGAGCCCCTTCACTTTCAGGTAAACACTGGTTTTAGACTTTCAATTCAAATGTAAGACTTTTGAAGATCTTACTAAAACCAATAAGAATGAAATTTAAGACCCATCATTCTGATTTTTAGAGTGTTGATATCTTGTCACACAGTCTTAATGCACACTTTAGTCAGTAAATATTAACATTTAACATAAAAAAGCAACAGTGAAGACATGTATAGTGTTAAACTACAATTCTATTTCAAATAAATCTTTCTGTTAAACTTTTTATTTATCAAAGATTATGAAAAAACTTATCGTGACATCCAGAAAAATATTAAGCAGCTCATTTTTCAAAGCTTACAAATCATAATTAGAATAATTTCTGAAGAATGAGGTTATTAATTATATAAAATAACATCTTTCCATCACAAGATTACATTTGAAAATACCTTAAAATACAAGTTAAAGTTTTAAATTGTAATTACACAGTATTGAAGTGTTTACTATATTTCATGTAAGTACAAATGAGGTCTTGTCTAAGTTCAGTCACCATAATAACACTAAATCCACTGACATACTTGATCTCAAACCAAATCTAAGAAAAGAATTGACCAGAACTCACCCACATCACTTCCTGTCTGCAGTGTGATAAAAGACAAAGGAATCTTTGAGATGGCGGAGAGGGGTGAGATCGAGGTGAAAGGCAAAGGCCTGATGAGAACATACTTCCTGCTGAAGAACCTCCAGAAGAGCGACGAACAGATCATGGGCTTGGTTGATGGAGAGATGTGTGTGTACCAGGAAGACCTGGAGGAGGAGACGGATGACCTGAAGGGTGAGGAAACTCTGTCCATGTCAAAACACATCCAAATATAATTTTTTCAAGTAGTTTCACCATAGTAACAGCTTTTTGACCCATTTGGTTTTTCATAAACGATATATTATAGGACTGTAAAATGTATGTCCTGCTAGCTGTGGGTTAGGATTTAGGGTCCTGTTTCCACCAGGAATTAGCATATGTTTTCAATGATCTGAATACAATTGGTCAGCTGCGATGTATTACTGTTTCCACCTGGCATTAACATGTGTTCATTTCATTGAGACCCTTCCCTCTTATATCCCCATGTTCTACACCTCTTTCCATAGCAAGGATTTTGATGTCAACTACAATTTCACAAATTCCACTGCTCGTTTAGTCATGACAGATAATGATCATCGAATTCAGCTTGTTGTCCTCAAAGGAGGCTCAGCTTGAGATATGTATTCAAACCCCCCTATGAGTGTACTTCTGAAGAGAAAGAATGAGCGAGTAGGGGAATGAGGGGAGGTGGTGGGATGCTGGAAAAAATTGTCAGCTGACACAGTGCAATGACTGCTGCTTATATACACATGTAACAATGGTACGACTGAATGATTAGGCTCTTCCTGAACCAATGTTGTGAACTTATTTCAATACATATTCTGTCTGCTTTGGTTCAGAACAATGAAGTTTTGGTGCTCTTTCAAAAAACAAATGTGTTCAGTCAGTATAAACAGAGAGTAGCTGTCTTCTGTGGCTGTTTGGATGCATTCATTCGGCTACAGGGTGACCAGACGTCCTGTGTTCAGTCCTGTATTTCAGCTCTGTAGAGTGTCCAGGCTCTTTAATGAACTTTTCCTAGAAATTCTTTATTGCTTAATGCTACCAGTAGTCTTCTGTCACATTAAAATTGCCTGATCAATTGTAGCCAGTGATATTTTGACAATTGGAGCACAATTCCAAATTGATCTAGTTGTAGTTAGTGACGTTAATGAGCATTTACATTATCCAATCAAAGTTTTTGAATTACTTACCTAGTATATGTGATGCACCTACCTTCTGTTTGGATAGAAATGTTTGCAGGCATAATATGTCCACAGTCATATTTGAGTGATATAAACATATCTTAAGCAGTATGGTTTTCCCCACTCACTGATATGGATTGACAGGCATTTATTACCATGTCGTTTTACTTAATATACCAAGAGTGGGTGGGAAGAACCAGCTAATTTTCATTTCAAGAGTTCACACTTAGCTGCTGATTGATGATAAAGCTTGTTTGGCATGCGGTCCCGGGAGAGAACCCTGAGCTCATAAGATCCTCGAGTTCGGGGCTACCTCCCATTTGCAAGGCGAGAGGGGAGTTTGAGCTCAAGTAGATCTCGAGAACTCCCCTGCTGTAGTAGCTAATGAACAGATTGCTCTTAAGAGATAACTACTTACTATGAGCATGTCTATGGTGCCGATTTGGATTAGTCAATTAACTTAAGTCGCATGTTTTTGGACGATGGGAGGAAACCTGGGGGTAACCCACGTGAGCACGGGGAGAACGTGTAAACTCCGCACAGAAACGTCAGCTGGCTTAGTAAGGACCAGAACCAGTGACATTTTTGCTGTGAGGCAACAGTGCTAACCACTGGGCCACCATGCCAACCATCTAGGAAAGAAGGAGGAGTAGGGGTGGAAGGGCGATTCTTCAAAATGAAGATGGCTATTATATGGAACTTAGGGAATTTAAAGTGGCTTAGGAATCGTCTGATTGGTGAATCATAAATTGGATAATGTGGGACAAGCCGCAAGCAATCATAAGCATGTGATTATCTCCAAATTAGCTTATAAATAAACTTCAATTAAAGGAACATGCGCAAAACATCTACAATTTTCTTTTACACAAAAATTGACATTCTCATCAAAAAGTGTGTGCACAAAACTGAACAAGATAAACTTTTTTTTATCCAATCAGAAAAAATGTGCACAAGTGAAGTTTTTATAAACATTTGCAGATGATTGATCATGGCTGGTCTTGCATCAACAATTATATAATCAACCAATCAGCTGATTTCCAAACGCACTTACGCCTTTTATTAACTTGATTTTTTTTTTCAAGAATCCCTCCTCCACCCCAATTCCTCCACCTCTTTGTTCCTAAGCTGAATAAGACTGGGAGTTATCAGGAATGACCTGAGCCGGGACTCTTCTCTCTCTCATCTTAAAAAGAGCTTGAGAATCCTTTGAAATCAGGGCTCTCTCCAGGGACAGCATGCCAAATGAAGCATCAGATAAGTGTGAACTCTTGAAGCTATGATGGAAACACATTTACCATTTCATCTTCTGAGGTGCAAGTAATTTAGAAGTAAGAAACAAGGCCCACAGAAGCTTCAACTGCAGCCACTTGCATTTTTTGTTCTCTTTGACTCACTGGATGAAAACATGCTTTATTTGCAAATGCTTTATGGAATATTCCAGTTTTGCGCATAAGATTAGTTTGCATATTTGGATGGAAACAAAGCTGATGGCTGTTCTTCAGTTCAACGCAAGAAAGAAATACATGTTTAAAATCGTTGGTTGTTCATGTTATTAGGCCATTAGTCTTATACATCAACCCATCACAGGGGTCTTCAAGCTTTCTTAAGGCCACAAAAGAGATCACAAAATTCAGTAAAAAGCTGTAATGTTGTAAAATATGATTACCACTTTAAATCAATACTTTAAATTGTAATTAATTTCAGTGATGGTAAAGAGAATTTTCAGCATCATGTGATCCCTCAAGAATATTCTGATTTGCTGCTCAAGAAACCTCTTATCTCACAATCCATGTTCACACTATCATTTGCACAGAAGTGAGTCCCGAAGACATGAATGCTGTGCTGAAAGTTGAAGAGGACGCACATAAGGAAGTGGCTGAGAATGGGAATAATCACACATCACCACCATCCCCATCATCTCTCCACTCAGACAAAAGCTCCTCCGATCATTTGATTCAGTTCGACATCACGCCAGCGTACGACAGCCCGAATGACTTCAAACATCTACACAATGGCCATCACTCAGATGGCATTAACACAAAGTTCTGCTCCATACTTTAGTCCTGTGTTTCTCAACCATATTGCTGGAGGACCACCAGCTCTGCACATTTTCCATTTCTCCTTAAGACACCTGATTTAGATCATCAGCAAAGACGGAAAGACCTGTAATAGGTTTGACAGAATAAGGACACATACACAACATGCAGTGTTGGTGGTCCTCCACGAATGAGATTGAGAAATACTGCTTTAGTCCAACGACGCTCATTTAAGGCAAGTTTCAAGAAGATTGAATTTCAAAAATACCATTTAAAAGTCCACAAATCAACATCTGTAACCTAAAACCAGCAGCACGACACACTCTGTAGTGTATAATGACTGTTTTCCCAGCTCAAAAAACAGTAGGGAATTTCAGCTTTGTGCATGCAGATTTGTCACGTGGGAAAGGCAAGTCTCTCCATGCTGAATCCCAGCGCCAGGCTTCATTTGCACCTGCTGGTCTCCTGCTGGTGAAGGCCGGCAGAAACACCAACCCCACTGAGAAAACTCATTTCCCTCTGGAGAAATTAAACACTTATTATGAACTGTTTTTGTGTGGAAATCTGATGGCAGACACAGATGACCAGAGGTAGGCAAACATATGGTTGCTGTTCAGCGATCAAATGTTTGTTTGTGATCGTCTGCGCTCTGTTAGGTAACATGGGAACTAATTATTCGATGTGATTCAAGACCATGCAATGTTTTTCTCTCAAAAACAAGGACTGCATGCAAATGTGCCGTGTGTTATTAATTTGCTTGCTGCTTCTGTGTTTGAAGGAAATGTGATTACAGAGGATTTCAAATTTTGAAAGAATGTTTAAGTCTGATTAATGAATAGAATAAATTTAAATTTCAGCGTACTTGTAATAACAATAATAAAAATCTATTCTATGAAACACACCTGCTTGTAAATACCAATTATACGAATCCCTATTTGCTAAGAATTGATTAAAGTGAATTTTGCAATGTATACTACCTGACAAAAGTCTTGTTGCCTATCCAAGTTTAGGAACAACTAATAACTTGAGTTCTAGGTCATCTGGTATTAGAATTGGCTTATATGAAAGGCAAAGCCTTTAGATTACGCTTATTTTACCAAAATTAAATATGATCATGCCTTTATTTTTTATTTGGGACAGTAAGGTCTGACTTTACTTTACAAAAAATTGTCACTAAACAGAAATAATGCACCGCGTAGTAGAATAAAAAGCTATGGTGCAGTGGAAAAAGAATAAATATTGTGTATGACCCCATGAACTTAGAGAACTGTATCCATACACCTCTGCAATGACTCAAATAACTGATTAATAAAGTCATCTGGAATGGCAAAGAAAGTGTTCTTGCAGGACTCCCAGAGTTCATTAAGATTCTTTGAATTCATCATCAATGCCTCCTCCATCTTATCTCGGACATGCTCAATAATGTTCATACTGGTGACTGGGCAGGCCAATCTTACAAAAAAAAAAAAACTACCTTCTGCCACTTTTGCAAATGATCAAGTTGTCAACTACATACATACATACACATATATATATATATATATATATATATATATATATATATATATATATATATATATATATATATATATATACACACACACACACACACACACACACACACACACACACACACACACACACACACACACACACACACATAAAATACAAACTGAATCATGATCAAAAAGTTGGCAACATATAAACTTGAAAAAAGTGAAAATTGTAAAATATAAAAATGTTCAAATAAAATGTTGCAATTTCCTTTTTATTTATTTTTTCATGGCAGAAACTGGCTTCCAGAAATTCCTCTATGCAATTAATTAAGGCAAAAAAAACTTTTTTTGGTGTGAATAAATAAAGATTGCACAGACACTGTATGCCGAGTGAATAATAAAGCAAATAATCACAAACTACATTTGTATTATGAATTCCCTCTTTGCCTTTGAAAAGCTCCTGATTACAGAGCATAATATATATATAAATTTTAAAAATCATACTTACAAAACCCACTTTGGACATAATCCCGCTATAGCTTTTTTAATAACTTTTTTCCAAACATTACAATAATTAATAGATCAAATTCCTCCATGCGAAGAATTAATTAAGGCAAAAAAACAATTTTAGGGGGAAGGAGAAAACTCTAGTGATATACAAAAATAAATAAATGTATTCTGCATCATGAACTAATGAACAACATTGCATGCTGAGTGAATAAAAAAAAAAAGAAAAAACATGTACGTTAATGTCAGCATGTAAGCACATCCCCTTGGCACAGTAACAAAAACCTCTCAGCAAGGTTCCCATTTAACAAAGGCATCTGCACGACACATTAGAAATCCAGTACAAACTCTTCACTGAAGGGATACGGCAATAATTATTTATCACAAAAAAAGGAAAAACATCTTAGCATCAAGGCAAACGAATATCTTAAAATACCTGGAAGAGTATAAACATTCAAATCCGACTACTGTTTTTATAAAGTGCCACCAAATTCTTCTTCATCTTCATCATCATCAGGAAATACTATGTAAAATCTGTCTCTATAATGCTGCAATCTGTGACTGCACAGCAGTACGTGTTTCGCTTTTATTCCCCATCTCGTAAGTCGTCCTGCGTGGTTCAGAGGGAAAGGTCAGATTCCGGAGTGTCAGTTTCCGACAGGAACTTTGTGCTTGTTCCAACCTCTTCTGGGATACTCGGAGTGGAGTCACCGTTGATGTTTGCTCTGTGAAACATCAAGCCTGAAAAATCACAACAGACGTGCGGTGATTGCTTTTTATGGTACTGCCAGACTCCATTTTTAGTATATTTTTACTCCATAATCTACTCAGTCAATAAAATACTAACACATGTTTATCATTCTAAAATTAATAATACCCCTTTATTCTTGATTATGTGACCGCCAGACTTTATAAATAATAGAGTTAAGTGAAGTCTTTGCATTTCCCTATTTTTTCATTCATCCATTCTTTTTTCTCCGGCTTTGTCCCTTTATTTATCAGTGGTCACCACAGTGGAATGAACCACCAACTTATCCAGTTTACACAGTGGATGTCCTTCCAGCTGCAACCCAGTACTGGAAAACATCCATACACACTCATTCACACTCATACGCTAAAGCCATAGTTTATTCAATTCACCTATAGCGTATGTCTTTAGACTGTAAAGGAAATCAGAGAACGCAGAGGAAACCCCATTTTTATATTTATTATTTTTATTAAAAGAATGTATAGGAATTGAAGAAGTATTTGAGTCACATAGAGGAGGTAATCTGAATAAAATATTGACAAAGAGAAACGTTCCGGATTCATAAAATCAAATAACTTGCAGCAAGAGGAGTGAATGAGGAATTGGACCTTTCTGTATTGCTTTAAAGGTTTGTTGTTTAGCTATAATATTGTGAATCATAGATTTTGAGCATGTAATGACATGAAAATGTATTTTTAATGTTTTGTACTGTCAGAATTACATTGCATTGACGTAGACATGAATAAGGGTATAATAGTAATAATAATTGACCTTATTTTCCTGTGAAATAATGTTAGAGGTGAGCTTAAAGGTGAAGGTAAATATTTCTTGTGTGGTTTATTATAGTACATTGAAATGAAAATGAGATTGTTTTTAATTATTAAATGGCCATCTAACTAATGACGTAATGTGATTGACTGTGGGATAAAAGGGTGAAGTGAGAGGATTGTGTCACACACTGAGAAAGGCATTGTCCCGAAAAAAAAAAAAACTAAACAAAGCAAATATTTAATGAGTGCGAATCATGACCTTCTGAATAATATTACTGACAAGATTAATGCACCAAAAAAAGTTTTTGAAAAACGCAAGTGCGCAGTGCAAACTTCATTACTCAACGTGATTTTTATTTTTTTCCATTACATTTTTTATGGATTTCTGGATATTTTAATGACTTAAATAAATGACAGTAATCAAAAGGCATATCCAGTTACCTGAAATAATAATAGTGATAATTCATTTTTATATAGTGCCTTTAAAACTTACTTCTCAAAGTGCTTTATACTTAAAAGATACAAGTCAGAACATTGTAAATAGAAAAACAGATCAAAAATGCACATACACTTCACAAATAGGCCAGATTAAAAAAGTGTGTATTCAGGGATACTTAAAAAAACCTCATTAAGTTTAACAAAAAAAAATATTAAAACTATTTACTCAAATTCAGCTTTATTTCAGTTAAAACTAAAACACACAAGACCAATCATGTAATTGTTCCCTAAATAACTTTTTTATAATATTTATTATTACTATTACTTATTATTCATTCATTTATTTTACTGCGGCTTGGTCCCTTTACTCATCAGGGGTCGCCACAGCGGAATGAACTGAAAACTTATCTTACACAGCGGATACTCTTCCAGCTGCAACCCAGTACTGGGAAACAGCAATACACACATTCGCAATCATGCACTACGGCCAATTTAGTTCATTCAATTCACCTATAGTGCATGTCTTTGGACTATGGGGGAAACCGGAGCACCCTGACGAAACCCACATGAATACGGGGAGACCATGCAAACTCCACATAGAAATGTCAACTGACGCAGCTGGAACTCAAACCAGCGACCTTCTTGCTATGAGGCAACAGTGTTAACCACTGCACCACCGTGCCTTATTATTATTATTATTAATTTTAGAAATATAATTTACTCTATAATAATGTTATATTTCTGTCAAAATCTCTTTCTTAAAGGGACGGTTTGAATTTACCCACTATTTACTCTCCCTTTACTTCTTCGAAACCTGTTTGAGCTTCTTTCTACTCTTCTTTCTTCACACAAAATAAGTATTTTGAAAAATGTTGGAAATTGATAACCATTGACTTCCATAGGAGGAAAAACAAATACTATAGTAGCCAATGACGAATAGTTTTCAACATTCTTCAAAATATCTCCTTTTTCCAAATAAAAGGAACTAAAAAAAGTTTGGAAAAAGGTAAAGAATGAGTGAATAATGAAAAAGTAATAATTTTTGAGCAAACAGTACCTTTAAATTAAACTTTCATTGTGACAGGTTATTATGAGGACAATTACGTTTTTGTGTATACAGTAAAATGCTTCTTTTGGAAGTGAGTGTGAGAGCAGCTGCTGACATGATGCTGAAAACACCAAGATGTCACGTTCAGCGTAGTGTTTTATTTTATTTACTTATTTTTTGCCACAATTTAGTCAACATTTTTCATATTGCAGAGCTAATACGACACTACAATATTCATTCATCCACGATTCAGCAAAGTTTGGCACAACCCAAGTGTTTGTGACTCATTCATTGATCTGCATGTAGGTGGAGGTGTGTGTGACTCACGCTCTATGTCGTCAGGTCCTCTGTCGCTGTGAGCTTCAGTATCGGAGCATGTCCTCGTCCTCCTCTGACTGGATTTCTGGAACGCCACACAGTCTTTTGGCAAACTCGACCTTGAAGGAAAACAGAACCTGCATTTATGGCAACTCACAATTTAACAGCATAATCTGTCTTGACTCAAAACAAGAGCTCTGTGTTGTGGAAACATGCTGTACCTTTCATAATTGTAGGTGCCAGGATGGCTGATCGAACGCTTCATCTGAAAATCAAGCAAAAACGAAATAAATAAAAAATATATACAGCTGAAGTCAGAATTATTAGCCCCCATGAATGATTAGCCCCACGTTTATTTTTTTCCCTAATTTCTGTTTACGGAGCGAAGATTTTTTCAACACATTTCTTAACATAATAGTTTTAATAACTCATTTCTAATAACTGATTTATTTTATCTTTGCCATGATGACACTAAATATTATTTTCCTGAATATTTTTCAAGACACTTCTATACAGCTTAAAGTGACATTTAAAGGCTTAACTAGGTTTAGTTCTGTAGACTGTAGAAAAAAAAAAAAGCTTAAAGTGGCTAATAATTTTGTCCCCAAAATGTTTTAAAAGCTGCTTTTAATCTAGCCAAATTAAAACAAATAAGACTTTCCCCAGAAGAAAAAATATTATCAGACATAGTTTGAAAATTTGTTTGCTCTGTTAAACATAATTTGGGAAATATTTAAAAAAGAAAAAAAATTCAAAGGGGGGCTAATAATTCTGACCTTAACTGTAAAAAAATAGCAATTCACATCAGACCACTGCTGTTGTTGTTGCATTTAGTGAATTTATTTTTTTGTTGTTATTGATTGAAATAAATCTGGAATAAAATTAAATATAAATATGATAATAATATTAATATGGAATTAAGCAAATAAAAAGTTGCTTTTCCTTGACAACTTAATGAAATAAAATAAAAATTATATAACAAAAGGATATAAAAAAGTGTAAACATTGAAATCAACGATAAGTGGAAATATGAATAAATACTACAATAGTATTTCAATAATACTAAACCTATATCTTAATAATAAATAAATTGTTATTAATTATGTTATTAACAATAACAATACATTTTTATGATTGCAAATAAATATTTCCCCTTAATTCACATTACAGTGGAGCAGGAGAAAGTTTCATTCCAATAATGCCACAAATACATTTTTTTTTAATTAATTGATTGATTAATTTTATAGATTTCTTTTATTAATTTCAGTTTTGAATTGTCATGAAAATCATCAAGAAAATTCTAAGGCACACATAATTTCGCAAAAATGTCATTTATATTTTATTTAAAAACACAAAGCAACAAGAATTGATAGAGATTAAAAATATATATATATTATAATAATAATATCTAAAATATAATATCATATTTAAATTGCATAATAATAATAATAATAACAATAGATTTCTATATTTTTTTATTTTAAATAAAGAATTTTTTTTTTTTTGTAAACTGCTATTGTTTTTACCCGAGACATCTGGACAGGAGATGGGGACACAGGAGACATTATGGAATCAGATGGACTGGACTGCAACATGTCAGTCTTGAACTTAGAGTTGGCGATCTTCATACATTCTTCCAGTGTTTTGATGAAGGTTTCACAGGTGGCACTTAGTAATGAGGACGCCTCGTTCCTTGTCTGGGCAAACAGATAAACAAATATAACTCCATTAAGGATGCCAGTGATTAATCAAGGTTCAATTCATTGCCTACAACTCTTAAAATTGATACACCTTACTGGCAGATAATTAAATATAAATGTCTCATATTTGAGGTGCATGCAGCTTACGTGCAAAATATGTACAGCAGAGTTTATAAAAAAATAATAAATTCCTAATTATTTAAATAATTCCTTTTATAATTCTTTTATAATTATAATAATAAGCCTTTTATTTACAGTAGAAACCCGTGTGATGTGCATATCTTGTTATTGTATCATATATTTTTATTTAATACTGTCAGAAACATAAATGGCTATTTTAATGCCAACGATTTTAATTTAATGCCAATGATTTTAACTTCACTAAAAATAAATACAATAAACTAAAAACAAATATACACGAGCCAAATTATTCAGATTTTTTTATGTAATGCATGATAGAAATGTTAGAACTTTTCTGAGTTTACGCCATATTAAAAATGTATAATTCTGTATTCATTAAAAGTGGACAATTAAAAAAAATACATCTTGTCATGGCAGCAATAATGTGCACACATCTTGCATTTTTTGATTAAACAATGAATCCATTACCTGATCATTCATTTAAAAGGTGATTGATGGTGGAAATTGACATCTAATTTTGTAAAATGCTACCTTTTTGACATGACATTGACACAGGTGTGTATTAAGTGCAGTGAGGAGTGTGGTCTGACCTCAGTGTTGGCCACCGCCGGCTCTTCGTGCTGTTCGACTGACTCCTGAATAGTGTGTACTTGCTGCATTAGTAAGTCACAGTACAGACGCAGCTCCGACATCTTGGTTTTCAGTGATTCTGTGGTTTCTGTTAACTCTGCAAAAAACCATTAAAAGAGGAAATGCAACTGTTAATGGGCCTTCACATTGCTTGGCACGCAAGACTACTGGCGTTCAACTGAGAAACATGAATTCACTACAGAACAGCCTACTGCACTGGACATATATATATATATATATATATATATATATATATATATATATATATATATATATATATATATATATATATATATATATATATATATATATATAAAACATTTCATTACAAAACATCACTATATTCTAAAAAGATAACATTAGTAATACATAATTATATAGTAATTTAATATAACATAACATAATAAAATAAAATATAATATAATATAATATAATATAATATAATGTAATATAATTATAATGAAATGTATATGATTAAATGGGTTAACATATAAACGATTACGTGGGTTAACATACATTTTTATCTTAATTTCACTGATACATTCAGTCATATTAATAAATAAAAAAAAAATTGTATATATTTTATGGGTTAATATAATTTTTTTATTTACATTTTATTGGTGCGTTTAGTCATCTACTAGGTATTTTGTATTATTTTAATTAAGAATAAATAAAAAAAATATTTAATTTTTGTTACTAACAATTAAATAATTATTCATCTTTTTATATTGCCAAAAATAGCAATTTTAAATATTTTCGTTGTTATTTTAACCTTTATTATACATGCTTATGATTAAATACACAATTACAATGTGTGTGTGTTTGTTTGTTTGTTTGTTTGTGTGTCTGTAAGATCTAACATTTTTTTTAAAAGAATATAATTTGTCATCTTATATTTATTATTAGGATAAATACTCCGTGGAACAGGTGAATTGGTTAAGCTAAATTGTCCATCGTGTATGTGTGTGAATGAGTGTGTATGGAGGTTTCCCAGTGATGGGTTGCAGCTGAAAGGGCATGCGCTTCGTAAAAAAAAAAACATATGCTGGATAAGTTGGCGGTTCATTCCACTGTGGCAACCCCTGATTAATAAAGGAACTAAGCCAAAAAGAAAATGAATGAGTGAATTAGGATAAATAAGTAAATAAACATTTTAAATTATAATGCACAAATTATTTTATAAAATAAATTATACATATAAATATCCATGCGCATATTAGAAATTAAATTGTATTTATTATTAATATTATAATAGAATTAATTAATTAAGCAATTGAACATTTTTTATTATTTAATCAACATTTTAAATATATAAATAAAACATCTTAGTTGCAAAAATCAGATCAATAAGCCCTATACAGGCATTTTATGTATATTTGTCCTCTGCTTGAGTCTTTAGCTAAGCACAGAAGGCATTTCAATAACCGCCCAAAGATATATAAATATGAGCACATAATAAGCGAAAACCCACCCCTTTCTTTTTTGGTTCGAGTGTCAATGAGTCCGGCTTTGGAGCTTCCCAGAGCCACCAGCCACTTCTGCCTCTCGGCTGCATTTACAGCCTTCACATAAAAATGCTGCTCTCCTGGTATGATGAGCTCCAGACGCGTGTTGTCAGTCGGGTGAACTGGAAAAACACAAGGAAGTCCAAGATGACATAAAAATAACCAGTTTTCCTTTCTTGTAAGGACAGAAGGAAACTAATAACCTCACCTTTAATTTCACACACTGACATCTTAATACTGCCTTTGCTTCCTTTGCACACGTCATCTTGTGAATCATAATAGGAAATAATGCCATTGTCCAGCACAAACCACCTTGGCTGCCATCCTGTCAGAAAACACACCACAAAACATTTACGTTAATCACTTGGCACATACTTCTTTTTTTTCCCAGAACAACTTACAAATGAAAGCAACAGATGTTATGTGAATTTAGTTTAACTGAGATATTTGCCAGTACTGGGTTGCGGCTGGATGGGCATGCGCTGTGTAAAACATGTGCTGGAATAGTTGGCACTTCATTCCGCCGTGGCGACCCCTGATTAATAAAAGGACTAAGCCAAAAAGAGAATGAATGAATGAATGAATGAATGAATGAATGAATGAATGAAAATCCAAAAAAGCAAACACATTCAATTCAGCAAAAAGTGCACTTTCGGGAACTTTCTAAACTGCAACACTGAGGTAATGTTGGTTTTATTTTTGCAAATTTGTTTATTTTAACAGTCACATATTGTTTACCACACTAGTTTGAATATTTGGTCTGAAACTGCATGTAATTAATTGAGGTAAAGTTGATTTTATATTTGCACATTCTTTCAGTGACTACTTGTTAAATGTTCCCTTTATTGTTTACCATGGTACTTTGAACATTTGGCTTGAAATCACATGTACAGTTGAAGTCAGAATTATTTACCCCCCTTTGATTTTTTTTCTTTTCTTTTTTTATATTTCCTAAATGATGTTTAACAGAGCAAGGAAGGTTTAACAGTATGTCTGATAATATTTTTTTCTTCTGGAGAAAGTCTTATTTGTTTTATTTTGGCTAGAACAAATGTTGTTTTTAAATTTTTTTAAACCCATTTTAAGGTCAAAACTATTAGCCCCTTAAAGCTAATTTTTTTTCCTGATAGTCTACAGAACAAACTATCCTTATACAATAACTTGCCTAATTACCCTGACCTGCCTAGTTAACCTAATTAACCTAGTTAAGCCGTTAAATGTCACTTTAAGCTGTATAGAAGTGTCTTGAAAAATATCTAGTCAAATATTATTTACTGTCATCATGACAAAGATAAAATAAATCAGTTATTAAAAATGTTATGTTTAGAAATGTGTTGAAAAAAATATATTCTCTTCTATAATTCTGACTTCAACTGTAAGTATGACTTCAAAACAGCATTAAGACTATTTGTTTGACTGTGAACAATGTTGTACTTTGATAGTCGTTGGTTGCTAATATGATTTTCCAATTTAGAATTTTTTAATAATACTTTTCTGAAATTATACTATTAAGGAGGATGTCTAAAAGTGCAAATATACAACCAACTTTACCTTTTCTTTTTACTTTTTAACTTTTTTTTTTGTGCTTTTTTATTATGTGAAATGTGAAAAATTACAACCACAGTACTTTTTAAATAAAATGAAAAGAAACAAAAACAAAAAGAAGGGGTATATACATCACACATTAAAGAAAAAACATTATAATTGACAAATTTCAGTTGTTTTTAAAGCATTTTGGGTAAAAGAGTTAGAAATAGCTTCAAAGTAATACTGCAATTCAGTAAGCAAAATAAAAAAAAAGGTTTTTGGTTAGTAAATTTACATTTATGTATAAAACATTTTGTTAATAAGATGAGAACAATAAGGAAATATATTTTCTTTTTATGTAAAGGTTCTGTTTTGCAATTAGGCGTGGGCCGGTATAAGATTCTGACGATATGATAACCTTGGATAAAAATATCATGGTTTCACCGATTACTGCTCTAAAATATATATATATTTTAAAATGTCTGAGTAAAAACTATTTTATTTTGAGAAATATTTAAAATATTTTGGAAAATTAAACATGTCAGGCTAAATAAATCAAATGAATCATTGACTTCTGCTGTCTTTATTTGTTTTAAAAACACAAATTTCTTTACAATTTAAAACTGCTTCTTTGGATGACTTTTCAGCTAGAGATACTGTTGTCTTAAAAAACTTAAAAAGAAATCTTACACACACCTTAGGAATGGTATTGCAGAAAATGTTGGTGATTTTAAAACCTTGACTTTTCCAAACCGCGATATACCTTGAAAACATTCATCATCCTATGCCTATTTGCAATTATCAAAGCATTTCCCAGGAAAAAATCTTTATCAACATAAATACAAAAAGAAAAAAATCTTTCTACACCAAATTAGAAAAACTGCATTGCCAAATTAAGTGAACTAGAGAAAGTTGCTTACAAAGGGAAAATTTTGTATCAAAATCGTTTTGCATTTTACTAAGAGAGTATTAACGGGATATGCAAGATGTATAATTCTAAAATAAACTTCTGTTATCTTATTTGTGATTTAAGTAACTATTTTGGATTTGCCATATTTTTTTGCCAAACAATATCATGAACAAAAGAGTTCCACTAAAAATGTACATTTGGAACTGATACAGTTACACTAAGGAATAAAGAGTGAATTGATTTGTTTGAAGAGGTTGGTGAAAAACAACATTTCCCTACCATTGTAGTAGACGGGTCTAAAGGAAGAAAAACGGATATGAGATGCCTTGGAATAACTGAGGTAAAGTTGGTTTTATATTCGCACATTCACTCATTTCTGACAATCCCTATATTATTCACTATGGTACTTTGAATTTTTGGTCTGAAATCACATGTAACTATGACTTTAAAACAACATTGGCACTATTTAACTGCCTGTGAACAATGTTGTACTTTGATAGTCTTTGGCTGCTAATGTGATTTACCTTTTTAGAATGTTCAAACTTCAAATAATACTTTTATGAAAATGTATTATTATGAAGTAAGTCCAAATGTGCAAACATTTAACCAACTTTACCTCAATCTTGGAATAACCTAATAACTCCAGATGGTATGGCCTCAGTAACTACAACTTGTCTTGTAACTCCATATAATAAAGTGTCATAACATCACATGACAGGACCAGTTTGACACATGACATTTTGTGGTTATTTTTAATTCGACAACATTCAAAAACACCTTGAAGTCACAGAGCAGGTTTAAAAAGAAGCAATGCAAGAACCACAAAAGAGCAAACCTACATATATCAGCCAAACTGTCAGGAAAAAAAGACAGAGTGAATACTTGCAGAGTCGTGTCTGACAGCAGCTCAAGTGTTTTACATGTCACTCTTACCTGTCATATAGTTTGTCCATTTATAAAGGACTCCTTCCATTATTCTCCAAGCAGAAAACCAGGTGAAAACACCTTAAAGCAGCTTTAACGGCGCTCGCACCAGCCTGCTGCTTGTTTGCCCCCTTTACTGGCCAATTAGCATGCTAGCATCCTGCAGGCTAACTCAAAGATCCCCCAGCTACTCGGCATTGTGTCAAAAGAACGGGTCTTAATGTAACGAGAAAACGATATAAGTTTTGACGGTCATTTCTGTGGCGACGAAGATCTGCGCATGCTGGCAGATGCAGCCGATGGCAGACGCAGACAGACGGAGAGAGATTAGGGATGAGATCACTGTTTACAGCCTCAACCGGAAGAGGCGTTTACGTGGAGATTCTTCGCTGTGTAGCTGCTCCACTAGACATCGGTACGTTTGTTTTTTTTGACTGTCCAATTTCCAAGCAATTTTGGTCACTGCTTGGGACTACTATATTTGATTCTGCCAATACAATCCTTTTTTTAAACCATAATAACCCAAAAGATAAACCCCTGGAATATTTTTTTTCTAATTTATATAGCAAACTTTTCATTCACAAACAGAAATTCACAAATAACTACCCATCCTTTACTCATTCTAAAATAGAATTTAACTCACTCCTAAAATTACGCCATCTTCATTCATTTTTTTTTTCGGCTTAGTACCTTTATTAATCTGGGGTTGCCACAGTGGAATGAACCGCCAACTCATCCAGCATATTTTTTACCCAGCGGATGCCCTTCCAGCCACAACCCAACTCCTGGAAACACCACTAATTCACCTATAGCACATATCTGTGCATGACTGTGGGGGAAACCGAAGGAAACCCACACCAACATGGGGAGAACATGCAAACTCCACACAGAAATGCCAACTGACCCAGCTGGGGCTCGAACTAGCGACCCTCTTGCTGTAAGGTTCCTAAAATATTATATAGATGTAAAGTGCCGGATTTAACAAATAAGCAAGATAAGCAGCCGGTTAGCGCCCCAGGAAATCTGAGGGCCACCAAATAAATACCTAGAATAAAATGATACTACAAAATTTCTATAACAGTTAATTTATTGTTTAGATGTGAATTCAACTTAAGAAAACAAATAGTTTCAAAAGTTTTACAAGATGCTTTACATGTTATTATTTTGCATAAAGATCAAATTTAGAAAATGAGATCGAATAAGAAAAAAACAGCAAAATAATAATAATAAATGGATGTACAGGGCGAAGCAGTGGTGCAGTAGTGCTGTCACCTCACAGCAAGAAGGTCGCTGGGTCGCTGGTTTGAGCCTCGGCTCAGTTGGCGTTTCTGTGTGGAGTTTGCATGTTCTCCCTGCATTCGCGTGGGTTTCCTCCGGGTGCTTCGGTTTCCCCCACAGTCCAAAGACATGCGATACAGGTGAATTGGATGGGCTAAATTGTCCATAGGGTATGAGTGTGTGTGTAAATGTGTGTGTGTGGATGTTTCCCAGAGATGGGTTGCAGCTGGAAGGGCATCAGCTGCGTAAAAACTTGCTGGATAAGTTGGCGGTTCATTCTGCTGTGGCGACCCCGGATTAATAAAGGAATTAAGCCAACAAGAAAATGTAGATGAATTAATGTACAAAAGGGCTGCAAGATCGCCTCACATCAAGAAGGTCTCTGGTTTGAGCCTCAGCTGGGTCAATTGGCGTTTCTGTGTGGAGTTTGCATGTTCTTCCCATGTTGGCGTGGGTTTCCTCCGGGTGTTCAGATTTCCCTCACAGTCCAAAGACATGAGGTATATGAATTGAGTGAGCTAAATTGTCCATAGTGTATGAGTGTGAATGAGTGTGTATAGATGTTTCCCAGTTATGGGTTGCAGCTGGAAGGGCATCCGTGGCGTAAAACATATGCTAGATAAGTTGGCAGTTCATTACGCTGTGGTGACCCCAAATTAATAAAGGGTCTAAGCCGAAAAGAAAATTTATGAATGAATGTACAAAAAGTGCATTTTAGAATGTTTGGGCCCCTTGGCTGGAATTGCTTAAGTCCCCTAAACCACTAAATCCGCCCCAGCAGATGTATTTAAAAGAATATCCTGGATTTAATTTTTTTCCCTGAGGGTTATTTGTTTAAGTGTCCTTGTAATTTCATTTGTTTATTTTGTTTAATTTAGTCATTTTAGTATAACAATTATTATTAATACTATTATTAGCAATAATAATATAATAATTATTATTATTTTAATTTTTCCCTTTCTGTCTTCTGATGTTATTTATATGTGTACGTGATTATTTTCTTATGGCTATATATACTATTGACCTTTTTTAAGATCTGTCTGTAATTTCCTGGACTTTGTTCTGAAGTTCTTGTATTGTCAGTTCAAGCAATAATAAAAAAAAAATAATAATAACAGTTCCACCGTAACAAGAAAAGCACACGTGACTACAAAGTACATACATACTGATTATAGAAAATCATTTGGGACCTTTAAATTTTTAGGGAATTATGGTGTTATAACTTATTTTACACTTAGCTGATTATTATTATCATTATTATTATTATTATTATTATTATTATTATTATTATTATTATTATTATTATTATTAATATGGATGTTTTCATAAATTATGTTTGTACAATAGTTTTTTATTATTTGCTTAAAATAATGTAATACATACTCTTATAAATCTTTCAATTATTATTTTATTATAACTCATATCTAATTTAAAAATTAAAACATATTTTCTAGACATGTGTTTAATTTAAATGCTAACATTATTTTTATTATACAAAGGTTTGATTACGTCATTTTAAATTAAACGTTAAATAAAAACACTTTCATGCAGTCAAATACTTAGAAAAAAAATGACAATTGATTAAAAATGTTTTTTTTTTGATCAGGGTTGTTTCTAATTTTATCTCTTTATATAATATATACAACAAAAATTAATATTTAAAAACTACTTTAAAATGATTTCATTTGTTAACAAAAGTGGAAATTTATTCTACTGCATTTACAATTTTAAGCCACGTTTAGTTTACAGTTAAATTTTACGTACGTTAACAATGCAACAATTAATTAGGTAACAATTAATAAATGTGGGGCAAGATTACATGATTCACTGTACACTACTAACAAGAAAATGTAGCCAATTGAATGAGCGGATTAGTAACACGTGACACTTCAACGCGGAAGAAAATCTAGAGCGGAAGGTTTCTAACATACCCAAAACTTCTTGGTCACACTTCCAAGAACCCAGCGTAAATAAGCAGATTAGTCTGCAGAGATGGCTGGAGAAACAGAAGATGAAATCCCCGGTAATTTACCATGTGCTTCATTAATGATCGATGTAAACAGTTGTGTTGTTGTTGCTTGCTACGAGTGTCTCTTTATCTGTTTATAATTAGCCGTCAAGCTATAACGGTGCTACACAGCGAGGAGCATATGTTAGGATGTAAACATTGGTTAACTGCGTTCATATCATAAAAATATTGTCATTTATATGATTTAAAAGTTTTAATTGCAGCTTGTGTGTTGTATTTTGTCGCCGAACACTCTGTCCCGCTTTATTCCATTGACGCTTGTGGCTACCTGTCGTCAAGGCAACCACACCATGTGGTCACGCCTCTGGTTTACTGTATAATATTTTATAAACAATTAATTTGAGCTATCTGATTATGCATATGTACGGTAACGTCAGCTTAATATTGTACTAATTATTATTCATTTACAACATAGCATAACATTGCATTGTCATAGCTTTTTTGACAATCACAAACCTGAATAACATTCTCTGTTGCTCTGTATTTCTGTTTTTGTTTTAGAGTCCGGAGCTGTCTTCACTTTTGGAAAGAGTAAATTTGCAGACAACGCCCCTAGTAAATTCTGGTTAAAAAATGATGTACCTTTGCGAATTTCCTGTGGAGATGAGCACACAGCACTAGTCACAGGTATGGTTTATGATTTTACTGGTGAATATTTTGTCTTGGTGCATAATTTTACTGTATGTGTTTATCTTGTCACTATCCCTGTTGTGTTTTTTTTTAGAGAATGGGAAGCTGTTTATGTTTGGCAGCAATAACTGGGGACAGCTGGGCCTCGGAACAAAGACCACTGTGAATAAACCCACTTGTGTAAAAGGTACAACACTACATGACAGACTGTCAAAGTGAGAGCACTGAGTGTTCCCTGCCTTTCACAGCTGATAAATGACAGCTAATACCATTGACAATGCTGTGACAAAAAGGAGGTCTTTTTTAAGGTTGCTGTTAATCCCAGTGTGGAGTGGTCCATAATCTGCATTAATCTGGTTAGAGCAGGGGAAGTAGTGTGTGTGCCTTTAGAATACAATATTTCAGCATTTTTACAAATAAGATTGTTAAATATAAAAACAAATTTAAATAAGTATAAAAATTATATATATATATATATATATATATATATATATATATATATATATATATATATAAATAATAAATAAATAATATTTGACTAGATATCTTTCAAGACACTTTTATACAGCTTAAAGTGACATTCAAAGGCTTAACTAGGTAATTAGTTTAACTAGGCATTCAGGATAATTTGGCAAGTTATTACATATTGATGGTTTGTTCTGTAGATTATCAGAAAAATATATAGCTTAAAGGGCCATGAAACCCCCTCGTTTCAGCAGTGTGTTTTCACACCTCTACTTTGGAAAAAGTCAGAAAAGTGGGCGTGTCCAGCTCTGTTTAGGGGGGAGTGTCGGAGGAAGAAAAGAGGCTTGGTATGGGAGTGTCTATTTGGGCGCGCTAAATTTCAGAGTCAAAACACACACCCAAAGCGGACAATGTGACTGTGTTTACATGGACATCTGTAGTCTAATTATTTGCCAAATTATTAAATGGTGGACTTTAACTGCAGTTTGGCTCTTTCATTCAGGGAATTCATTAATGTCCCTCCCGACAAACGTGATATTTGATTCGAGGCGCTGCTCTAAGCCTGTATTTTTCATGCAATGTTTGATACCGCACAGCGAATGAGAGAAAAAAAAACTCAGCATTTCCCGGAAACTTAGATACACACGGCAGGTAGCGTCAGAAAGCCGCGTGTGTTATTCCGGTCACAAAATCCAACACGAGGTTATAGTTTGGTTGTAACTGTTAGTGCTAACTATTGCACTCGGTGCAATAGTTTGTTTGATACGAATAAAATACGAACTGAATAAACAAAGAGCACTGGTCGCTCACTTACCAAATCTGTAGAGACAGGACAATCACCAGCAACTAGAGCCACGTCTTTATTTAGAGGAGACTACAAGCGAATCTGGATCTCAGCGTTTGCAGATGAGAACAGCTCTCAGGTAAACAATAATCCTACTTAGACACGTAAGTTATTGTTGTCGCGCGTCGCGCACACTGTTAATCCACGCGTGAGTCTGCGCTCTTACAGAGAGAAAATGAAAACGAAACTTAACTGCAGCAAACTATAAAAGCAACACTTCACGCTTGTTTTGCCAACACAACGTGCCGTCTACACTCTGACAGTAATGAATATTAATGAAGTTGCACAATAGAGCGCGCTGATTGGTTTGAACCAAGCTTTACTCATGCATTAATGCAGCACACTGTAAGACGTAATAAGACACACTCTGGCACAGACGTTCAGTCTGCACGCTGGAATACAATGCTATTATGTCATGACCGTGACGCAGCTTCAAAAATTTGTTTCAAACCGAAAGTACGAATTTGCTTGAAATAACGTAAAAACAACCAATTTACACTTTTTAGTGAAATATAGGTGTCCTAATAGTGTTTTTAGCAGTGTGGGACACATATACGACTGTCAACAGCTCAAAAAATGTTTTTTGATGTTTCGTGACCCTTTTAAGGGGCTAATATTTTGTCCTAAAAATGGTGATAAAAAAATTTAAAACTGCTTTTATTCTAGCCGAAATGAAACAAATAAGACTTTCTCCAGAAGAAAAAACATTATCAGACAAACTGTGAAAATTTCCTTGCTCTGTTAAACATAATTTGGAAAATATTAAAAAAGAAAAGAAAATCAAAAGGGGGCTAATAATTCTGACTTCAACTGTATATTAACTGTTATATATTAACGGTGACCATTTACACATACTTGGTTCATCTAGCTAGATTAGCCTTCAGTACAGCTTTAATATTTAGTGGTATAAATTCATTAGAGAACATATTCCTGTGGAAAAAATAATTTATTTTTATTACTTCTGTGTCTTTATTTTTTTATTAGAAAATTTTTAGACTAACAACAGAATAATCAATCTTTTTCTTTTGTATAATAGCACATATTGACCAGAAACACTTCCTGTTTTTTTACTGTGCTGCATACTTTTTAGAAGGAACTGCTGACAAGTGGGAAACAGCAGAAAAAGAAAAAAAATTTGTGTGGGGGCCCTTGTTCCAGAGTGCTGTTTAATACAATGTCTAGACATGTCACAAGGAGCGTGATGCTTATAGAAGTTATGAAATATATTAAAGATGCACGTAATTGTTCAGTTCTGGTATGCAGTGAAGGGTTGCAGAAAGAGGAAGTATGTCTGAGGTACAAAAGCCAAAGGATTGCAGAATGACTGATAAGTGACGTTACACCTAACTCCACCTGTTAATATCAGATGTGGATATATGCTGGAGTCAGGAAATGTATTTTAGTTGCGAACCTCTTGAATGTAATTCTTGTAATGCAATGGGGTAACATAACCCAGAGTTCTGTAATCAAATTATTCATTTGTATCTAATAAATTACTAATATTTTTGGCATTGAAGAATACCCTCTCCAGACCTTTTCTTATTAAACACGCATCGAATTGGCTTGATATTCCAGCATTCCTCAGATTTTGGTCCATATTGACATGATAGCATGGAAAATGAACAAATGTAAATTTTCAGCTGATAGAAGTGTCACTGAAGTGCATTTCTGCTGCTGTAGCTCATCTGCTTTAAGGTTTGATGTGTTAAAAATTCAGTGATGCTGTTATGAAGAATTTGGTTTAATCAGGTGGTTATTTTTGCTACTGTTGCCTTTTAATCAGTTAGAATGGGTCTGGTTGGTTTCCTATCACCACTGGTCTCAACAACATATTTTCACACGGGCCTGGTGCCCAACGAATATTTCAACTTTTTCAGATCATTTTTTGTAAACCTCTTGTGTATTAATTCAGTCCATCAGCAGTTTATAAAATTCTCATGATCTCAGCACCAGAAACTATTCCATGTTCAAAGCTATTTAAATCATCTATATTGCTCATTCTTGTGCTTGTTTTGAACTTCAGAACAGATCATCTTGACAATATGTACATGCCTAAATGCATTGAGATACTTTTAATTTGCTGAATAGATATTTGTGTTAAATAGCTATATATATTTGGTGGTTGTATAAGTTAAATAGCTAGAATAAACTGTAATAATAATGTTTCTGATATTCAATAATCATATGAATATGATATATAATTCATATCAATATGGTTCAATAATCATATTTGCTTTCTTTAAGCTCTGAAGTCAGAGAGGGTGAAGCTCACAGCCTGTGGAAGAACTCACACACTTGTTTTTACATGTAAGTTTCTAAAGATATAAAAGTTTTTTTTTTTTTTTTACTAAATCTGACCTGCTTTTTGTGAATGTACATAATTCTTGTTTAGTCGAGAAGCCAGAAGTTGACATGCCACAGCAAACCACTGAAACTAACAGAACAATGTTTTGAAAGAGCCAAAGGGCAACATAGGGGAACTTTCTGGAATTTTATCATTTTCACAGCACATTAAACTGTAGTATGAGAATGTTTACCATTAAAAAAAATAAACATTGTTTTTAAATCGAAATGGCAATTAGTTTAGGGTTAGAAAGACATATTGGTATTTTAAAAATTCTGACTGTTTATATGATCAAAACTAAAGTAAAAAGTGAGAGTTTTCCATTTTAATTAATTTAAAAAAAATAAACCTATTCCTGTTATGCAAAGCTGAATTTTCAGCATCATTACTCAAGTCTTTAGTGTCACATGATCCTTCAAAAAAATTATTCTGACTCATTTGTTGATGGCTCATTTGTTGCTTAGAAAACATAGGTTATCATTATTCTTGCTATGCTGCTTAATAGGGTTGCAGTATATATCGTTTCAGCATTGATATCGCAGTGTGATCATTCGCAATAGTCACATAGTAGGATTTGCAATACTGAGTCTGTATTCTAATTTATCATTTACATGTTTTTAAGGCCTGGGTAACGTTAGTGACTTTAATAAAGATTATTTTTATTGAATTATGTACATTTTTATTATACAGTTACTGAACCTGAATACTGTTAAACACGGAAAATGCAAAAGCACTGTTTATTTTATTTGTAACTTTTTATTTATGTATTAATTTGTTAATTGAAAAGATTTAATGCAGATGCTCTCCCTTACAGAATCATCCCAATCAATCTAAAATTATATATATATTTTTCTTAATCAATAAATTTAAGTCATCTGTTAAAATTGTATTTATATCGCAATATATATATATAACAAAATATTCTGCTACATTTTTCCAATATTGTGTGGCACTACTACTTAATATTTATAGTCTGAAAGAATACCATATTTTTTTATCATTTATTTTATTTATTTTTAAACATGATCCCAAATTTATATTATTTTTGAAAGTGCTATATCAGCAGCAACATTATAGCGCTAGCCTCAAGTAAATGACTTGTTTTCCTGACTGAGCAGCTCGTGGTAACCTGTATGCCTGTGGAGGGAATAATGAAGGACAGCTCGGCCTTGGCGACTGTAATGACAGAACATCCTTTCACCTGGTCGAATTCTTCAACAAACAAGGACCAATCAAAATGCTCGCTGCTGGTTCCAATACATCTGCTGCCTTGACACGTAAGACTTCTGTTTTAGCTGCAAAACAACAACAGTGTTTTTGCTCACATAGGACATACTGTACATAACATATTATAACAGTATTGAACAACATTTCTGTCTGATCATAGAGGACGGTAGGCTCTACATGTGGGGTGATAACTCTGAGGGCCAGATTGGATTGGGAAAAGAAAGTAATGCACTGACTCCTCAGGAGGTTTCTGTGGGGAAACGAGTCTTCTGGGTGTCCTGTGGATATTATCATTCTGCCTTTGTTACCGGTATGTACAGCATTGACATTATGGCCAGAAACAAAATAAAAAAGTAACCTTTCAAGGGTAAATACATGTTAAACGCTATACTTAAAGAAATAAATTTCTCAAAAATTAAAAGGTACCACTTTAAAATAAGGGTTAATTGGTTAATGTATTTCAACAAACAATTAGTAATACATTTATTATGGTATTTATTCATCTTTTTTATCGTTAGTTAACATTATTTATGTTAAATAATGTTAGTTCATGTTAAGTTATTGTGCAATAATTAAAGTTAACAAGCAAAACTTTGGATTTTAATTATGCATTAGTCAATGTTGTACTATGATTAATAAATTTACAAGATTATTCATACTTAGTTAATGTTATTAAATACAATAACTACTGGACTATTATTTTAAAGTGTTAAAAATAAAAATTCTGTCATTTACTCATCCTTTACTTGTTTCAGACCTGTATAAATTTCCTTCTGTTAAAAGCGAAAGAAGTTATTTTAAAGAAAGCTGGTAACCTATAACCATTGACTTCCATAATAATTGTTTTTCCTACTATCAAAGTCAATGGTTACAGGTTTTTAGCTTTCTTTTAGATATCTGCTTTTGTGTTTAACAGAATAAAGAAACTCATAAAGGATTGAAACAACTTGAGAGTGAGTTTACAGTAAGTAAATTTTCATTTTTGGGTGAACTATCTCGTTAGAATCTACATGTTGTATTTATCCTAGCATATTGTATTATATTTATAAGATTAAATCGTTGCTGTACTATTTCCAAATAAAGTTTGAGGACAGTGTGAATTAAAGAATTGATAATTTTATTATTAAAGCAAGCCTTAAAAGTGATCAAAAATGACAATAAAGATGATTGCAATGCTCCTAAAAAAATTTAATTTCTGTTTTTTTAATTTAAATTAATCCATCAATTCTAAATAAATGGAGAATAAACGCTACTGTTTGCAACACTGATCATTTTATTGAAAAATGTAATAATAAAAGTAATAATCCTTGCTCAGCATCAAATTGTCACAATATAAAAATATCTGAATTAATATGTGACACTAATTAATTATAACTGGTTAAAAATTAGCTTTGCTAATATTGGAATAAATTACATTTTAAAATAGATTTAAATATAATAGTCAACATTTTAGGTGGATCAAAAATTGTGTTATTTTATACTTAATACATAATTAATTGATTAAATTAGCAAATGTTTATATTGTAAAAATGTTGGTATTGGTCAGCACACATACTGGTTTTAGGAAAACTTCAAATCCACTTCAAATATTGAATTTTCTATAAGTGAAATTTTCTTTATTTGTATGACTTTTTAAAATAAATAAAATGATACTCACAAAAATCGAGTGGTGCGGTGGCGCAGTGGGTAGCACTGTCACCGGCCCTCCAAGACCGACGTTGGACACCCCTGCCTTACAGCAAAAACACAAGTCCAAAGGCATGCGCTATATGTGAATTGGTAAAACTAAATTTTCCATAGTGTATGTGTGAATGAGAGTGTATGGGTGTTTCCCAGTGATGGGTTGTAGCTGCATTCACTGTGTAAAGCAGGGGTGTCCAAAGTCAGTCCTGGAGGTCCGATGTCCTGCTGACTTTAGCTACAACTTGCTTCAACAAACCTGCCTGGAAGTTTCTAGTATACATAGTAAAAGCTTGATTAGCTGGTTCAGGTGTGTTTGATTAGGGTTGGAGGTAAACTCTCCAGGACACTGGCCCTCCAGGGCCGAGTGTGGACACCCCTGGTGTAAAGCATATGCTGGATAACTTGACGGTTCATTCCGTTGTGGCGACCCCTGATTAAAAAAGAGACTAAGCTGAAAAAAAATGAATGAATAAAAATCAAGATCGCAAAAGCTAACTAGATATTTTTACTGTAGTTTAAATGTTATTTAACATTTTTATACTCTAATATATCCTCTTACAGTTGCTGTGATTTATTACTCAGACATTTTTGTTATAATTTAGATAAAACTATGTTTAATAAGAAGAATTCTAAAACATTTACTGGCATAATCTACATTATTGTATAAATAAAACCCAAATGTGTTATATTTAATAAATGTATAAGACTGTTTTAAAAATTAATTTTCACTAGAGAATCTCCATCAAATTTTAAATCTCCACTTGTTGACTATTCATGATGACCTTCCTGCTTCCTCTCCATGATCCACAGAGCACAGTATGGTGGCGTTGAATTTATTAAATGTTCATCATTTGACCTTCTGTGAAGGCTGGCTGGTTGCTAGGTGATACCTGTTTCATGTGTTGCAGTGGACGGGGCCTTGTACACTTTTGGTGAAAAAGACAGTGGGAAGCTGGGCTTATCGACAGAGAAGCTGGCCAATCATAAAGTGCCTCAACAGGTGACTGACATCCCTGATAGGGTGGTCCAGGTGGCCTGTGGAGGAGGGCACACGGTGGCGCTTACAGGTAGGAGAGCATCCTGCTGTATTGTCTTGGTTATTCTTCTCTGTATAGACTAAATGTTTTGCATATCTGTTATTGCAGAGAATGAGGTGTATTCTTTTGGCCTGGGTCAGTTTGGACAACTCGGTCACGGCACCTTCATATTCGAGTCTCGCTTGCCCAGAGTGGTTGAGCATTTCAGGAAGGGCAGAGTTAAACATGCGGCATGTGGAGAGAACCATACTGCGCTGATTACAGGTATAACATGCACAGAAAAACACTTAACATGTGTTATGAAAGAATTTCTCTAAAATATATACCAGGTGTTGTTTGTGTATAAATCTATAATCTGATGTTCTGGTTTTAGACAATGGCCTTTTGTACACTTTTGGTGATGGTCGGCATGGAAAACTGGGGCTTGGAGAGGAAAACTTCACCAACCAGTTCAAACCAACGTTGTGTCCGAGATTTCTTGACTACCACGTACATTCTGTTAGTATTTCTGGCCAGCTACCTTTTATTAGACAGTATTATTTAAGGATATGTACACTTTGTAACCCTATTAAAGGGTTTGACAGATTTATTTTTATCACCCTTTTAACTTTTGAAGGAAGAACTAAGTTATGAAAATATCAAGGCACATGGACCTTAGACCTTTTTGTTTTATTCCTTAAGAATTTAATTTCTCCTTATAAAGATTTTTATTTTACTGCTTAACATTAAGGCTTTTTTTTCTTCAATCTCTTTAGTGTGAAAAATTTTGCTTAATTGATTTTTTTAAATTCAATACTCAAATTAATAAAAAGGCCTTAAAATGTCACTGTTAAACTCACTAAAATATTGTGTTGTAGGTCTTAAATCATTTTAAACAGGTCTTAACTTTCCTCTGTTCAAGTAAAGCTACCCAATCAGGCCAACATCCATCCAATCACCAACAATCCATCTTAATAAAATGAGGGAAAGTAAACTAAAAACAATTACACAGTTCCTCATGGTGATAACAGAGTAACATATGTCTTTACATTATCTTCTATTCATACATTATTTACAGAAGTAAGGGGGAGCAGACATATTTATAAATAGGCATGAAACCTATAACGGAAACACATTAGGTTGAATAGAAGTTAAACTCAATCAATTTAGACCAAAAGCCACCAAATATATATTTTGATTATTTATGTAATTGTCTCCACAATAAATTTACTTTGAACAATGTTAAACTTGTAGTTTAAAAAAAGAAATATGTTGAATATAGCATATACAACCAGATTTTTTTTTTGTTTTGACACTTTAAAATATGTCGCTAAGAAATAATATTTTTTTCTTGGCAATCCAGGCCATGAGAAATAATCATTAGTGTTTAGCCCTGTATAATTCTAAAATTTCATTTATAATGGCCTTAAAAGGGTTGACACATTTGACTTAATGAAACCTGCAGAAATCCTGAGATTAACCCTGACATGCACATTGTATGTGTAATGTTACAAAAAACCCTTATAAACAGCACAACTGTTCTCAACATATATGATATTAATAATAAATGTTTATGAGCATCAAAGCACCATATTAAAATGACTTTTAAAGGATCATGTGACGCAAAAACATGTATGTACAATATTTATTTTTATTAAATATTAAGCCATGTTAAATGGTCATGGTGAGCTTCGACTTTTAAATAATAGAGCAAACTGTATATTAATGTTATGACATCTATAAACAATCTGTAAACGGTGTGTGTTTTTCAGGTTACTTGTGGTGGGTGTCACATGCTTGTTTTGGCAAAGCCCAGAACTGAAAGACCAGATGACTTAATCTTAGAGGAGGATGACGTCACTGAAGACTACCTTGAGAAGTCTTATACTGAATTACTGGGGGACACACACAGTCAGACCACCCTAAACAGGAGTCTCTCAGCTCGGGTCAGACGCAGAGAAAGGGTGAGTCAGTCATAAAGGATCAAAATAAATGTAGCCAGTTAGAATTTTTTGAGTAATGGTGCTGTATTTCTAGAATAATATAATTAATTGACTAGTTGTAGTGTAATTCATTTTCTAGACTAATTAAATACATTTAAATGTTAAGTTTAGTGCAATAACTCAATAATATATTATAAAAAAAAAAATTGTGTCGTTTTTTTCACTTCAGGAACGTTCACCAGATCAGTTTGGACAGATGTTTCGAACACTTCCAGCACTGAGTGGGAATCAGAGTGCATCTCTATCTGTTCCCAGCCAGATACGTCCCTCCAGCAAGCAACTTGGAAAGATTCCTCACAATAGCCTTAAAAGTACTATTATCTGTTTTAATAATCCTCCATGGATTTGTGTTCATTGTAGTTCAAATGTTTGGGGTCAATATGATTTTTAAGAGAGAAAAAGTCACATCAAACTGATTAAAACAGACTGAAAAGACCTTTACATTGATGCATAATATGCAGCTATAACTTCGGTATTGAAAATTATTAAGATGGTTGCTGATATCGACCGTTAAAATACAAAGCATTTATTTAAAATTGTAATAATATTTTGCTATATTACATTGGAGACAAATTTCAACAGTATTGTATTAATTATTCATGTTTTAAATCTCCTCTTTCAATAAGCTCCTGGAATTAGAGCGAAGTCTTTTGATGACAGAAGCAGTGTGGAGGATAGCGAGAGTGTAAAAGACCTTGGAGAAACCACTGACTTATTAAACCTGGTAGGAGAATCATACATCACTTATTAAAGCAATGTACATGCTTTCATAATGTCTATAGAAAGTATGTAGAGTTAGATTGGTTTATTGGCATTTGTTAATGAGAAATTGCTTCTAGTGTGAAATACAAGAATGGACAGCAGAGAAAAAAACTTCTAAATGTGCATAATAAAACCATCCATGTTATAGTTTCATGTAGTTCTAGGTTCACTGCAAAGAATATGTTTTTCTTATATAAAAAACTTGTCTTGTTTCTAGTTCAAATATCTAAACAGATTTAAACCAAGAAACATTTTTATAGACAATTATAAATAATGTCTTGTTTTCAGAAATAATGAATCAGAAATTAATAAGTTTTTCATTTAAACAAGCTAAATAATCTGCAGATGGGGTAAGCAAAATAATCCTGTATTCACTTTGAAATCAGAATATTTTGCTCTCCTCATTGGCAGATTATTTCGCTTAACTCATTCAATTTTAACTCATTATTTCTGAAAACAAAACAATGTTTTTAATTTTTTGATTTAATAATCTTTAGATATTTGGACAAGAAAAAAAGACAAGAACTTTAAGTAAGAAAAGCTTTTTTTTGCAGTGTTGGGTTGCCATGTAAAGTCTGATTTATCCAGAAAAACCTTTGATATTCCAGATATAACGGTTCCAAGACTGAAACATTAGCTTTTTTGATTTCAGACTCACATAATGAAGATGGACCCTAGCGATAATACACTTACATTGTCTCCCATGGAGAAGGTAAGAGCTTTTTAGAGATGCTATTCAAGTTATTTGCTTCATTCAGAATCAGAAAGAGCTATACTGCCAAGTGTGCTTGCACACACAAAAAATTGTCATAGGTGATAGGAGCTTTCAGTACAGAAAGTACAAGCATAGTACAGATATACATAAAAAAATGAATAAATAATTTTTTTTTTAAATAGAAAACAAAAATGATTTCCCGTATAGAGAGTGCAATGTGCATATGTGGTAAATGGTATTTAAACATGGTTTAGTTGGGAAATGGCCTGAAGGAAAAACTGCTCTTGAAAATACTCCTGCAGAGTAGAAAAGTTTGAAGTTTATGAAGAGCACCTCTGAATTAAAATTACCGTCTTCAGAGTTGTTACATAGTTGTACCAACCTTCATTTTTGTAGATGCATAATCTGCCACCTCTTGTTTTCCTTGTAAACACTGGAATGCGGTCTGTTCTGCACAGCTGGAAGCCCAGCCGACGAAATGCATTTATACTAGGATACTAGGGAGTGCTGTTCGAAAGCTGCGTCGATAGAGCTCAACCAGGTGCACTCCTTAAAAACTAATTTTTTGGCCCACGTCTTGTATTGACTGATATACTGACACAACTGTGTTAAATAGTAATAAGCAATTAAATTAATAATGATAATCTATGGATAAAAAATCAACCAGGTGGTTATGATGCTGTTGAAGGGTTAAAGCATTTCTGTCTGAGCAGTCTCTTGAGTAGGACTGTGGCTCCCCCAACGAGAACATCCAACCAATTGTATGAATAATCAAAAACCGGAAGAAAAATGTCTGGTGTGTGTTGCATTAAGTCTTAATAGTTTAAACCCTGATAGTAAGGGAATGACTTAACACAGAACAAGGAAAAAAGAAAAATAATTGAAGAGCTTTTTTGACCAGGTAGACATTAGTGGCACCATGTTGAATATTTTAAATTGAACAAAGGTCAAGGGGAAAAACACTCTTTTAGCCCTCCCTTTATGCTTGATTTCTCTCTTCTTTTCATTGACTCATTCTTTTCATTTGCTTTGCAGCCTTAAAGCTCATTCTGCTCTCGTTCAGCCTGCTCTGCATGTTCATTCATTTCTCTAACACTTTCCCTCTTTTTGTCCTCTGCTTCCTGGGATAGAAGAAGGTTAAAGTTGTGAAAGAACACGGTAAGGAGAAGGGGAAGCCAAGGGATGAACCCACCCCTTATAGTAAGAGGGCGGAGCTTTTATCTCGCAAAGCTCTGCCCACTGAGTTACTTAGAAGCTCGAGTGGTAGCTCAGTAGTCGGGGACAGCCGTGGGTTAGGGACACCCCACAAGAGTCCTAAAAGACGTGGTCATGATAAGGAAAATGTACTTATTGCTTTGGAGGGGAGAAAGCCTGGAAGCAAAACTGGAAAGGGAATGGACAAAAGCAGAGCTGGATCCAAATCCTTAAAACTTAAACACACAGAACTGATGGAGTCATCAGATAAAGTGAAAAAACAATCAACTGAAAAAACGCAACAAAATCAAGAAGTAGAAGTCCAAAGGTCCAAAGGAACCTCAAAACCAACCCAAGAGGGAACAGGTAAAGCAAAAGCCAAAGATCACCAGTTGGAAGTCAAAAGCCAGCTGCAAAATGTTGCAGGGAAAGAAAAAGGAGTAAAAAGTAAACCCATAATTATTGTTGAACAACATATCGACCAAGACTTAACAAGTAAGAACTCAAAAGAGGTTTTACCAAAAGTTCAGAAAGTGAAAGGTGACACTAAGATAGCCGAGACTGAAAACAAAAGTTTTGTCCCACAGAGCAAAAAGTCTGGATCTGAAAAAGACTTAAAAAGTAGCAAGACAACAAAAGAGATCTCCACTACTTCACATCCAACTTCCGGTAAAGATACTTCAGCAAAGACAAAGAAATCGAGAGCAGAACAACGCCAAGTAGAAGACAAATTAAAAAAGACAAAAATGGTGCCTACTGTTGTCTCAGAGGCAGCTTCTGTATCTGAGTCTGCATTAGAATCAGAGGAAAATCAAATGAAGGACAATCCTCTCACCAAGGTGACTTCTTTACTCCAAGGTATGGGAATGGGAGGCTCTGCTCTTTTAGTTGGAGAAGCAGTGGCCAGTCAGTTACTTTCCCAGTCCACACCTCAAGAGATGCCAAAACCCCTTTCAAGACAGAGAACCCTTTCTGATGTTTCATCCCTGAGTGAATCCTATGACGTTTCAGGGCAAGAGGAGGCAAGAGAGGCCGAGAGGACGGCTGTCACCATCAACGTTAAGGCAGATCCAGATACTTCAGATAGGGACACGGAAAGAAGCAGATCTGAGTCCAAAACCGACGCTCATTCTGAGATGGGAACATATAATAGAAAGGAAGAGGAATCAGATGAGGAGGAAAGTGAGGGTTCAGTAAACGAAAGAGATGAAACTGAAGATGTGGAGGAAAGTGATGGACTGGGGAACAGAAGGGATAAAAGTGAAGAAGTAGAAGATAGTGATAGCAAGACACATGACAAAGTAGGGGAAAATGATGATGATTCTGAGGGTGATGAAGATGATGATACAATGATCAAAGATTCTAGTGAGGAAGAGGAAAGTGAAGAGGAGAAGACAGTTAATGATACAGTGACCAAAGCTTCTAGTGAGAATGAGGAACGTGAGGAAGAGGAGAAAAGTAACGATTCTGAGGTTAATGATACAATGACCAAACATTCTAGTGAGGATGAAGAGAAAGAAAAAGAGGAGAAAAGTAGTGACTCTTCCAATGCTTCTAGTGAGGATGAAGAAGAAGAGGAAAAAAATGGTGATTCTGCCAAAGCTTCTAGTGAAGATGAAGAAGAGGAGGAGAAAAGTGGTAGTTCTGTCAAAGCTTCTAGTGAAGATGAAGAAGAAGAGGAGGAGAATGGTGATTCTTTCAAAGCTTCTAGCAAGGAAGAAAGTGGTGATTCTGCTAACGCCTCTAATGTGAACAGTGAGGAAGAGGAGCAGAAAAGTAAAAGTGAGGCAACTGATGATTTAGAGAGTGAGGAGGAAGAGGACAATGAAGATAATGAAGAAGAAAAAAGTGAGACAAGTGCAAGTACTGAAGATGAGAGCAATGATGATGAGGACAAAAGCGAAACAAGTCAAGAGGAGGAGAGTGGAGAAGAATCTGAAGGAAACTCAGAGAGCAGAAGTGAGAGGTCTGAGGAAGATGATGAAGATGAGGAGTCGGAGAAGGAAGAAAGTGAGGTGGAAAGTGAAGCAGAGGAAGATGAAACTGGGGAAAATACTAGTGAAGAAGACGATGAGGAGCAGGAAAGTTCATCTGAAGATGAAGAGAAGAGTGAAAGTGAAGCTGAGGGGGAAGAAGAGGAGAGTGAAGGAGACCAAGAGGATGAAAGTGATGAGGAAACAAGTGATAAAGATGAGGAAGAAGAGGAGAGTGAAAATGAAGAGGAAGAAGAGGAGGAGAGCAAAGTTGAAGAGGAGGAGGAAGAAAGTAATGAGGAGGAAGAAAATGAAGAAGAGGAAGCAGAGGAGGAAGAGCCTGGAGAGGATACAGAAGAAGCAGAGGATGAGGAGGGAGAAGAGGAGGACACACAAGAAGAAGAGCAAGAAAATGGCGATGATGAAGAGGAGGAGGAGGAGGAGGAGGAAGAAAAAGAAAAGACCAAAACAAAACGTGAAAAAGCCTCTAGCAGACTCCAAAAGGACGCCGCCAAACCAAAGCCAAGTGTGAAAACTCACAAACCAAAAGCCAAACAAGCCCGTGCACAAAGCGACCAATCAGATGACGAGTCCCATGAGTCTAAGCAGTTTTGGGATGATGTTTTACCTCAATACCTTAATTTAAAATAACTCAACAACTTCAGCTTTACCCTGAGCATTATGTACATGCCTTTTCATAACGCCCGCTCACACCAAGAACGAGAACAGTAACAGTAACAGTAACTACTTATAGGTTAGGAGCTCTTCTGATTAACCTTTGCTTTATTTTAAGTTCAGTCACCTGCTTTACATTTTTTGCTCTTGGGATGGATTCTGATTGGCTCTTTACAACTGGAACACTCTGATTGGCTTTTTAAAGCAAGAAGGATTGTGATTGGCCGTGAACTTTATTTAAGCTAGCTAGATAGCTGAGCTAGGAAAAACTTGCTCTTAAAGTGGCTTTACCAGTACCATTCTCTGTGCCATCATAATGCTACTTGTGATGTTTATACAGTTTGTTTAAACTTAGCTGTTATTTTAGAGCTGTATCTTTATTGTTATTGTTGAAAATTTGTTACTTGGTGTGAACAGGCCTGTATTTTGATTTTGTACTTTCTTACTTATTGCTTTTGGATTTTTTTTAAAATCACAATTAGTATCCTTGTAATTGATTGATTGATTTTTTACAGCATTATGTTTTCATACACACGTGTGTATGCCCATGCAGTATAGTGATGAACTTGTGATGTGCCTTAGGAAATACCTTATGGATAGCAGTGTCCAATCAATCGATGTGACATAATTATTCAAGTCTCACAAAGTTGACGCATATAAAGATGCCTTTTGGTCAGAACTCTTTCAACAAATAACTATTTAAACTCTCCCAAGTTTAAGTGGAAAGATGGCAGCTTTATGACATTTTTAGCAAAAACACCCAACATTAGTCATTTAATAGAATTTAGTTAAAAGTTTGCACTTGTGCTTGTATTGTGAACTAAAGTTTGTTCATATAATAGTCAATAAAACCTTTCATTTCTCTGTAACTGTATGCTGTTTGTTTTATATTTGTTTTCCACTTTAATTAACATTTTTATTTTTGTTACTTTTAACTTAATGTGATTCAAAAAGCACATATTATCCAAACATAAAGATCTTTTTTAAAGAAACAGTTATTTTTAAACCAGCTATTGCATGATAAATTCACTTACAAATATAACAAGGTATCAGAGGATTTCATTCCGCATTTCCATTTGACTTTATGTAAATACATTATTTTCAAATTGCAAAGCAGTTGCAATCAGGCAGAATACTGAAAATCCATCATTGCAAAGGTGAGAGACTGGCCTCGTATTCTCCTCTCTTTGTAGAGCTGCTCATTTACTAGTTGCCCCAAAATAGATCCCACTATTATCCCAATGTATCCCACTATAGAGCCCAATATTACCCACTATTTGTTGTACGTATTTTGTGTACTTTGCTAGTTAATTTTACAAAGACCACTCAACTCACATGACCCCTCTCTGTTTTTTCTAGTGCCTTCTTAGCAATTATTTTTAAATCACTAATTGTCTCACTGTTTGTGTGATCACCATCAGTCTCTACAGTTCCAGACAGATGAGATGAGGAATGGAGAAGCAGAAGAACATGAAGAATATTTAGATGATGAGGAGGAGGAAGAAGATGAAGAGGAGGAAGAAGAAGAGGAAGAGCACCCAAGGGGAAAAGAGGAGGAAAAGTGTGAAGAGAGGGAAGATATTGCAGACAAGATGAGAAAAGAGACTGAAGAGCAGGAGCAAAACACTACAGATCCAGATGTACAGGTGCTCTAAAAACTTTCTTTCATGCTGATTCAGAATTAAGAGAATTTAAATTATTACTTTAATTAATGCTTTTTTTCTTACTCTTACAGAAAAAGCAGATTATAGAAGAAGAATCTGTCCCTGATGGACCAATGAAAGGTACAGTATTTTTTTTCTTTTCAGCACTGTTTTATTTTTGTGTAAATCACAAGAAAAAAAGTGTTTTTTGTGGCTTATTGATGTCTGCTCACATACTGTTTGCATGCAGAATTATGAGAAAAACTAAAATAGCTAAAAAAATTATAAAAATAGCTAAAATACGAAATTACTTTTTGTTATATTATTTCATATTAGAATTTAGCTTAATCCTTACTCATTCATTCAGTTGAGAATCAATCACTTTATTTGAAATTGAAATACATTTTTAGTCTCTTTCCTGAAAACAGAGCCAAAACAGTGATGACTTATTCTGTACTACAAAATATATTGATCTTATTTAATGTTAGATTGATTTGGAATACATTGCTGGATTGTAACACAGTCCAAAGACCTGCAGTAAAAGTGAATTGGGTAATCTATAATTGTCTATAGTGTGTGTGAATGAGAGAGTGTGTGGATGTTCCCAGTACTGGGTTATGGCTGAAAGGGCATCCACCGCATAAAACATATGCCAGAGTAATTGGCGGTTCATTCTGCTGTGCTGACTAAGCCAAAGGATAGTAAGTGAGTGTTAGATTGTAATTATTGAACATAAATGTGAAGCACGGGCAACACGGTGGCTCAGTGGTTAGCACTGTCACCTCATAGCAAGAAGATCCCTGGTTCAGATCGCTGGTTTGAGTCCCAGCTGGGTCAGTTGGCATTTCTGTGTGGCGTTTGCATTTTCTCCTCATGTTCGTGTGAGTTTTCTGCGGATGCTCCTTTTTTCCCCACAATCTAAAGACATGCAGTATAGGTGAATTAAATAAATTGGCCGGAAGGCATCATCTGTGGAAAACTTATACTGGATAAATTGGCAGTTCATTCCGCTGTGGTGACCCCTGATGAATAAACGGGACTGAGCTGAAAGAAAATAAATTAATATAATAATGCAAAGCACATGGATTATGAAGTAGCTGTTACCCTATTTCTCTTCTTGTTGTAGTGAATTCTGTAGATTCTGACCCTGCTGCCCTTAAGAAGGAGGAGACGTGGTCTGAGAGAAATGAAGTTACGGACGACAAACTAAAAACCATTTTTGGCTCTAAAAACAGGGTATTTGACTACTCTGACACTTTAATCATTATAATAAATACCAGCAAGCAACTATCGTTTACAGCGTTGCACACAAAAATTGAACTTAAATCAGTTTTTTCAATCCTACCTTCTCAGCTTTCTCTTTTCAAAAGGTCTTCCACCAAAGGCAGTCAGCCAGAGAGCGGCACATCAGGCAAACCAGCATCTGGTGCTCCTCAAATCTCAGAGACTCGAGATCCAGAGAGTTCTAGCAGTGAAACACAGACAGCAGGCCAAACAAAAACATCCAGTCGATCACGCTCAGCCACTTGCAGTCTGCTTTGACACCTCTCAGCTGCGAGGAAACTGTCTTAATTGGAAACCTGGAATTAATGAAGCAACATTACGTTAGTGTTACCAGTACTGTGCCTTTGTGCTGCAATGCAGACGACAGAAAGCAACTAGCTTTAACAGTAAACAACTTTAATTGGCATTTAAGTGTGTTTTTGTTTCGGCACTACATCGTATAATGTTATGTCCAATGTATATTTGCAGTGTCTGAATTTTGCAAATGTTTATCAAATGCATTCACATAAAAAAGTCATTACGTGGGAGTGAATTTACTAATGTGCCGTATGTCTAGAAATATAATTATATATGTATGTGTGTGTGCTTTTTATACCTATTTATTTATATTTGACTAAAGACTTTTGATGAAGCACCTGTGCACTTTATATATTTAAAATCTTGTATTATTTCAGGGTAATTTTTTTTCAATTACATTTTTGTAAACATCTCAAAATCTTTGTATTTGATGTGAAGTAAATATTAACTCCAAATTGTCTTGGTTTCCCTTTTTTAGATAGATAGATAGATAGATAGATAGATAGATAGATAGATAGATAGATAGATAGATAGATAGATAGATAGATAGATAGATAGATAGATAGATAGATAGATAGATAGATAGATAGATAGATAGATAGATAGATAGATGATGGACGGACGGACGGACGGATGGATGGACGGACGGACGGATGGGCGGATGGATGAATGGATGGGCGGACGGTCAGATCGATATACAGGTAGATAGATCGATAGACAGTCTTAAGTCAGTTAGACAGAATTAGATCTATAGATAGAAAATAATCGCAGACGTAAGATACAGTAATGGTGAGTCGGAGGAGCTCCAGCAGGTGGCAGCACTCAATCGTCTCTGACTTGCTGACATCAGTCTGTTGTCAGTGAAAGAAAAGATACAGTCGTCTGAGTTTGCCGTCCAGATTTTTGGTGTTTTTTTAAACTGAAAAGATGGAGGAGTATCATTCTGGAGATGAAGTAAGTGTCATTTAAGAGATGACACCGTTATTATTACTAACTCTTTTCAAATCTAGCAAACAACAGACCGGTGCTTTTAATGCTAGCCTGCTAACCGCTTCATCCGGAAACATAAGATTACTTTAGCGTCTATAAACCTTGATGTTTTCACGTATCTACGTCTTTTATATATACAACGATCACAAAAAGTTAATTTTAACTTGCATTTTACGTTACTGAGTCATAAGATTTGATGTAAAATGATTCAGGGTGTGGCCAAAACAACGTCAGTTTGAATCACAAAGCATAACGATAATAACGTATAATAATATGAACATATTTGCATTTTTAGATTTTATACTTAAGCTTACACATCTTTAACATGCTTGTGAAACCCCTAATTAGCTATAGTTTAACTACAAATAAAAAAACATGGTTATTGTAGTTACCATGCTAACTATAAGATTAACCATGGTTTTGCTGCATTAACCATAATTTAAACATTACATCTGTATCAAAACTGTAGTGTTATTGCACCCAAATCATAAACTTTTACTATAATAAATCCATGGATCATTTTTACTGTGCTGAAGTGTTATAAAATAATCTAACGTTATAAACCTTTCAAAATTTCTCATTTCAGGTTTCTTTCAACCCAGATGATGCAAGTAATGTTGTAAAGGAGGTAATATTCACACACACACACACACACACACACTGACAGTAAAAATAGTAAAACAATCTTTAGTTACTTTGGTGTGTATCTGAATAAATGAATTGTATTGTTGTTAGTCTCTTGTATAACCCATGCCTGCAGGGCGAATGTTAGCCTATTTATTTGAGATCAAGTATCGCTCCATTAACTCTGTCTGTGTGTTTTATCGGTGGGTCAGTGCATCGAGGGGATTATTGGTGGTGTGGACTACAGCCAGAACAAAGTCAACCAGTGGACGGCCAGCATAGTCGAGCACTCTCTCACTCAGTTAGTCAAACAAGGCAAACCCTTCAAATACATTGGTATGTTTTATCTTGTATGTAAATGTTTATGATGTCATGCATCTGATCATATATTTACAGTTATGTGATTGACATTATATTGATTGTGTATAATTGATCAATTTTCAGTCAACTGTGCTGTGATGCAGAAAAGCGGCGCAGGTCTTCACACAGCCAACTCTTGTTATTGGGACACTACCACTGACGGTAAAGCTTTTAGTTTGTAATAACAAGGTAGAGCTTCTATGGTTTAGCTCAACGTATGAATGTCATTATATAATGCAGGTATTATACGTGAAACATAGATTCTTTTAATGGACCTGCAGTGAATAGTATAAATAATATAAAAGTGAAAATAAATAATATTTTTATTTATTTATTACAATTTACAATGTATTTTTTGCTTAATGTATTTATGTATTATGAATTATATGTTATATTGCCTTTATTGGTTATAAGTTCAACTATAAGTCAGAAAATATCAAAACCTGGAAAAGTCATGGAATTTTGACATGGCTTTTTCCAGGCCTGGAAAATTTTTTAGGAAAAACAGAAAAACCAACAAAGTTTTTGAACAGTCATAGAAATAAGATATCTGTATACTTATAGGTTATATTATACAGGTTATACTTTAGGTTATTTACTTCTTTTCTGTCCTTGGCCAATAACAAACCCTCACATTATTAATGTGGTGTAACCATTATCTAAATCAATTTTACATAAATATAAAAATACATTGAAAGTAAATAGATTGTTGAGCGTTTTATGATAGGCAGTAAAAACATGCTTTGTTTTTCTTTTACCACGCATATGTAGACATCACATAAAACATTAGATCATGAAAAATTACTTCATGGAAAATTCATGGAATTTTAGTAGTAAAAACATGTATGAACCCAGAGCTACATATATCAAAGAATAATAAAAAAGTACTCAAACATTTTCCTTTAAAAAATAAAATTAATAATAAATAATATTATTCAAATTAAATATATATTTAAATTCATTGCATTTATAAAAAAAGCATATTGGTCACGTTTTATTATAAAAATCAACAATTAGCATTTATAAATAAGCTTTTATTAATCTAAATTCATTTAAAACATTTACCAAAGATTATGAAACATTAAAACAAATATATTACTTGTATGTGATCTAAAGGGTTACCAAACACTATGGGAGCTAGGTGGCACTATAGCATCTATTTTTCAGATAAAATTCTCATATAGTAAACAACATAAGGCTGTATGTACAACTGATTTTATTCATTATTTCATAAGTGCTCAGCATAATTGAGCACACCCTATTATGAAAAGAAATATTTGTATCCATTTCTCAGTGAAAATAGGCAATATATTTTGGTGCATTTAAACAAAACAGATTTATTAAACAGATATATTTATTAAAATAATATTTTAATATTATAATACAACTATAATACCACTATTATAATACAAACAAACTCAAACAAAATATTCTAAAAATAAAATTACAACCTAAAAAATGTACAGGTACATTTTTCTATTTGTTTGCTTCTCTTCATTTTTTTCATCTTTTTGAAAAAAACTATTTTATATTTTTTTATAACATAAAAATGGGTGTACTAGTGTTTGGACCATTATCATAAGTTATTTTGTTAGATAAGCTCCAGATTTGTCTTCAGTACGGATTAATCTAATGTATATGCACAAATATAATATTCTATAGCTTTCTATTAAAAATATGAATTTAAAAGAGAGATTTGTGAGGGGTGTACTTGCACTGTACTAGCATAATAATTATTTATTAATGTGTGTGTTTACAGGAAGTTGCACAGTGAGGTGGGAGAACCGGACTATGTATTGCGTCGTCAGTGTGTTTGCAGTGGCCATTGCACTATGAGCTGAGTCCCACACATGCACACACACACACACACACACACACACACTGAAGATCAAAGCCAGCTTCACTCACATGTCTATTATTAAGCTTTTTGCTTCAACACATCGGCTTAAACATCAGCCATGTTCAGCTCCTGTCTGTTTGGCCTGATACAATGTTTAGACTGAATTGTAAGCTCTTATCTACTACAATGTATCTATATTTGCTTCTCTGTTTTTGGACCTGCAAAGGTATCATGCACCTTTGCTCTGTATAGAATGAAATGAAAATTTGTTGATGGTAATTATTAAAGTAGTTTGTTTTGGGTTTAATAATACAGTGTTATGAATTCATCTGAATGTTTTTTTTTTTAGTTTTCAGCCACCAAAGGGCATGCAACTTTGTTTAAGCTTGACATAAAGACAGAGAAATGTAAAATTATTCACACATGATGTACGAATGTCATGTCATGTCATAATAGTTGTTCAGCATTATTTTAGGGAATTGAAAATGAGTTTTATCCCCGGCTCTTAAGTTTAAAAACAGCCAGAACACAATCATTTTGCTGAAAGATTTATACAAGAAAATGACTTTTTGTTTGTTTGTTTGTTTGTTTATTTATTCAGTTAATTAACCACACACACATTTCCTCTACAATAATGTTAAATAATTGAATTGCCAAATCTTATTAACATGAAAAACAAGTACTGGAATTAAAAGCTTTGTTTGATTCACTATTTGACTGTTTCTGCATTGATGTGCTTTATGTAACATGATCATTTACCATTGTGGAATTAATCAGTTGAGTCCCGCCAGATTTTGTAACTCAAGATTTCATAAGCTTTAACTTCCACCTAAGAAAGAGGAAGCTGGGTGGTTTCACAGCTAACCATTTAAATTTAATTTGTATATAAATTCAGTTATTTCTCCATCACGATCATATCTAGATCAGCAACAAAATGTCATACAAGATATACTTGAAAAATGTACACTGCAAAAATACTTTTCTTAAAAAGATTTTGCAAACTAGGGTCTTGTGATATTTAAGATACAGTTGAAGTCAGAATTATTGGCCTACCTGTTTATTTTTCCCCAATTTCTGTTTAACTGAGAATATTGTTTTCACCACATTTCTAATCATAATCGTTTTACTAATCGACTCATTTCTAATAACTGATTTATTTTATCTTTGCCATCATCAAAGTAAATATTTAAGTAGATATTTTTCAAGACACTTCTATACAGCTTAAAGTGACATTTAAAGGCTTAACTACATTAATTAGGTTAACTAGGCAGATTAGGTTAATTAGGCAAGTTATTGTATAATGTTGGTTTGTTCTGTAGACTATCGAAACTAAATTTAGCCTAAAGGGGCTAATAAGTTTGACCTTAAAATGGAGTTTAAAAAAAATCTAAACTTAGACATACTGTGAAAATGTCCTTGCTCTGTTAAACATCATTTGGGAAATATTTAACAAAATAAAAAGTTCAAAAGGGGGCTAATAATTCTGACTTCAACTGTATATATCATTTTAAGATATAACAATCAAAATAAAACACTTATTTGACATTTAGCAGTAAAATAGGGCTGATGTAATTGTTTATTTGCAAAATGTGTATTACACTATTGAAATATTAGTTAAAACAGTGGATGGGGGAAGGGCTTCACATAATTGGATTAAATTATCCAACAAAAACTGGACATACTCAAAACAAACAAAAAATGTTGATTTCCACACAGTTCCGTTATATTGTCTCAACACAAATCGATAAGTTAAATACATTTTTACAAATTTAAGTGGATTGAACATAAAACAAAGACCGCAAGATTTGTGTAAATTCATAAGTAGTTTAAACAAGCAGCAAAAAATACTTTGAGTGAAGTTTGGAAATCCCTAAAATACAAAAATATTAATATTTGTTAAAACAGCACTGACATTACACAGCCAAGATCCTCTAGGTTTGAAATGGGTGGGTTTCCGTGGGTTCTTAAAAGTTTTAAAAGTCGATAAACCAAATATGACAAAATCAAGGTCCTTAAATGTATTTTAAAAGTCTTTACGATGTTTTAAATTTTGTTCAAGCGTTGTCCAAAGTGTTTGACTCCAAAACGGCATAAATATATTTATTGGGAGGCAATGATGGGTAAGGGCCAATGGAGTGAACTTGGCCAGGACATTGGGGTTACACCCCTAATCTAAATAATGTGAGAAGTGCCATGGGATTTACAATGACCACAGAGAATCACGACCTCGGTTTAATGTGTTAAATAGGTTTATTGTGTCCCCTTCACTATACTGAGGCATTAGGACTCACACATAACACAGGTTGAGCGCCCCCTGCTGGCCTCACTAACACCACTTCCAACAGCAACCTAGTTTTCCCATGTGGTCTCCCATCCAGGTAATGACCAGGTTCAGCCCTGTTTAGCTTCGGTGAGTAAGCGGTCTTGGGCTGATATGGCTGTGACATTCATGTACTATATATGTGAGCATTTTTATATTCGTCATAAATATAAATTTTGTTTAAGCGTTGTCCAAAGTGTTTGACTCCAAAAAAGCATAAATATATCGTTTTCCTCGATCCATGCGATTGGTTTGGGCTGGGCGTGTCTGGCCAAGCTCCACCGGACCAGAGTATATGCTCCAGCTTGGCTGCCCCTGGTCCCAAACGTGGGAAGGTGATGTGATGCACTCCGAGTGTAGAGAAACGGACGGCAAAATGGGAAAATGTGTACGCCTGGTTGAAGAAAGACAAGTTTAAACAGTGGCTGAAGCCTAATGCTGAAAACAACCACGTAATTTATTCCTTCAAGCTTTGTTTCTTCTGAGCTTATCTGAGTTCTGTTGCATGGTTGTGCTCCATTGATTTATTTAACTACAACTGTTTATTAACAAATGTTTAAGTTAAAGGTTTGATACTGATTAGAACTTCAAGTGGAGATGAGCTCTTAAAATATTCTGAGAAGGTCTTTAGAAAGTCTTAAAATGGTATTGAAATTACCTTTAGGATTATATTATTTAATCATGTAATCCATAAAAAGTGATTGTAATCTGATTTCTAACTTTAAATTATAAATACTTCATCTTTGAAATCTGTTTGCGTAATCCAGACTAGGCATGGGACGGAAACCGGTGTCAAGGTTTACAGCCAATAAAATTTCTCTTATATCGTCAGTTTTATATCCAGCACTGCATAGATATAGTTGTTAGAGAACAAACCAACAAAATAAAACAATGTTCCCCATATTTTATCACAAACATGATTTGTCCAAACAGTGGATGTTTCTTGCAGCACATCAGAAGTTTTCCTTGTTGAAAATAAACTCAGTTCCGCCCTCAGTGTGTGAAAGGCACTGCTTGCTCAGAGCTTTTCCCAGTGCAGTAGGACCACACAGAAATACACCTACTTTTGTACTAGGAGAAAAAAAAATAGTTAGTAATGCACAGTAACTTGACAAAAATATTGTGCATTTTATTTACACACTCTACTTACCCAGGGTGTTGGGATGCAATGAGACTGAACTCATTGTCCCAGTTGGGTTTTCCATAGCGAGTTTTCTGCTTAAGCCCAGTGATAGGATCGTCCTCCGCTTCATATTGAACTCTGAGATGAGCTGCCTTTAACAGTAAACAAAATAAAATGACTTCCTTTTTCACTTAATCTCCTCTTAAACTGTTGTGACTAATCCCATGCAAAATAAAAGTTTGCATTTAGTTAATTTTGTGTTTACTGTGTATATTTATTACGTATTGTATATATAAATGCATCCATGTATCTGAGTATGCATGTATAGAAAATGCTTACTCATATATATCAAAATTATATGTGAATATTAATATATTTGTCTATTTTATAAGTATATACATGTGCAATATGTGTGTGCATTTATATATACATACACATCCATGTATATCCATGCATAGAAAATGCATACATATGAGCAATATCACACGAGTAGCTGTGCGATATGGCTGTATATCGGCACTGGTGGGAGGCGTGCGTTGCCTTAGTGCCCCCACCAGTGCCGATATATGCTACGAGTGTGATATTGCGTTTATACAACAGTTTGACGGCATAATTGTGTATATGAAAACAAAATCAAACATGGAGAGTCTCAAAAACCCTTTTGTATGAGGAACTACTTTCTTCCGGATTTAAATCATAAGCTGACAGTTAAACAGTTGAGTTCGCATCTTTTAAACTTTAGAGCTTTAGTGTCTGCTTTTTGCTGGTTTTATGTGGGTGGAGTAATACACAAAGTGTAAAGAGGCTGTAGGAGTTCTGATATTGCAGAATATTGCACGGCTATCAGCCAATTTGATTCGAGAACCAGACAGAACTGTTGTTTGTGTATATATATATATATATATATATATATATATATATATATATATATATATATACATAAAATTATATGTGACTATTATTATATATGTAAATATTTGTAAAGTATATGCCATGTAATGTGTATTTATATAGCACATTTATTGTGTATGGCCATACACCCAAAGCGCTTCATAATCATGAGAGGGGGGTCTCTCCACACTACCACCAGTGTGCAGCATCCACTTGGATAATGTGACGGCAGCCACAGGACAACGGTGCCAGTGCGCTCACCACACACCGGCTATAGGTGGAGTGGAGAGACAGTGATAGAGTCAATTCAGTGGATGGAGATGATTAGAAGACGATGATGGGTAAGGGTCAATGGAGTGAATTTGGTCAGGACACCGGGGTTACACCGCTAATCTTTACGAGAAGTGCAATGGGATTTTTAATGACCACAGAAAGTCAGGACCTCGGTTTAACGTCTCATCCAAAAGACGGCGCTCACTGACATTATTGTGTCCCCTTCAATATACTGGGGCATTAGGACTCACACAGACCCCAGGTTGAGCGCCCACTGCCGGCGTTACTAACACTACTTCCAACAGCAACTTAGTTTTCCCATGTGGGCCCTGTTTAGCTTCAGTGAGTAACCGGTCTTGGGCTGAGGGGTGATATGTTTGTGGCATTCATGTACAATATGTGTGTGCATTTTTATATACGTAATAAATATACACAGTAGGGGAATTTTTTTTTTTAAAGAGGAAAAATCAAGAGAAACAAAAACTATAAAATGTTTAAAATATTTACAATTTATTTATTTATGTATTTGCAATTATTTTGCTTGAATTTATTATTTTTTTATTTCTAAAATTGTTCTATGACATAAATATATATATTAAATTGAGAAATGGATAAAAATACAAAATATTAAGGTGTACTCATTTATGTTGAGCACAAGTTCAGGTTTACAGACACACACATAGAAAATAAATGAAATATGTCCTGAAAAAAGTCCCACCTGTGACAGCTAAGGGTTTAAAGTGATAGTTCACTCAAATATGAACATCTAATCACCATTTCATTCACCCTCACCAAGAGCTTCTTCTCTTAAACACCAAAGAAGATATTTTGAAGAATATGGAAGTTAATAGCTGCCAGTTTTACACATTCTTCCAAATATCTTCTTCTGTGTTCAACAGAGAACAAAAACTTGAATATGTTTGGGTCAAAATGAGGCAGAATAAATGGTGAGCAGTTATTCTTTTTGGGGCGAGCTATCAGTGTTTTTTGGGGCGTGTTTTTTGGGGCGTGCTATCAAAAGTTCACAGTGTCTAACAATAAACAAGCGTATGTTGATCACCCACCTCAGCATCTTTCCAGCGTGTTAGATAGATGTTGTAACTGAGGAAATCACTCATGTTTTTGTCAGACATTTGCTTTTCCAAACTCTGCAGCAGGTCAGCGAACCATTCAAAAGCCTGAGTCTCCGGACACAGCCAATAGAAATAGATCTGCAAAGGTCATGACAGAATATTAGTCAACGTTGTAAAAATAAATGGATTTTCGATCCCAGGAAGTCAGTTAATGATCAACAAGTAAACATTTTGGGTTAACAGTACATTTAAGAATTTATTACATTATATTAATTGATGTAATTTAATTGTGAAGATCTTTACAATGGGGTTGATTCAATATTTACCTGATATATTGTGGTAGAAAGGTCTACGTGAACAGGAAGTTGCTGCCGACGTTTATTTTTAATATGATAATGTATTTGCCACTAAAATAGAATATTGAAAAGGAGGCGGGGTTTTATTTTTCTGCTCCTCCTCTTATCTTTCACTTGCAGCAAACTAACAGTTAGAGGGGCGTGGCTATGCATATTTTGCCCATGTGTCACACTGATGTCATCAGAGAAGCTCTGCCATTCCAGAGTGGATGCAAATGGTTAGGTTTTGATTAAAGACAAAGTTTCTTTGAGACAAGCATTCTGTTTAAATGGGGAAACATCAAATTCTCTAAAATTGCTAGCCAAGCTTATGAATAAATTTCATTTTAGGAATCACCAATAAAATTCAACAGCAACTGTTTCTTTAGTTTCATTTTAAAATGTTTGAATGCCACAAAATCTGCAGAATCTCAAGTCTGGTCCGACTGGTTCCAGCAAGATTCTGAAGTGTCCCATGATTTCACATGGGTTGATCACGTTATAATGACAAAATGACAGATGTAGTATGTCTGAGTTATATTCATACTACTTGCATTCCTACTGTATAGAACATACATTTCTAACAGCAGAGTAATACATTTAGGGTGTTTTTTATATTATAGAGAGAAATAACAGATAAACTAAGAGGGGGATCATAACAGGTTTATAAGTGAAGACCGGGGCTGGCGGGCACACCGTTACAAAACCGCCCAGTTTTACACTACCAGTCTGTCATTTTTTACCTGCAAAAATAATTTAAAAACCTCCCAAATGGGCAGGAAACCGCCTAATCTGAAAACACTGGGCGCGGATCCGAGCGTGATTGCTGAATTCACATATGCCAAACGAACCATGCTTACTGGGCAAACGAGACAGATTCCGACACAAAAAATCTAGGTGTGAAAGCACCCTTAAATTGAAATGCAGTACCTACTGAGTAGTAGGCAGTTTAAGATGCAGTCTTTATTAAAGATTACTAAAACAAATGTTTGTTTTTGTTTTTCAGTGGATTAACTTGCAAATTAAGGAATTGTTCACCTTAAGTCTAACAGTGATTTCATGACTTCAAATACATTTAAAATATTTATAAGAACATTAAAATACTTGTCTAAGATGTACAGTAAAACACATTGATTATTCAACAAAATAAATTCTGAACATCTCTTTATCCACCGCTCAGTTATTATATCAGTTTATTTAAATGTTTACCATGTCAACCCATTCACCATGCTGATCTCACGAGGAAACGTAAGTATTTTACATTTTGTCAATTTAGTGGCTAATTTGTACGAGTTTAGTCGTACGAAAATGTACGATTTTAAAAAGGAGGCGTAGCACCTAACCCTACTCCTAACCCCTACTGTCATTGAGTAATGAGCAAATCCTAATAAATTGTATGAATTAGATCAGTGGTTCCCAACCTGGGGTCCGCGCCCCCCTAAGGGGGGCGCCAGAGTTCACAAGGGGGGCGCGGGAGAGGATAAGTATTGAGGTAGAAAAAGGCATAAAAATGCTCCACTATTATATAGGGCTGTACAATTAATCGAAAATCCGATTTCGATTTCAAACGATTATAAAAAAGCATTAATCAAGATAAACGATTATATGCATCATATACCGCCACCTTTCCAGCTGTGCACGCGTTGCTCTTTAAAGCGCGAATGTGTGTGTGCAGCACGCACACGCAGCCAGAAGCATGCGGCCAGTCAGCATTCGCTCTCATTTGCACACTGAGACGAGCAGAGGAGCGCAGACATCTAAAGTCATTAACGTGAGCGCTTTAATGGTCAAATAGGTGTCAAAACGCGGTGTTTCGTGATTATTTATATTAGCCCCCATTTGTGTAATAAACAAACAAGTTGAGAATCAATAGACGTGAAAGAGAAACCATTAAAGAGACAGCGCGAAATATTCCTGCTGCCGCCTGTTTTATCATTAATCAAACATAACGAGAAAATGTTTCTCTGAAGGATTTTTGTAGCTAAAGTGTTTTTCTTACAGTGAAGATGCTTAAAGCAGTTTGTTTAATATTTTTATTTAATTGTATTTATTTCTCTTTCCTTTGCAGGCTGGAAAATAACTGTATGTTAACACTTGAAGTCAGAATTATTAGCCCTCCTGAATATTAGCTGAATATTAACTTTTCCTGCCCAATTTCTGTTTCATAGAAAGAAGTTTTTTTTTCTGAACATAAAAGTTTTGATATATCATTTCTAATTACTGATTTATTTTATCTTTGCTGTGATGACAGCACATAATATTTTACTAGATATTTTTCAAAATACAACCATTCAGATTAAAGTGCAGTTCAAAGGCTTAATTAGGGTAATTAGGCAAGTCATCAAAAATATTTATTGCTTAAGGGGGCTAATAATATTGACCTTAAAATAGCTTTCAAAATATTTAAACTTGCTTTTATTCTAGCTAAAATAAAACAAATAAGCCTAGAAGAAAAATATTAGAGGAAATACTGTTAAAATTCCTTGTTCTGTTAAACATAATTTGGGAAATATTTATAAAAAAAAAATTCTCAGGAGCGCTAATAATTTTATTGTATTTTTTCTGATACTCGTTTTGAATAATCGTGATTACAATTATGACCAAAATAATTGTGATTATGATTTTTCCCAATATCGAGCAGCCCTACTATTATATATGTATTTTTTAGTACCAAAAAAAAAAATCAAAACACATGCTTAAAATTCCAACATAATAGTAAAAATAATTAAAATAAATAACTTTAAATAATTATTTAAATTTTGCTCACTTGCGCAATGTGGTTGTCCAACGTCTCGTAAAGGCAAAATCAAAACAAAAATGGCAGAGAAACGTAAATGCAATGATTCTTTAGAGGTGAAGAAAAAGATTAGACAGTATGTCAAAGCCTACCTAAATTTTGGTTTTATTGAAGGCCAAGACAAGTTAAAACTGATTATTTTATATTTTGTATACATATTATATATTAATATTACACAAACACACACATACTGTATGTATGTATATATATATATATATATATATATATATATATATATATATATATATATACAGTACATATGTGTGTGCGTGCGTGTGTATTTATATGGTGGGGGTGCTCCAATGTTTGTATATGTTCATGGGGGGGGGCCCTAAGAAAAAGGTTGGGAACCACTGAATTAGATCGTGTGAATTCATACGAATTAGCCACTAATCTAAAAAGTTTGAGATTGCCGTGAGATTGGGTTGGTTTTACACTTAAAATACTACACTATAAACAAGGCATTTTCCAAAGGTATCACTATTTATGACCTTTTTAGTGAAGACGTTTTGGTTCTCCTGGACGTGTTTATACCAGACAGACTTCAGAACAGAAGCAAAGGGCGTCACACCAATACCAGCACCAACCAGCATCACCGCTTCATAACGAAAGACATCTTCACTGGCTGTCCCAAACGGCCCGTCCACTGCCATCCTACATGGAGGACAACAGACAACATTAATGGATGACAAACATACAACATTTAACAGTGCTACAGTTGAGCATTGTGTTGTTTGCATTAGTAGACTTTTAAGTCCTCAACAGTAAAAGTTAGAAATGAAGAAACACATAAGGAGAAATGGCTACCAAAATTCACAGATGTTGAAATCAACGCATTGCCAACCATCTCACACAGAAACCTCCTCTCCCATCACTTCTCTTTTTTCAACAGCGATTGTTCACCCACATCCCCTTTTTCACACACGTATTTTCCTACTTTACATGAGAGACTTACTGGTACTATTAAAAAGCCCACAGCTGTGTTATTTGAATTGGACTTGCACCTGAGAAACCTTACATTACAGAGGCAATTCACCCTAAAATGACCATTTTGTCATGACTTATTCACTCCTCATGTTGTTCAGATGATTTTGAAGAATGTCCATGTAATGAATATATACTTTGATGTGTTCATATATTCAATTAAATGTAACAAATAAAAATCCAACGTTCAAATGTTTGTTCTGGAAATGTATGCTAATGAACGATATTTGGACTTAACCACGCCAACTTCGCTAAGTGCTGCAAAACTATAGTTATACAACTTTTAGTGAGGAAGGAGGATAGGCTGACGTCTATATTTTTTAATGCCATGCGATCTACCCACGATACCTTTGCGATCGACGTATTGGTCACCCCTGCTTTAAGCTTTCATTATTCTGTATATACGGCATATATAGTTCTAGGGTCAGGAAGTTCATTAGTACTCAATATTGTAATGTATTACTTTCAAAAGTAACTTTCCCCAACACTGTCCAAAATAATATCATAAATGTGAACTGTTCCTTGAAATAACTCACTTTGATGGTGTCCAACAAAATGTTTTATGTTTTATCAACATCACCATCATATATTTCCAAATATGTATGACTTTCTTTGTTTTGGTGTAGAAGATTGTCTATACCCTATCCCCCCTCAAATTGATAGCTGTCCAATACGGTATTGAGAATGAACCAGGTTTACAGCAGCATGAGGGTAAGTTCTCATCAATCTTACTTTGGTAGTGTCCAAGCATCCAGCACCGCAGTCTTATCCCCTCCACAGGCAGAGTAAAGTGCCTGCGTCCAGTCCCCTACGATTCGGATGTGCACGCTGAAGTGGTCTTCCTCCGGGGCAGAGGTGAGGGTGAAGGGATGCCATTCTAACTGAGAGATCGACGGGCACATCATGAAAATATATTGGCCCACCTCCATCTTAAAGCCTTTCTTCTTCATCTGCAGCTCAAGGGTTTTGGAAGGGTGCGTTACAACCTGTAAAGTAGCAATGAAATGATGAGAATAAGAAATTGAATGATTCTTTGAATGTAGGAGAGTAACTGTACCCACATACACTGTAAAACCTGCAGGGTTCCACACAATTTATTTATATCATTTAAGTTAACTTAACAAATTAATGTGGATTGAACATAAAACAATTAATTTGTCCCCAAAAAAATCTCAAGAATTGTGTTGATTCAGCTCATTTTAAATAAGTATTTTAAACAAACAGCAAGCATATTTTTTGTATGTAGTCATACAGAAAATCTTTGTTAAAGTTTTTTGTTTTATTTTAGTATGCAAGAGAGACAAAATACTGTTTCAAGAGTTCACACTTAGCTGATGATTGATTATTAAGCATGTTTGGCATGCTGTCCCCGGAGAGAGCCCTGAGTTTATAAGACCCTCGGGCCCATGGCTCCCTCTCGTTTGCAGGGAGAGAGAGGAATTTGACCTTAGGTAGGTCTCGATAACTGAGAGAGATATACTGCTGATTAAAAGCTAATTAATCTATTATTAAGCTAATTGATCTATTGTGCTGATTTGGTTTGGTCAATTCACCTATGTCGCAAGTTTTTGGACTGTGGGAGGAAACCGGAGAGACAACAGTGCTAACCACTGGGCTGCCGTGCTGCACTATCAAGGAAAAGGGAGGAGGAGTAGTGGTAGAAGGCGGGATTCTTCAAGATGAAGATAACTGAGGTAGGAAACTCTGGTTATTTATACCGAGTTTGAAATCTAGAGTGAGTAAAAGGGCTTGCAAAAATCGCCTTTAGTGGGCAAAGAACCATATATTATTTGTCACGACACTGATTACAATATATTAGGGCTGTGAGATTTGACTAAATATATGATGCATGGAAAGAATAAGTCTGTTGTTTCATATTATGCTTCACTGTGTTTTTCATGGTGTCAGAAAATACTTTGCTTATAGTAATACTTTTTCATAATTTTTATGAACCAATTTTATACGCTATTGTGGGGATGCAGACACAAACATGAATAACAGCATTGTGAGAAACTTGCAGTCTTGAAAGTACAAACAATGTTAACATTTTGCATTTTATTTAGCTATATTTGTTATTAATACTTTAATGTTGGACCTGTTATCAGTTATTTTAAAAATGGTTTATATTTTAATAATACTATTTATTTCTGCATTTTAATCCAACATTTGCACTAAAGTTTTAAATGATGTAAGAAATATGATCACATAAAAATGATTGTATGGCATTTAGCATAAATGACATCAAAACGACAAACGTATCCAACAAACACCATGATGCAAGGTTAAAGCTTCCAACAACAACTGAGGATTAAATTCAAGATTATTTATCAATATCAACGTTAACAGCACAGGGAATCCTCTTGAACTGTAGTTATGTAATGAACATCGGTTTCCTCTACTATCCAAGCTAGTGAAATTATTTCTTGCTATACCTGACACCAGCACACAAAGTGAAAGAAATTTTCTTTGGCCGGCAACACAGTAACAAGGCAAAGAGCAAGCCTGCATCCCTCTCACATGGATGTGCTTGTATTTCTAAATGCAAGATCCATGAGCTTGACCAAAGACTGTCTGTGACTAGAGGATGAGAGCAGGGATGACTTGTGTTCTGTATAAAGTCGGATGAAGTAAGATTCTATTCATAATTTCTGTCGAAAACCTGGGTAAATATAAAATGATTAAATTGCAAGATGGGCTCTTTATTCGTAGTTGCATTGCTGTTTATTTTTATGACTTTTAAATATAAAAATACGTTTTCTCATACATTATATCTGCATGTTAAAATATCATGCAGTCATTTGTTAGTTTACTGTGTCTAAGCATATTTTATTTATTATTTTAATATTTTTTATTTATTTAAATAATTTATTTATAAATAGTTTATTTATTATTTATTTTCTGTTTGGCTGTATAGGCTATTGTCGCTTGTTAAACTATTTCTTTTCTGAACCAAAATAATTTTCATTCTTGTTATCACTGCTGGAAACTTAAATATTACAGTTATTTTTTTAAATCAGACTACTTATTGTATAACAGACTATTACTTGTGCACACATGGTCGTTTGCATAATCTTAAGTATATATTCATTCATTTTGTTATTTTAGTAAGTGTTGAAATGTAGCAGAAATTAAATGATTGAATGAGATTTAGTCTAGGTCAAAACAATTTTATTAACCTTTTAATTCGTTTTATGAATACTGTGTTATGAATATGAGTTTTCAAAACGCATTTTAGGTTTCGGGTGTGGCTACTTTTACTTTATATAGCCTTAATTAAATGTATAATTAAAATGCAATAATTAGCCTACAGCTTTTTTCTTTTGTATTATAAATATTTCATTTAGGTATTTTCAATTTCAACTTTTTATTTATGCAATATTTATTAATTTAGGCTATTTATTTTTTGTGGGTCAGCTGTATTGCTGACGAGAACTGTTTTTGTCTTTCTGAACTGGTTTAAGTAATTAAGTTTCACTTAGTTCTTAATACTGCTGAAAACATGTTAAATAATAAAGTTACTTTAATAACTTAAACTTAAAGTATTACAGGATAAACACAAGTTTGCTTTGCATATACAGCAAGCTTATGATGCAAATGTTAAATGACAATGTTGCGTGCAGCTTTTTATTTTTATATTACTCTGTAACTTAAAAAAGTATTATAATGTTTTAACAATTTATGTTAGTCCTATGAAATTAATGGATTCGTCTATGAACTAATTAAATGTGTATTGAAAAGGATTTCTTTCTGTCTTTTTAACTAGTAGCTCGAACCATGGGTAGTCGAGTAACTCCAGTATTGTTTTGAAAAGAAACTGATTAGCAGAAACCGCAAGTTGTGCAAGCCCTAATATATACAGTGCGTATCGTTGTATGGGATTTTGCCCTATAGAAAGAGTTAAAGACAGGGCCACATTTTGTAAACCACAGTTCATATAAACTACAGTACTTTGCTTTTCCCCCTTGCTAAATGAAAACATACTAATCCATAACTCTTGTGTACCATTACAGCCTTACTTGTTTCACTAACCTTAGTAATGACCACTTTTTGCTGCGAGCGGTAGAAGCGCACCAGTCTCTCACAGACATACAGGAACATGGGGCCAACCACCCACTTCCATGTCTGTAAGGGGATGTATTTGTTAAAATGCAATATTTATTTGTCAAATTGAGCAAGACGCATTTGAGATTCTATTATTATGATTCACCTTTGGTGGGTTTCCTGCAAAGATGGGTACTGGGCAGTCGGTGCCATTTTGGCCCCACTTCTCAAACTTGCTGTGACATATAGTTGGGTCATGAACGTGTAGATCTGCATCAGTCTGGCCTCGAACAATACGCCTATACACACAAAAACACACACACACACACACACACGAATAATTAATAATGCATGATAATTATTCAGCCATTGTTTTTTGCCTTCTTAGAATGAAGTGAATGAGACGCGTCAAGATATTGAACAGAGACTGCTGGAAAACCTGCCTTTGTAATCTTAAAACTGTCAAAAATGAGTGAGTGCTTTCAATCTTCTCCTTATTGGTGTAAAGTTTAAACAGGAATTGTGGAATTGACAGTGGACTGGAGCGAGGGGTGAGTGCCAATCACTGTGAGTGACACCTGTCAAAAACAGTAAAAATGTGCTGGAGTCTGTGCTTAAATTACATTTGACACTTTAGGCTAGACTCCAGCTAGACTGAAATTCAGTCATCTAAATATCTGCATTTTTGACAGAAATGTTTTAAAGCTTTAACTGGAATGAGAACTGAACATTTGTGATTGGTAATATTTCTTAAATGTTCTTTAAAAGCCATGTAGCAAAGGTTACATTCTTTTATTCTAAATACATTCATTCAGTTTCCTTTAGCTTAGTCCCTTATTTATCAAGGGTTGCAATAGCGGAATGAACCGCTAACTATTCCGGCATATGTTTTAAGCATCAGATGCCCTTCCAGCCGCAACCTAGTACTGGGAAATTCCCATACACTTTTGCATTTACACAAACGGGGTGAACATGGAAACTCCACACACAAATGGCAATTGGCCCAACTGGGACTAGAACCAGGGACCTTCTTGCTGTGAGGTAGAGGTCTGAATTGCTGTGAGGTATAAATTTCCGAATAAAGCGCGAGAGCGGTCGATAACAGGTTTAATTTGGGACAGGAGCGGGCCGTCTAGCAATATCGCTCCCGACTCCAGAGCGAGCGAGCACGCGTATGTAACGTTATGTGTGACTGAAACAGCGCGATGCTGTGTTTAGCTTGTTTGTTCGTTGTGTGTGTGTGTGTATGTGTGTGTGTGTATGTGTGTGTGCGTGCACTAATGAGAGGTGTGTGTGTGTGCGCGAATGAGAGAGAGAGAGCTTTGCCTGTGTGTGAGTTTATACAGACAGCTGTCTGGACTCTGCATAGCAGGGTGGATTTCGATTTTGTTCTCCCCCTGCTCTTTAGCGGGATCGGGTGCGGCGGGTAGAAACCGGGGCGGGTCGGGCAGTGGGACAACAAATGCTGAATATAAGAGGGAGCGGTCGGGTTCGGGCTAAAACCTGGCGGGAGCGGGATTCAAAATTTAGTACCGCGCAGATCTACTGTGAGGCGACAGTGCTAAGTGATGCATTCTAAATACATAACAAATGGAAATAACTGTCATTACGTTTTTAAATAAGTGTTTTCTATATTTAATGATGCTTATTTTATTTTAGAATGACTATTTTGAAAAAAAAAAAATATATATATATATATATATATATATATATATATATATTTTTTTTTTTTACACTTTATATTAATATATGAATTAATATTTTATGTATATTTAAGTGTGTATTTTATTTATGCAAAATGTTAAAATGTTTAATATTTTGTGGAAACAAACTTTAACAGAACATCATTTATCTCAAACTGAACTTTTTTAGAATTTTTTTTTAAATGCCTTTGCTGTCACCTTTGACAAATTAAATGTTTTCTTTCTGAATAAAATTATTACCCTTTTTTTAAAGGTAGTTTTATAATATACTTCAGTGTTCTTCCTTAATAATCTGTATATGCTGCATATGTCTAAAACATCTGAAATAGAATGTTTTTTTAAATATTTCATTGCGTTTGCTTATTTAAAATAACCAGTAATTGATTCTGCTGTCAAATAAAATGTACTTTTTTGGGGTATCAATTTGCAAAAAATATATATGAATAGAAGCAAACCCTCACCCGATTCCATGAAGCACCAATCCAATGAAAAAGACGATAAACAGGTGATGCGTGAACCAGAAGACCTCAAAGTAGGACCTTCGGATGACCTCCATGGAGGAGGTGATGATGAGGATGAGGGCGAGGGTGATCACGACACCCGTCAATCCTGCTACTGTCGTAAACATCACTATGGTCGGGTTCTGGAAAATACAAAACAATGATAATAAATGATAATAAAATGCACTACACAAAGGAGACGAAAGCTGTGAATTAAAGAAACTAATGATTTGGTGGAGCTGCTCTTCAGTTGATCATCCTTCAGTGGTGACATTTGTATTAAACTGTACTAAATTAGTTTTAATTTTACTAGAAATATACCAGCATTATACACTATACTCCTGCCTGCCTGATTTGCTTGAATTCTCCACAATATTAAATATTGCTATGACTTTTTATTCTCTTTTTTAATCTATGTTAAGCTGCTTTGGCCACATTGTTAAAAGCACTATAGAAATAAATGTCTGTTTAATGTAATTGTAAATCAGGTGGTTTAACCATGTGACACACATTTTGTTATTAAACTACAATGCAAAATTACCCCCTTCTAATAATTGACTAATACTGATGAATAAAATGTACAAAATTGTTAGGATACTAAATAGCAGTCTCAATATAATGTGTTCATATGGTAAAGTATGTTAGTATTTCCACAAAAAAAGAATAAAGATAATTCAATATATACAAAATAGCACAGACTGAAAATATAGTCAAACTCTGAGGTTATAAAAGCACAATCCTTTAAACTTTTGAAATGATTTCTCCTGTTGTCAAAAGCAACACAGTAAACAAATTATTTATTTATTTCCCTTTGGCTCAGTCTCTGATTTATCGTAGGTCGCCACAGCCGATGCCCCTCTAGCTGCAACCCATTACTGGGAAACACCTATACACACTCATTCACTACGGCCAATTTAGTTTATTCAATTACCCTATACCGCATGCCTTTGGATTGTGGGGATAAACTTGAGCACCCGGAGAGAACCCACATAAACACAGGGAGAACATGCAATCTCCACACAGAATTGCCAACTGGCCCAGCCGCGACTCTAAGCAGGGATGTTCTTAATGTGAGGCGACAGTGCTAACCACTGAGCAACCGTGCCACCCCAAATTCATAATTATTATTGAAAAATATAAAAACTTCTTCTATTTAAAAGAATGTAATATGCAATTTCTTGATCCTCTGTTTGACTTCTTGGGTTAATTCAATTTCCACGCAAGAGTGCCCTCTAGCTTTTGGATGAGATTTACTACTGATCACAGAGCTGTGCGCACCTGACAAGATGTTCATAACAATTAAAGCATTTGCTAAATCATGATTTTAATTTCATTTAGATTAATCGAGAAGGCCTACTGCAAAGATGCAGTTCTTGGATATTATTTTTATTCACAATACAGTGGTATCCAGCATGCACTGTACAATTTGCATGTACAATTGAGGAATGCACACTACGAGCTGATAACAATTAAGATTTGTCTATATACAGAATATTTTTTGATTCAGGGATAACAGTTTAGCTCAAAATCTTCCTAAATGTTTTACTTAAAAATGGTCTTTTAATGGTATGAGTTTTTACATTTTTTGGTGAACTTACTATCCTTGTTGTATGAATACATCTTTTTATAACGGTCATGGGATATGAACGTTGACATAGCAACATGGCACTATTAATGTTTTAGTTACTGTATGATGATCATGGGCTTCTCTATTTAATGCACTATTGTGGCTCATCATTGCGACAGAATCTTTTTCACAACAGAATGATGTAACTGTGGGCGGAAGTGGGAGTAAATGCTGCAGGGCTGAACTGAAATCAGCTGGAGTATTGTTGCATAACGAACAGGATTGGAATCTCCATTTCAACAGGAACTTCTGTTAATGCTGAGATTGAGTGATTTTGAAATGAGCTAAAATCTTGCAGAACTCACCGTGTCATTGCTCCTGATGGGGTTCAGGTAGGATCTGTTGTCATTGTTGCCAATCTGAGAGAGCACATACGGCAGGTGACTGCTGTTGATCATCAGCTGAGAGTCCATGAATCTCTCAAAGTTAAACAGGTGGGCTATGATGTGGACGGCTGGGAGAATAAGATATATGTTAATATAATGTAATATAATGTATGCAAGACATTTACCAATGATTTTTAAAAATTATTTAACTGCTATATTAAAGTTTTAATTTTTAAAATAAATGTATAAAAACTAAACACTAACAAACAAACTGACTTTACTTTAAAAAGTGTGTAAACCTATTGTGACTTGGAATTTTTAAGTAGACTTATTTTTTTTATCATTTTGCATATATTTAATTTACTTAACAATTTTAGTCAACTAATTAGACATTTAAAAACAACAATGACAAATAATAAACAATACAAAAACATAAAAATGACTAGAACTAACTAAATAAAACAAACCTAAAACTAACAAAAGCAGACATTAAAATTAAATAAAAATATTAAATAAATCCTAATTAAACTTTTAAAAACTTTATTTTTAAACATTTTATTTATTTATGATTACTATTATTATTATTCAGGATTCTTAGCCACCGGAGGACAAGGGGGATAGGCCTACGTCCTCCTCACTGTTAGAGCTTATTTAGAAACAGGTGATTAATAATAAAATTAACGTAAATTTTGGATCTCATTCAGCTGCAATTCTTAAATATCCGCTACATCCCTGTTGCTATTATTTGTGTTTATTTATTTTGTACTTTAAATTCTAGGTTTTGAGGGCATTAAAAAAGATTTGAAAATAGGTTTGGTAGAGGATTTAAAGATAGACTTAAGACTTTTTCACAGTACCTGTGTGGAAGGCAATCATGTAGGCCACCAATTTGTGGAAAGTGATGTTTCTGTCAAGCTGTCGAGCTGCAGTGCGGCTGCAGCACTGTAAACACATTAATGAGGAGATTCAGATTCCCTTTTCATTATGATTGCATTCAAAATTGCCCCATACCAGCTGTGTAACCATAGCGGATGCACTCAATCAGTCCCACAATACACCAATTACAAGTTTAACAACCACACGACTTAACCATAAACATATAGAAAAAGCATTTCTATTATAGGCTATGCATCCCTTAGACCACGCACCACCATACCTAGGTAGTAAGTCAAATTTATCCGTTTTACTTTTCATTCATTCATTCATTTTCTTGTCGGCTTAGTCCAGGCCCGGATTAAAAACTCAGGGGCCCCTGGGCACATTGTCTTGTAAGGCCCCCTACCACCCCTATAGTTGAATTTAAAAAATAAGAATAATGTAATAATTTTTTAATAAAATTAATCTATAATTTGTTGCCCACAAATTTAAATAAATGCTATATAGTACATATGTATTTATAGTCTACAAAGATTTAACTTATTTTTCAAAGCATTGAATAAAAATATTAATAAAACTATATATATATATATACATATATATATATATATATATATATATATATATATATATATATATATATATATATATATATATATATATATATATATATATATATATATTTAAGGGTATTTTAATGTATTGCTTTTACAAACTTATAAAGCATATTATTGCCATGGCATATAACGCACAATGCTTCTCCAATCCAGTTCTATGAATCTGAGTTCTATCAATCTGAGTCTTTCATAATACAAACACTGATTTACTGTGTCTCTCCTTCTCTCCCTGTATTTTCTCTACTCTTCTCGTGAAGAAGACTTGATTATAAACCTAAAAGTATCCGAAATCACAGACACTATACCTCTTCTCTCCCGTCTCTCTCCTCTTCTGGGCCTTTCTCTCTCTCTCTCTCTCCCTCTCTCTCTCCTTTTCTGTCTGTCTCTCACACGATGAATCCAGTCCGCGCTGCCGTTAACCTCCTCCGCCTGGTTAATGCTAGCTTCTCATCATTTAAAGTTACCATAATGTCTTCTGTACCCTCATTCTCCTTATCATAGGTCTGTTTAAAAATGGTGTGTATGAAAAATGCCTCAATGAAGATGCCTCCTCTCCTCTTTCTCTCGCGTTTGCTAAATACACTTGTCCACTCATTTTTGATCTATGACAGATATAACGTTACACTACAGTCCGCTCAGTTTAGTGCGGGTTATTACAAAACTGACGTTTCAGCGCTTGACCAAATACAGCATTCTGTTTAGTTAAAGAAAAAAAGGCAGTTTAAATATAATAATAATATTAATGTGTTATCGCGATTTTTTTGCTCAGAGGAAATACAGTTGTCTGAGCAATATAGTTTTTGCAGAGAGGGAGGAACCTACAATAAGGCTAAACATTATTTAATACCCACGAGACACTTGTGACTTTAAATCACATTTACATTATTTTTAAAAAATGTTTTCTTCCTGATAAAAATAAATATATTTCCAATCTGATATGTAATGGGGAGAAAAAAAGTAGCACGAGTTCAGCTGATGGTGGATTCGAACCGAGTTTATAATTTATCGCGCCAAAAGATGAACCTGTGCGCTTTACAAGTGCGCCACTGCGGCTGTAATGTTAAATGGCTCTTCACTCTTCTTGTCTCTATCAATCAAGCATCGACGGGCGTAAACCCTGAAAAGCTTATTCCAACTAGACGCGCTATTTGCAATTAGCGAAAAAAAGACACTCCGAAATTGTCCTTTTTTTTCTCCCCCCTCGCAGGGGCCCCTAGTGCGAACGGGCCCCTGGGCCTGTGCCCATAATGCCCATTGGTTAATCCGGCCCTGGCTTAGTCCCTTTATTAATCAGGGGTCGCCACAGCGGAATAAACCACCAACTTATCCAGCATATTTTTACGCAACGGATGCTCTTCCAGCCGCAACCCATCTCTGGGAAACATCCACGCACACATTCATTTATACTCATACACTACGGACAATTTAGACTACCCAATTCACCTGACACCTGTACCGCATGTCTTTGGACTGTGTGGGGGAAACCGGAGCACCCGGAGGAAACCCACGCAAACGCAGGGAGAACATGCAAACTCCACACAGAAACGCCAACTGAGTCAAGGATCGAACCAGCGACCTTCTTGCTGAGAGGCGACAGCACTACCCACTGCATCACCCACTCCGTTTTACTTTTATGCCAAAAATTAATAGATTAAAGATTATACCATACTTTTTATCCATTTTCTTCCATATATCAAAACTTTATTTTTGATTAGTATATGCTTAATTTAGACAACGTCTATTCAATGTTTACAATTTTGAACACTCAGATTCGAGACTTTCAAATGTAGCATATTCGATCTCAATCAAATAATCATAGCAGAACATAAACAAAAAGTTTATCCTTGTGCATATATATCTTACTTTTTCAAAAAACTGACATTATAATTTATAATCGCAATCCTGTCGGATTTGTCAGGGTCACACTATGCATGGACTCAACATCTTGCCCCAAAGGAAGAATTTGCGCGCCAAATTATACGCATATGACCACAAGATGGCGACCACAGCCGAATTATATCGGTGGACGTTTCAAAATTGTTAATTTAACATTTGTATGAGTATTATGGCAGAAAAAAACGTTGTTTTATTACTAGACAGCTCACTGACAGATACAATTATCACAGGGTCTGACTAAGAAAATCTCATTTGTCTGATTTATCAACTAGCAAAGCACTTACAACGGCATCCCTTCGCCTGAGTGCTCGAATTCACTCACTTCTTTTCATTACTACCTTGAAGTGAACTATATTAGTGGACTCAAGTAAGGAATAGTGAATGAATGTCAATTTCGGATACAGCCCAAGTAGACAAACCTGTATAGATCCTCGGAGAAACGAGAGCAGATTTCTGCAGACCGGCAGCAGGATCAACATGCAGTTAAAGTTGAGACATGCAGCTGGAGCTCTGGCCCACGAGAGAGCATGCTGAGGAGGACAGAAAAACACAGGTGGGACTTTCATTTCCTATTTCCAGCTCCTATTTTCCAGCTTTATTCAACAATTTCACGCAAGACAAGTACTAAAAATTGTGTGTAGAGGAAAATATAAAAAATATGCTAAAATGTTGGTTAAATAAGAACTGCAGGACATTTTTTGAGATATAAATATGTATTTTTTTATTTAAATCGAGATAAATTTATTTTTAGGTTTTAACTTAAACGCTGCATTTTAAGAAATGGTCAGTCAAAATAATTACGGCATCACATTTACAACCAAAATGTAATTTTTGATTGTTAATGCTAAATATTAAAATAAGAATACAACATTGTGTATGTATAGCTGTACCAAAAATAATATTTTAATTTATTAGTGAAACAAAACCATGGTTAATTGAATTAATTATTTATTTGATTAATTATTCAATTATCGTTGCTAAATTTGCTAATTTCCATTAGGCAATTAAAATATTGGCCTTATAATTGCATTAACACTATATAATAGCATGTAAGATACAAACAGTTACAAATCCTAAAGGGTGCAGTAAATACTACGAATAGAATACAAAAATACATCTATTAATACAATAAATATTGAAAATGTATACATTATTTGACACTTACCCCAAGAATGACTCTAGTATAGTAGTATTTGTCAATCAAAAAGGCCATGTAAAAATATACAAAGAGAAACACATTGATCCCGAGCCATACCAGCTGAAATACACAAACAAAAGAAGCGTAAAACAGAAATATAATGTTTGAAATTTATAATTTGATAACAAAACGCAAAAGTAATAATAAAAAAAAAGACTAGTTGTAAAAAAATCATAATCCCGATAGCTTACGATAACAAAAACGGATAGTCCTTCATTTGCAGCAAAGTTTCCCATGATGTTGAGCAGAGTTGAAAGAGAAGATCAGGAGATGAGATCGAGAGAAAGTGAGCCACAAGACAGAAAGAGGACTCGGCATTGAATCAGGAAATGTCACAAATTTGAATCAATCTAGCAAAGTTCCTCTGGCTAAAGAGGATGGCCATGTGAACTCTCACTTCTCCTTCTGTTGTTGAGTTAACCCTGTTTAGTCTATTTACAAGCGTTATATGATTTAAAGAACTCTTCTGCTTTTGTTACAGCCACTTTTTTGAACATGCATGTATAACTCTAAATGAGTTATACCTTGGCCCATATATAGAATTTGCACAATGCTATAAAATATGCTGCAAAAAACACATTAGTTTTATCTGTACTTGGATAAACTATTGTTAGTAAAGCAAAACCATAGTTAATTTAATTAACACAACTTCTTGTTCTTGTTAGCTGAATTGGTTAATTTTCATGTAGAAATGGGGTTTAAAATGGGTTATAATTTGGGCCACAAGGAAATCTGCTCATTCCATCTATTTACTTTATTTTTTGTTCTGATTTGTTTTGTCTAGTTTTTAGCTCATTATCTTAAAATCATTCCACAGAAAAAGCAAAAATGTCTTCAGTTCTGTCTTTCTCTGGTTAAACAGCAAAAAATGTGAAAATTGAACCACCACATATAGAATAAGCATAAATAAATGAAAATTAAGTGTGTGTTTCATATAAGATAGATAGATAGATAGATAGATAGATAGATAGATAGATAGATAGATAGATAGATAGATAGTAAAACAATAAACCGTTCACTATCATGGACAAAATAACATTCTCCTTTATTTTTTATTATGGTTTTGCTGACAGTTCCTCATATCAAAAGCAGTGATGTGCTCTATACAGTGATTATGGACATGTTTTAAAGGAGTTTCCAGACCCTCATCACTATTAAACTCCCCACAGGGGGGCAGCAAAGGACGTAATCATCTACTGCCCTGTATGACATGAGTGACATTTGTGCTGTTTGTAGAAAAAAATAAGAATAATGTGCAAAAGAGGTCCTTACATAAGACCAATGCAAAGTAGGAGTGTAAACAAAAGAAAGGAAAAACAATCACTTAACTAATAACTCTTTGAGGAATTTTGAAGGCTTTGGCTACCCGGCAGTAATTCTCATTATCTGTCAATTTTGAAAGCATTTTCAAGTAATCCCTTGAATTTAGGCCATAAGTTATTATTATCATATGACAAGTCAGAACTAATTTCACATTCTTACATTATATGAACAGATTAAGACTAATATAGACAAATAGAAAACAAGACAAATAAGATTAAAAGTATTAACAAACCTGAGAGGTTGTCAAACAGTTTTCAGAAAGCAATGCCCTTAAAGTGGCAACAAAAGCTTATAAACTTTGCAAATACAATCTTTTCAATAATCGGCTTTAAATAATGCAGACACAGAGAGCTTAGACGCTGTAACATTAATCAAACCAACACCAAATGGGAAACAAACAAAGCGCTTCCACGTCACACGACCAAAGCAGCGGGTTCATCTCGACAGGGATTTTCACATGCATTTCAGTGGACCATGCTGGCTCATTTGCCTCACCAAACAAGAGAAAAAGGTACAAACAAACACTGCCTCTTACATTCCTGCAGTAAGTACCAAAGGCAGAAATTCAACTTTTTATTTTTAATTCTTCCTTTCATTCCTTAAAGGGCACTTCATGACAATGTGTTTAAAGAGATGGTTCATCCACAAATATAATTCTGTCAAGATTTACTCACCTTCATGCTGATCCAAAATAGCATTACTTCATTTCTGATCACTGAAAAATAAAAACGTTTCATTGGATTTACTCATTTTTTTTAAGGTAAATGGTTGCAAACAATTTATATGGGCTGAATTTAAGCAAACAAATTAAGTTGAACATTAGTAAATTACTTTGCTTAAATTCAGCCCATATAAATAGTTTACAACCACTAACCTTAAAGAATTACTAAATCTAATTCATTTTTTTCAGTGTAGAGTGTCTGCAACCTACAAGGTTTGCTCAAAAATATCTTAACTTATATTTTGATCATTAACAATATATTACAAGTTTAGCTGTCCCTTACTTTAAAAGGGATAATTCACCCAAAATAAATGAAAACTGTCATCATATTCTCACCATCTACTTGTTTCAATCACAAAAGAAGATATTTTGAAGCAAGTTGGAAACAGTCATTGATTTCCATAGTAATTGTTTTTCGCAATTTCGGCAACCAATTTCCAACATTGTTCATAACATCTTTTGGTGTTGAACAAAAGAAAGACAATGTCCATGTTTGTGCTGAACTCTCCTTTTAAGTTGTGCTTTCCTCACACGGCACCGCACAGACTCTGTGTCATGTCTCCTTTGGTAACACAGACCGGATCATCTCCGGTCTCCTTCCCCGGTGGCTTGCTCCTCATGGAACCAGGCTGCGAAAGAGTCCCACGGAGCATACAGAGAGATCCGCAACACTCCCAAAAGCCCTGAGCCGGACTGGAGGAAAACAGTTGCCTACAAGGGTGGCAGAACTGGTAAAAAAGCAACATAAAGAACACCGCTGTGCCGTAACCCAACAACAACATTACTTCTAACACCGGCGCATCCACCCAATTGTAGAACTCAGTCTGGTGGATGTACCACATCAAAGTCAGACCTGTGTTTTCAACAAAACGAAGTGAATAATACACAGCTAACCTCCTCCAAGCTTGACCCTTGTCGATCAGATCCGGGTCATCCAATTTGAGCTGCACGGCGGACCAGCAGAACACATTAATGCCAGCATATAGAAAGGTCAGCATGCAGAGGACGATGGTGGTTCCCACTCGGGTCAATGTTTTTTCAATGTTCTCTGGAAATGGAGATCGGCTGCTCCAGAAAAGGGCCCACGGGTGAAGAAAGAAGAGGATGAAGTTGGCCAACACCACCGGAAACACCCATACCTTCAGCACGGAGCTGAAGAGGACCAGGACGGCCACACGGGTGGCAATCTCAAACCCACGCCACAGGAACACGCACATGTATGCCAGTGGACGCACGGAGACTTCGTAGTCATCGTAGCGTATCTTTATGGCGAGAATATTGCAACGTAAGGCTCCGTATACAATAGAGAGAAGGGAGATGACCATCAGTGTGCCTGCGGGAGAGAAACGAGTGAAACATGATCATGGTGAATATTATACAAAGTTTGTGGCTAAAATGAACTGAGATTAGATCAGTGTTGAGTTTAAACAGTTTACTGCATGGAGGGAACAAAAAATCCAGGAACTAAAATGAATAATTGGATTAAATCAGTCAGTGATTTTTTAGACTTTGTGTCATTTTTATGTTGCATACACAAAAATAAAAATAAACAAATTTAGAAAGCAAATAAAAAAATTATAAAATAAATAAAGAAAATTATAAATAAAAAAAGTAATACGCAAACTAGAGATGCTCTTAATAACCGTTTATCCATTAACCGAAAGGATGCATTTTTAACCCATTAATAGTATTCAAGGGTTAAAAACTATTATTTGTGACCCGATCTGGCAAAATAAGTTTGAGACGCACTGTTCTATGTTAAGGTAGAGCCTGATAAAGTGAAAAAACAATGAAAAAAAATAAAATGGTTTTTTTTTTTTTTTTAGCTAATTTCACAGAACAAAGATTCAAAAATAATTTCAAAAAGTTTCGTAGTGCAGATTATTTGAGTAAAGGTATTTAAATGACTATTGAAGTTATTCTTTTTTGTTAGTTTATAATTTTTTCTATGCCATTGGAAACACTACAGGAGCATCAAGATTTGACGATGTTCTATTGTTAAGATGTTCTTTGCTGTTCTATGCTATAAATCACTATTTTAAAATGCAATATGCATATTTAATGTGTAAGACACAAAATAGACACGTCAATCATATATTTATTAGGTAATGGTTAATATTCGGTTAATGAGCGGCTAAATAAAAAAGAAAGGCTTCTATTAGATGTAATAATTTTAGAAATAAATAAATATAAAAATAAATGCATCCAAAAATAAAATTAATTAAATCATCACTTATATAATACAAATTTAAAGAAATATAGAAAAAAATCAAAATGTAAAAGAATATTCAATTTTAGTTTAATTCAATAATAATTATTATTTGGGCTGAAAGTATATATTAATAAATGTTGGAATAAAATGTAAATAAATAGATATCAAATAAATAAAGAAATTTTAATAAAATCATCAATGAAATATTAAACAAAGAATTTAATATAGTGCTGAAATTAATTAAATAAGGAGAAAAGTAATACACAAATGCAAGACTACATTTTATAACTGAATAAATGTAGCATTAAATATGAATCAAATTTTTTATATAATTATCAATAACTTTAAATATTAAAATATGAAAAACATAAAAAAGCATACAAAAAATAACATAAAAATAACATAAAAGAACATTAAAAATACAGAAGGAATACTGAAAATATAAATGAAAAAATAGTCACGCTTTATTTTGATGGTCCGTTTGTTAAATTTATATTACAATTCATTGTCATTAGATTATAAGTAGACTGTTAGGTTGCGGTTAGGATTAGTGTAAGTTGACATGTACTTCTTATAGTATATGTACTGTTCTTAAAATGTCTGTTAAATGTCTGCTGAAGGAGCAGTATCAGCAGATATTAGGCAGACAGTCTAATACTCAATGGACCATCAGAATAAAGTGCTACCAAAAATAGTTTTATTAGTTTTACCCAATCATTTATTCCTTTGTTTATTTTCATATCACTGCATTATTTATTTTTCATTTGAGTTAGTTTGGTCCTCCAGATAACATAATGGCTATGTTGCCATATCGTTACATAATTTACTGTTTTGTTTACTATTGTTGTTCAGTAATAAAAGACAACAAAAGCAGACACCCTGAAGGCCTGAATCCACCAGCCGTGCAAACATATGGCCTCTTTCAGCCTTCCATCTGATCTAAAGTCAGTCACCGTTTCATTAGTCTGTGCCTCGTGGGTAACAGGGTCAGACTGATTCACTGTCCATTATCATCTTCCATCTGCAATGCTGCTTTCAAGGACAGACTGCAAGGCTTCAAACACATTCCTCACGCAGAGCAGATGACAAAAAATCAGCAAGGCGCAGTCTATAAATCCTTCCTAATATTCAGTGCAATGATAGTTGATGGTGTGGAGAAAAAAAATGGCATTAAACCAAATAGTGCTTTCAGCTGCTCTCATTCAGTGCAAAAAAGACTGGTTTGGTGTAATATAATCTACTTTTTATATTATTTTAATTAATAATAATAGCATTTTTTGCTTTAAAAAATAAACAGTTTTTGCTTTCAAATAATTTTTGAACTGCTAAAGTCCCATAATGAATATGACAAATACTAATATTATTATTAAACTCTTAACTGCACTGTAAAAATTGCTGGGTTCCACACAATCTTTTTACGTTGTCCTAACTCAAATGGATTAATTTAACCTAATGGTTTTCCCATTTCAAGTTGATTGAACATTAAACAATAAGGCTGTGCCAAAAACATCTCAAGAATTGTGTTGCTTCAGCTCACAAGTTGTTTGAACAAGCAGCAAACATATTCGACATATATGAGTGCGTGTAAGCTGAGAAAATAGTATATATTATTCCTTCTATGCTAATGAAGGACTGCTGGGACATTTCAAGCACAGGATGAGTCCTCCTGGTGTGGTGGCAAATTCTTCACAGCTCCAATACACTTCTCTGCCATTTGTCTTACAGTCACCATGTGCTTTTCAGCATACATAATGAATCTTCTTGTGATCTTCCTTGATTTAACTTTACCATGTTAGATGTAATTTGGCAGTTCATGACTTCAAAGTTGTAATGATACACCCATCAGAGACATTGATATATTTTAATGTACAATCTATTTACTAATGTTTAGTCATGGCCTGAGGAGGGTATGATTGGAGAGGAGAGTATGTTAATGTACTTCTCCCCCACTTTATGTTCTCAACTTTGCTTTCATGTTTGGCTGGTTTTGGGGGTTGGTACTTGCTCATGTTTGACAATGATTTGCTCAGGTTATAAAGAGAAAAGGTAACTGTTGATGTGGGTGAATGGCTTTAACCCTGCATCTCCCAGTGGGTAGCCTCATATTCTAACAAAGGCAGTTTCACTGTCTTTGTTGCACAGCATTGCATTTGCTACAGCTACAGTAAGGGCATACTCACACTATAGTTGCCTTGAACCAGGCCGAAGCACGCTTGCCCCCCTCCCATATCCCCCGACGGCCCGCACTCACATTACATTCTGGCCTGGGAACGATTACATCATTGATGATGCGCTGTTCAGTAAGCACTCTCGCTTAGCACAGTGGAGATTTCTCTAGTTATATAGTTTTAGTCGTTTGAGATGCGGTGACACGCAGTCAAATATTTCGCCGAACAGATCAGCCACTTTTGATGCTCATAAACAATTATAAAGTTCTCGTGCTGCAGGAATTAGGAGGTTATGAACCATGTTATTTATTACGTAAAATGTCCATACTGATGCTCTAAACAGGGTGGACTAACAACTTATTTAAAGAAAAACCCATAATTTCTTGAGCAAATTTTATTGTTTTACAAGCACATGCACACACACTTAAAAAATTTTTATATATATATATAAATTTTATATCGTTTTCCAAATTAATTAAAACGTATATAAACAGCACATTTAGGGCCAATGTTTCCCTTTACAAATATTATTGAGAATATTCCATATTCTATTCTAAAACATACAACCACTTAGCTAACATGTATTCTAATCTCATATATAAATCATATAAATCGTTAATGGTTGTAATTTACAGTAAGCAATTTATTAGGAAATTAAAAAAATACTACTTAATAATAATAATAATTATTATTTTTATTAATATTATTATGTAGGATCTTGTTTGTTTTTTTATGTTGATTTATTTTTTGTAACAGTCTAATTTGACAATTTGTCACTTGCAAACCACTGCAGAAACGTTAAGGCCCATGTCATAAACAGTACAGACACATTTCTTAATAAATAACCTACTATAAATTAAAACCATTAATGAATGCTATATATTATTGTTTTCACAAGCTTTGGAGATGTAAAGTAAATTCCACATTTAAATAATAGGTCACCTATAGCTTTCGTCACGAACCACGGCTGCATTCAAAATGACATTAATGTTTTCAAAGTGCATCAAGAAGAGATTGCAATTGTCAATATGAAGATCGCTAAAACTAAACTGTAAAAAAAAATACTTGGAAAGCATATTACACCTAAGAGAGATGACTTATGTTTTTTCTTGAATCATTCTAAGTTTAAATGTTAGAATGTTCTAAAGGAATAGGGCACAGGGGGATAACTGAGAATAGAACACAACCAAAAACTATGTTTCTAACAACAGCTCTATAGCTGCAAGCATATACGTTGGCGACTCAGTTTGTAAATGTTCATTGGAACGATGGATCTGGGAAATGCCAAATCAACAAGCTGTTTGTAAAGACACAACTTGCGACCTTAGTTGGATAACGATGGTTTTCAGAAACGCACCCCTGTTTGTTAGTATGTTCCATTATATTGTCTGTATATTTAAACATGTTAAACAACTTTAATGAAGTCAGATTAATTATAATGGAGTGAGATAAATAATTGATTTAAACACCATCCTTTAACTGCGTTCTGTTTTTGATTATTGGATCAGAACAGCAGCATAGGTTTGTTGTAAGCCAATCTTACAACTGTCACCCAAATATTTAAGTTCACACTTGAAAATGAGATATAAGCATATTGTTATTATAGTTTCATAGTATAACTTTAGTTTTATATTTATTAATTTTTTGATGACTAAAAAATGTCCCATCCTTGGAAAGGTGACAGATAGAGGGTTAATAATAGTAATGATAATAATAATAATTATATATTAATATTATTGTACACACTATATATTGGCACTTGGCAGTATGTGCTGCCTCATAGATTATATAAGCTTGTTTACATTTATATTATGTAAAAAAAAAATTATATATTGGTTTATTACAGGTTTGAAAAATTAACACTGATAATAAAATCCTAAAAACTTTAATGGTTAAAATGAAATGCAATGTACTGTGGTCCCACTTCACATTGACAGCACATGTTTATTAGTTACTGTCAGTGACTTTTTTATGTTGTGAAACGCTTCAGAGTATTTAATGAAATTATTGTATCTGTGCTTCAGCTTCCACATCATTTGTCTGTTGAGCTCGACTCATATTGTCTGAGAACATGCCATCTATTTTAGCTCTTGTTCTCAGAAACAGAGTGTGTCCACAAGATAACGAGAGGCCCAGATAAGTAGAGACGCAGAAATCATTTTAGAGACTCAAGTCGTAACTCAACCATATGTGTAGAATGTGCCACTGACGAGAGCCTGATAAATTTAGATGAGCAACATGAGAAGCACTTCCCATGTTTACAGGACTTCCAGAAAGATTACTGAACGGAGAAAACATGGAGAATATGCTTAAACAACCACAGTTATTGGCTGGAAATGTGACATCCCTCAATTACATAAAAACTAATTGCTCTTTGACATTTAACACTTTACAGATGTGGTGGAGAATGCAGGCAATGACAAAACTCATTAACAGAGGAACTTATAAGCTCATAAGCCTGCAATGCTCCACTTTGAGAGCCGTACTTCTCCAAGCAAGACAACTGAATGAAAACAAAGCATGAGTCTTAGTCACGCTCTAGAAACTTTGAAGATGATTTAGAAAGTTCATTTATAGTTTTGTTTTAAAAATGTTTTGTGCTAGTTTAAATCGATTCCTTTTCTTCAACTTATTAAAAAAAACAATCATGTTTATTAGTTGAATATGTGCAGAAAAACTACCAATGATGCTGTACAGAACATTCCACCAGTCACAAAGTGCGCCAAAATAGCTTTTAAGCTTCACCCACTGCCATGATGCACTGTGAATGATAAAATCATGTCTGTGCTCTCTAAATGCTTATATTTGTATAGTATATAATTTGACTTTAATTGCATAATTGGCTACTATATAGTAAAACCAGTATGTTAGAAAAGCAGTATGCTAATTTTTTTTTAATTATTAGGATGACAACATGTTAATTATGTTCATATTGTTCACATTAATACAATGTAATTTTTAGTGGTCGTAAAGTATTTCTTCATTCAATCTAATTACCTGCCCAAGACAATGTGCAATTTCAGATGCAGCCATTGTTTCTAGATACAAGCAACTACTTTAATATTTTTATTTCTGCATAATTTGTAATTTCACTGTGTCATTCACTGTGCTTCGGGAGACTGTACTTAAGCTGCCAAGTAGATAGTCCAAACCAGGCTCATGCCTAAAAAGTACCACTATGTACATTTCTGAAGAGCGCCAAATAAGTCCCAGAAGCTACGTTTTATTTTGCAGTTTTTGTTTTTATAAATCCACCAGAGGTCGCTCTGTATACTTTTTCAGATCTCAAATTTCTTGCGCGAGTGCCATTCACATCTGTTGTTATCGGGTAAATTTACCAGAGGCAGCTGTTGACTGACTGACTGACTGACTGATGGACTGACCCACCCCCCTCCTTCCCTAAAACCAACCACTAGCGTTTTCAAAAGCTTTGGTTGACCCAGTAATCCCCTTTCCTAAACCAAACTGACAGTTTTCAAAAGCAATCCAGAAAAAGAAAACTCCTCACCTGATTTTTACCACGTTTTCATAATTTACTGCATTCTCACCCTGTTATTTACTTGTTTATTTTATTTTTTGGCTTTTGTTTTTGTCTTACCCACTTTCTAGAATAGTTTTTGCTGGACTCGAGTTCCGTCATCGTGGTCAACTCCTCTCTACATCTCAAGTCTTCCGATAAACATGTCGAGCTAACAGGACAAATTGGTAACAGCGGGAAAGCTACAAAGCTAACATACTTCTGGCTACATAGTTTGCGATCTACAGAAATGTATATAGGGCTCCGTTTTCAGAATGAGCCTATGTTGAGATAGTCATGTATCTTTGTGGTATTGTCCAATTTTTATATGCTTCATTGCATCAAATTAAAGATTTTAAAGTGACGATTCACCTCTTTGTTTCATGGTTAATAAAAAAGATTGTTTTAAACCCCTATTGAAAAAATTAATAACAAAATACTTCCTGAACCAGCAGCACTGAACAAGTGAACAGGCACTAATGCACTCTATAAACCAAATTACACTACAGCACTAAGCTTTTGTTTTCTCTAAGAGCCTTTATCCACCAGTCTGTCTCCTAAAGCACTTTATATGAGCATCAGAATGAACTTAATGTTTTGTTCATTATAGGGATGCATGATTTTGTAAAATACATACATTTGGATATTTTCTTTTTTGTTTATATATGAATACAAGTTGACCAGATGATTAAAAGAATTAGTAACTTTAGATTAGACTTGGTGTTTTTTTTTCTGGTGTGTATATCTGCTTAATATATAATAAACAAATGACAAGCATAGATAAATATAATAGAGGAAAATTACAAAGCAATGCTTAAGTACAGAATGACACATGAGATGGTGATTCGCATTGTGGCCTTTACATCCCGGGTGTGCATTATTTTCCTATAATTTAATGGGCTGGAATTAATTATTATGTTACACTATGGTTACAACATCTACATTGTTCAGATGTTGTATTTAAAGCAATTAGTCAGTTTTGTCCTCAATCTGCTGTGTGTAGGATCAGTTTTGTACAAATCCACTTTAGAATAATTCTCCATTAGCTAATGTTAATTAACGTATTTACTAACATTAACTAAGTATAAATGATCTTGTAAACTATTTATTCATAATTGTACAACATTAACTTATGCATTATTAAAATCCAAAGTTGTGGTAGTTAACATTAGTAAATTCACAACAAGTTAAAATAATCAATCATTCATTCATTTTCTTTTCAGCTTAGTCCATTTATTAATTTGGGGTTGTCACAGCAGAATGAACTGCCAACTTATCCAGCATATGTTTTATGCAGCGGATGCCCTTCCAACTGCAACCCATGACTGGGAAACATTCACACACACTCATTCACACACATACACTATGGACTTTAGCTTACCCAATTCACCTATACCAAGTCTTTGGACTTGTGGGGGAAACCGAAGCACCCGGAGGAAGCCCATGCAAATGCGGGGAGAACATGCAAACTCCACACAGAAATCCCAAATAACCCTGCTGAGGCTCGAAACAGCAACCTTCTTGCTCTGAAGCGAACGTGCTACCCACATTAACAAAGATGAATGAATACCGATAAATACTATAGCAATAGATAGAACTTTGTCAAAACCTGCCTGTGACTACTTCAACTGTGCGTTTATCTGAAAATAATGGCACACCTTAGAACACCCATTATCCTATCAGAATCAAGCATTCAACATATACTTTTTTTCTATACAATTTACTGCACCAAACATTTTAAACCAGGATGGTGTTATTATATTTATTATACTTTAGTATTGTTAAATTTTTTTATTATTTTTTTCACTCTTGTATTTGGTCTCTGAGAGCTACAAATTACATTTTGTTGAATCACTACAATGACAAAAATAGTTCATATCTTTTTATCTTTATCTTTTATAGCCCTGTAGTATAATCAAATGTAAGATAACATGATATTTTCATTGTATAAATATTTTTTTGTTAAAATTACAAACATTATGCATAACATTTAACAAAAGCTCTTAAATACTTTAATTGATTTCAGCTTTGAAGTACTATATTTGGCTAAGCAGTCAATGGATTTCTTGGAAAGGAAAAACTAAAATAGTCACCCTTGCTTTAAGTAAAAAAGCTATTAGATACTGGTATAAACCTAATCCACCACAAACGCAATATTGAATTGATGTTTTTTAAAATATCTTCATTAGAAAATTACATACTGTGTGCATAACCAAAAAAGATACAATTGTTGTGGTCCAAAAGGATTGAGTACATTACTCCCATTCAACCTAATGTCTTTTTGCTATAGTGCTTGATGGATTTTTACAGTAAATATTGCTTCCAAATTTCCTTTAGATGCAAAGGGATATGTTGATAATGCGAAGGGATAAGTTGTTTTGTTACTGTCTTGAAGACATTTGTGTTTCTTTTTCATCCCTAATTAGGAAATTTAAACTGGAAAAGCTGGAAAAGTGACAAATGTCTACTGATGTTAATTGCATGTCTTTGCAATACAATAATTATAAGTTCTTGCATCCAAATGCTTTAAATTTGCTTAATGAACACATGCAAATGATAAACTTCAATTCAATTATTGTAAACTCTGAATTGTGGTTTACAATAAGGTTTCATTAGTTAATGTATTTGCTAACATAAACTAATAATCAACAATACTTGTGCAGCATTTAATAATTGTAGTTAAACATTTTCTAATGCAGTACACATCCACTGAGTTAACATGAACAAACAATTAACAACTGTATTTTCACTAACATGAACAAATTCTGCTATAAATGTATTGTTCATTGTTTGTTCATGTAAGTAAATACATTAACTAATGCAACCTTATTGTAAAGTGCTAACCACTATTTACACTTGCGGTGTTGCACAGTTCATGCTGAAATAATATATTATGCTGCCCTGTAGCTCATTGTGTGTGATTTTCTTACCTCGGCCGATAGAAAGTTTTCTCTGGAGCACACAGATGTAGAGCTGTAGTGTGAGTTGGGGTGCAGAGCCCAGGAAGGCCTGTATGACAGAAGTCCTGGCGAAAGCGGCTCTGTGGGTCACTAACTTCCCCTCTGCCTGTCCCACTTCTTGCTCCACCTCCTCCGTCTGTCCTTCGCGAGGAATCTGCTTTTTACGGGTGATGGTGACATACGGCTCCTCCACCTTTCCTGCACTGCCATAGATACAGAAGGCATCCAGGCACCTACAGTATAAAGGAATAAATCTGGCTTTAGTTATTTGAAATACATTTTTTGTGCCAAAGATTTCAAAAATACATGTTCCTTGTTCATACACGTGTCTTAATATGGAATATTTGTTTTGTATATATTTATTATAGTCAAAGGAAATTGCAGATATTATTAATTTGAATAATTAAGTGGTTTCATGCCTTCTCAAATTAATTGAAACTTTATAGGACACAAAATGGCTGGCATGGTGGCTCAGTGGTTAGCACTGTCACCAGCAAGAAGGTCGCTGGTTCGAGTCCCAGCTGGGTCAGTTGGTGTTTCTGTGTGGAGTTTGCATGTTCTCCCTGTGTTCAGGTGGGTTTCCCCCACAGTCAAAAGACATGTGCTATACAGTAGGTGAATTGAATAAACTAAATTGGCCATAGTGTATGAGTGTGCACGTGAGAGTATTTGGGTGTTACTCAGCACTGGGTTGTAGCTGGAAGAGCATCCACTGCAATAAACATATGTGGGATAAGTTGGCGGTTCATTCACTGTATCGACCCTTATCTGTTTCGACCCCTAATAAATAAAGGGACTAAGCCGAAGCAAAATTAATGAATGAAAATTTGGCCATAGTATACTCTATGAGTGTGAATAAGTCTGTATGGGTGTTTCCTAGTACTGGGTAGTGACTGGAAGGGCATTTGCTGTATAAAACATATGCTGGAATAGTTGGCAGTTCATTACGCTGTGGTGACCCCTGATAAATAAGGAACTAAGCTAAAGGAAATTGAATGAATGAATGAATGAAAACACAAAATATGATGGCTAGAATAGTTCTATACCTTTTCAAAATATAGTTGAAGGTAGCAATAGTTGTTCATTTTTTTACTATTAAAAAATCCTAAAATAAAACAGTTCTACAGTTTTTTAATGATGGTTATAATAAAAATCATATCATAAAATAAAAAGTTATATAAATTTTAATTAAATAGAATAAGTAACAATATTTACAGTATATTGACTTAAATTGAATTTAAAAACAGTAATAAAATTAAATATGTTCTTTTTAAGTTCTTTTATACATTCTTTAAATATTTTTGGTTATTTGACGGTAGCAACATATTTTATCTTAATAATTTTTATTACGGTGTCATAGTGGCGCAGTGGGTATCACAATCAGCTCACAGCAAGAAGGTCACTGGTTCGAGTTTGCTTGTTCTCCCCGTGTTTGTGTGGGTTTTCTTCGAATGCCCGCTTTCCCCCACAGTCCAAAGACATGCGGTACAGGTGAATTGAATATGCTAAATTGGCTGTAGTGTATGTGTGTAAATAGAAGAGTGTGTGGGTGTTTCTCAGTGTAGGGTTGCAGCTGGAAAGGCATCCTCTGCTTAAACGTATGCTGAATAAGTAGGTGGTTCATTCTGCTGTGGTGACCCCTAATTAATAAAGGGACTAAGCTGAAAAGAAAATGAATTAATTAATCATTTTTTTAATACTAACAAAAATAAATGTAAAAATTAAATAGTTTTTAAAAATTAAATACAATACTTTTAAATCAAATATGCATTCAAATATATAATTATTTATTTATTTATTTTAGCACTGATTTGCCATTATGTTCACTGTTTACAAGTTCCTGTAGTATCTACAGTAACTTACTGGCAGCAGTTCGCCAGTAACTTACTGTAAATAAATTGCAGCAAAACTAGTTTTAATAAAGCTTTACAGGCATTCAGTAATGCATAACTATAAAATACAACTTATATTACAGTTAAATACTGTAATCATTTACACAATAATTTACAAAAATTGTTAACAGTGTTTAATAGTGTCCATCAATAAACATTCCGACCCTGAAAAGCTGTCATTTTAGTAGGGCTCGCTAGTTTCCCTGTAGTGTCCAATAATTGTTGAATGTCAATGATATCCATCCTCCTTGTTGCAACAGACCATGCATGGGTGCTCAGCGAACTGCTCTCAATCCAGTGAGACCTGCATTATTCCAGCTCACCCGAGAACAGCTTTTGTAAGGTCTCAGTGAGCGATCTGTCCATCTCATTCATTTAAAATGCAGACGCCAGCCCTCACAGGACAAGCAGAGGTGCCACATTTTTAACAAGCATTTGCTATCCCAAACCTTGACGACAGCCTTGCCATTTTACAGTATTAGTGCGTTGGCAACCTTGATGATAATGTGATGGACGAGAGTGTGTTAAAAGAAGGCCAAGAGAGCTTTCACCGGCCATTCACACAAACTCAATGAAATAAACATCTGAATTATGCATGAATCACACTGGGCTGGAGCTTTATCTGAATAAGCTGGCATAGGTCACATTGCTAAACTGTTCTATTAGAGAACGCAGCATTAATGCTTCAATTATGCATACGGTCAATAAAGAAATGCAAGGACTGATAGAGCTGGAACAGTTCACTTTGAGGCCAGGAATGGAAGCTGTCGATAACAGCAATAACAATAATTTTAGAACATTTGAGGACACAAATTATTCATAAATGCCTTGTGGCATGGAAAACAAATAATGGTTTAGAGTGCACTTTTTTAGGATTGTAATAAGGTGACAATTTAAGTTTTTTTCTGGGCCAAAGTAATTTCTCAGGTATAATCATGCATTTTTAAATCAGGGTTATTAAACCAATGATTTCTTAAAGGGAGGGTTCAGCCAAAAAATTCTGTCAAACCTGTCTGAGTTTCTTTCTTCTATTGAACACAAAGGAAGCTATTTTGAAGACAGCTGAAAGCCTGAAACCTTTGACTTCAGTAGTATTTTGTTTCCTACTATGGATGTCAGTGGTTACTGGTTTTCAGCTTTCTTCAAAATATCTTCCTTTGTGTTCGACAGAAAAAAGTAAATATTTTATATATTTTCAATTTTGGGCAAACTATCTCTTTAACTGTTCTGAAATATTAATACAAATGCAAAAAAAAAAAATCTACTGATTTTTAAATAAATCTACAAATTTTTATTTTACATTTTGAAAAGTTTCCATTTTTCAGTTTCATTATGTGTTACAATTTCCATAGATGTGAGTGTATGTAAATGTATATATAACCCATTTAAAAAAAAAAAAAAAAAAATATATATATATATATATATATATATATATATATATATATATATATATATATATATATATATATATATATATATATATATATATATATATCCATTTCTCGTTAAATATAGGCAATGTATTTTGGTTTATTTAAACAAAACAGATTTGATAAACAAATATATTTATTAAAATTATATTTTAGTCACCAAACATCTTTATAAATTAAAAAGATAATACAATTAAATTCAAGCAAAATATTGACAAAGAAAATACTATACAGAATTTCAACAATTTTTCAATTTTTATTTTTTTATTTTTTTATTTGTATTTAAATATTTTTCTATAACATATAAATTTGGCTGTATTAGTTTTTGGACTGTTATTGTAAGTTATTTTGTTAGATAAGCTCCAGATTTGGCTTCAGTACTTACTAATCTAATGTATGTGCACAAATATAATATTGTTTGTTAATATATATATATATATATATATACAGAGAGACAGACAAGACAGACAGACAGACAGACAGACACATTTACATATACACATACAGTATTGTTTTCTCGCTACCAACAACTTTTGGTTCCTATAATGTTGTTATGTATCAACCCTATTACTGTTTACTAAATATAAAAGTGACATCATCCATGTGAAATCCCTCCTGCCTTTACAGTACTGCCACTATTACTCTTTACAGTAAACAACTGATGCATGATAACTGTATGTTGTATATTTATTTAACTGTATATACATATATTTTTTCGTTTATTTATTTATTCATTGTCTGGTGGAATGTTACACCTGACAGATTAACACCTTATTTTAAGAACACCTTATCTTCAAAAATGAAAATGCCCCCATTTTATAGAAAGATCCGCAGACGCGAGGCAATAATGAACCCCGAAACCTCTGGCAAAACCCACCATCTAATCGACCAGTAAATTAAACGTCACACATCAATAATATTCATCAACAGATACAGCACATGTTTATCTAACGCATGCGAGGGAAAAAGAAAAAATAAAGCCCTTTGTTATGTGCTATTCGCTCACAATGGACACTGTTTATATCTACGACAATCCATTATATGGAGGATAGATGGATGATGGATGGATAACTCCCTTCCATAATGATATTGTAGAAGTAGAAGACAGTAGCATATTAGCCGCTTACCTTATTATTGGACCTAGTTGTAAGATATGAAGCAGCAGCACTAGAGGTCTGTCTCTGCTCAGGTCTCTGTGAATAAAGATGAGTGTGAGCTGCACCAGCACTGATGGCACCAGCGTGAAGAGGAGCGTGAAACCCTGCCAAATCTGATCGCCTGCGGAGCGGTACGTGGAGCTCAGATACAGAGCCGCTGTCGTCTCGGCCGTAAACAAAGAGACCGACACAAGGACAGAGCTGGGAAGTCTCATCCTCACTCAACCATGCTGGTTTCCTGCTTTCTGGTCTCCTGAGCCTGCATTTTGAAGTTACGGCGGACGCACCAAGCACCAGCCGCAGACTCGCACAGCTGATCACCACGGCGAACAGCGCTTGTCCGGGTCTCACCGGTAGAGGGCGCAGCGAGATCAATGTTTACAGTGGAGTGCAACATTGTTTATGTATAGTCAGAGCGTCGTATTACGTTTTTTTCCAAATACACATTTATAAACGACAGACACAGTGCTTGAGTAAGTGAATAAAATGTGCACTGACCTCATGCCAAGTCTAGAATTCGTTTCCTTTCTTTCTTTTTGTGTTGATTACCATTGCCATCCCCTCCCCTAGCCTATAGCCTATCAATGGCACTCTTGTTAAATAGGAGCAAAGAAGGCTGTGAAAAAAATGTTTATTGTTTAATCTATATCTTTTGCTTTTTCCAATATCTCGAACACAATTACTGGCAATTGTCTGATTCTATATAAACTGAATATATATTTTTAAATACATTCCATTAATGATTTTTTGCATTTTTTTTTTTTATAGGATTAGGGAGATGTTTGATCCTGGCCTTCTGTTTCACAGGGCTTTACATATCAGAAAACAGTAACAGTTGTGAAACTCACTAAAGAACATATATTTGCTCAACATTATTGAGCTTTACCTAACACTGAAATGCCCATTTTCTCTATCAGTGCAATAATTTGAAAAAATATAGCCTAATGGACATGTAAGATTACAGGAGTTGCTTATGCAGATATATAGTGAATTGGGCATTTGTTCATGTTCCAAATAAGCAAATGTTCACTATATAGTATATATATAGTATAAATAAACTAAATAAAAAAAATGATTAAAATATCGAAATTCTTGTGAAATAATAAGCCACATTTTACAATAAGCTTTTATTGGTTAATGTATTTAGTAAGAACTAAAAATGGACAATACATACGCAGCATTTACCAATTCAATAATAAAATCCAATTTCATCCCTGTTAGCATTTATTAATGTACTGAGAGTTAACCTTAAATAAGAATGAACAACATTATTTCATTAACTGATGTTAACAAACATAAATACTGTAATAGATGCATTGTTTATTGAAATGATTAATTAGCAAGGAAGAGGAAAACCCATTGATATAATAGAGATGTAATCATTGATATAATATAGATGCACCTTTATTAAAGTATAAATTAATTCTTTAAAAACACATCTATATAGGTATATTTAAGTGCCCTTTCCATTTTAGGATGGGGGATAATCACGAGAATTATCCTATTCGGGGGTCAGTGTGTGACTGAAAATCCTGGCTCTAAGTGCAGAGACAGTAGAAAAACAAACAGAACAGTTATTTACTTCAATATTTACTTTTCTCATTGCTGCTCTAAGTATTATGAGCTATTCAGAAATAATAGGTAATAATAATTTGTAAATTACTGCTGAAGTGTACTATCACTAATAAGTTTCTGAAAATGTCTTCACTTGAATTTAGAGGCTTTAGTGTATCGTTTAAATAGCAAGATTTTTCAACAGTTATTGGATTGTTGTGTGGCTGCCTACTATGTAGGTGGCTACTCATCAACGGCAGTCATGCATACAAATACGATGACCGACAGAGGGCGCTTTAGGCACTGATATGTAAAATGAAAGACGAAACACTTGTATGAATCATATTAAATGTGTTCTGCATGTGTTGTTTTGCAGCGCTATCAGTATCAAACACAATTGTGAGTGTTGGGGCTAAAAGTATTGGTTAAGGATGTGGTAATTTCTTAGGGTGAACTGCCGTTCTCGATTTTCAGCTATTGGACAAAGCTACAGGTAAATGTTTAGTCAGCAGCAGGCCCGTAGTCAGCCTGGTAAAAGTGGTGGTTATTTTCTCTCAAAAATTGACTATTAAATTATTAGATTATTAGATCTAAATACGGCATTTTAGTGATATTTTAAGCACTATTTTTTAGCTGGATTAGCTTGTCAGATGGTCATCACCACACTTATTGATGTAGCAAAGACATTTCCTAAGATTTAGAATAAAGAAATATGAATAAATAATTAATTTTAAAATGCAAATTTATAACATCACATACAGTATCATTAGAAAATATTATTCAGTTGAGGTTTTAAATTAAAAACTATAGTCTATTGTCATTTATTATGCAAATAACAACCTGGCCTGCACATTTTACTTTACTCAGTCAGAATTTGGCCATTTGAATACATAATAAATAATGTAGAGCATCGTGATTTTTCAAGCCTCTCTTGTAAGAAGGTACATTTGAAAATTTATGCATAACAATAGCCAAATTAGTATTCAAATTCATTTTAATATGGGCCACTTTTGGTGCCTAACATAACGGGGTTTTTTTTGTTTCAAGAATAAGGTCAAAGATTTTGAATGAAAGCTACTTGTATAACAGTTTCTCTGTTTAAGAACAATACCATTGGTCAGTAGTGAAAGATGACGTCATTCACGTCAGATTGTATGTTTTCTTGCACAGCTGAATGTTGAACTCGTGAAAAAGAATTGTTAGCATTGGTCAAAACCGATTAGCTGAAGTCACGACAGCCAACAGAGAATTCTACTTGATCTTTAAGCTTTTATTGATGAGATATTTTCACAATTTATAATGGGATACTAGTCAAAATAGGACAAATGAGCTTATGGGACAAATTATGGACCTTTGTCAGATTGACATGTTGCTTTGTCTTATTTTGCACAATTTATGTAGTTTCAACTCAAATATCAGATGTCCCTTTTCTGTAAATGTTGTCAGAATCATGATTAAAGCATTGTAGCTATTAAGGCAGTAAAACCAACTTCCATACATGCTAATATGCCCGAATCGCTCAGCAGGAACTTTGAAGGAATCAACCTCAAAGCTTTCAGGTGCAAACTGTGACTTAACTCATTTAATCAAACAGTACTATTTATAGTAAGCTAGTTTGTTTTCGTCTGTAATAGGTTTCTTGTGCTAATGAGCACTCTATATTTGTACAGGAAGTCTTTCCTAGAAAGCAACCTTACTAAATGCTTGACATTTTGAAGTGTGAAATTAAAAAGCACTTAAAGTACCCAGAATAAATGTTCATTAGACTTGTTACAGGGGTCTTGAACCATAATCTTATCTTAAGGTCATATTACTTCATTATGAATATTAGTTTCAGAAAAGTCAAAAACAGCTACTCTCTAAAAACTTTAAGCTACTTTAAAGGAAAGCCTGTTCACTCTGCAGCCACATTTTCAAATGGTCATTTGCTTCCATATTATGATTTGTTTTAATAATAAAAATAAACTTATTCAAATTAGTATAGTGTAGTATGTTTAGTTTGCTTTGTAAAAAAACTCTGTCTTGATTTATTTTTAAGCAGCACATTAAAGTGTGATTATACCTTAAGTTAATAAAACTCTTTACACTACCTGACAAAAGTCTTGTCGTCAATCCCAGTTGTAAGAGCAACAAATAATAACTTGACTTCTAGTTGATGATTTGGAAATTTGGCAGAAGGTCGATTTTGATGATTTTTTATGGATTTTTGATGAATCATCTGTTGAACTGCATCCCAATCATCATAAATACTGCAGAAGACCTATTGGAACCCGCATGGACCCAAGACTCTCTCAGAAATCAGTCAAGCTTGGTAAAGGAAAAATCATGGTTTGGGGTTACATTCAGTAAGGGCACATACGAGGGATATGCAGAGTGGATGGCAACATCAACAACCTGAGGTATCAGGACATTTGTGCTGCCAATTACATTACAAACCACAGGAAAGGGCAAACTTGAGCAGGGTAGCGCTCCTTCTCATACTTCAGCCTCCACATCAACGTTCCTGAAAGCGAAGGAGGTCAAAGTGCTCCAGGATTGGCCAGTCTAGTCACCAGACATTTTGTGACAAGACTTTTGTCTAAGCTAAGTCAGACATCACTGTCCTAATTAAATAATTAAAAATCAAGGTATGATCATATTTTTTTCATATAAGTCACTTCTGATTCCAAATCCTCAACTAGAGGTCAAGTTATTATTTATTTTTCCTAAAACTTGAATAGGAACTTGAACTTGAAACTTGAATAAGACTTTTGTCAGGTAATGTTTATCTCAATTATATTTATTAAAAGCTTCACACTTAATTTTTCAGTGACTACAGCTTTTTTTTTACTGTATAACAGTGTGATTTCTGAATGGACTTCCATACAAACTTAGTGCATTGCCATGTATAAAAGTTTAACTCAGAAATTCCTTTACAATTACAAAAAAAACATCCACACTAGTTTTGTTGTTCTGTTAATCAAGTGCATACTCCTGGCATTTGAACTATTTGAACTAAAATTAATGCTTAGAATGGTGCATATAAATAAAAATTGAGACACAGCTTTGATTTTAATTACAACTTAGAAAACTTGTGTTTACAGTTGAGTTTCCTGCTGATGAAAGTGTTAACAGTGCAGATTAAAAATGCTGCATAAAATCTGTCATTATATATAATTATCGAAGTGCCTTTTTTGTCTAATCATCAACTGTAGACTGCAGGGAAAAACATCCTGAAATCATTCAGTGATGTATCCAATCCACAGTGTGAGCCCACTTAATGCTTGAGATACAGATTCCCATGGCCTTATCGATTCAGCAGGATGTTTGTATGTGTTTTTGTGTGCCAATCTATAAAATTCACCGTAATAGGATATCATTCTTGGTGTAATTTGACAGGTTTTTCAGGAACAGATTTCAGCAGTGATTACGGACCCCATTCTGCTCTGCTCCGTGAAATTCCTCTAGGCTCTCTGAATGCGATTAGTATTGGCGCAGGCTCAAGAAAATGTAAGATAAATTGGAAACAGAAACACAGCTTCACAAGTGAAAGATTAGAGAGGTGAAAGACAGACAGATACTTTTCGAGACGTGATTGATATGTACTGCTGTATCTACTGAATATAGTGTTATTTTCCCTGAGTTAAGTATGAAGCCAAAATTGTGGATTTATAGACCTGCATGTTCTCATGTTGAGATGATGATTTCAGAATGTGTTAAAGTCAGAAAGTCTTACTATGTAAACAAATAGGTCTATTTCAACTCCAAATCATGCTGTCAATCAACTTTTTTCACACTTTTTTTTTTATATTTTCGCACTAGAATTTTCACACATTTATCTGTTATATTTAATTACCAAATTGGAGTTGTTTGTGGATTTGACAAACCATATTTTTGTTGCAGATAAAGGATAAATATTTGAATCAGTTTAGATATTAAGTAGTCCCAAAAACTGCTTCACCTTAACCTCTCGATTTAACCACTCATCCACAATTTTTGTAGTTATTAACCCAGTTAGCATGCCTACTGTCTATTCTAAATAGTTGTGCTACTGTATGCAGTATTTGAAAAAAAAATAATTGGGATTTTGTTTTGTTTTTCTGCAATATGTATTATATACATATATAAATATAACTTCAAAAGATTACTCAAAGAACTATATATAAAGATACTACTTTACGTTGGGATTATTTTGTAGTGGAGTACATCTATGTAACCCTGCTGTCCTAAGCCACCCAACCCGCTCTGAGCTGGGATAAAACCGGCAAATTTCCACATGGGAGTCGGTTGCTCTACCAAGGAGGATAAAGCTCTTGGCCTTAAGTGTCTGTTGCTGGAACAATTTATTTTAGAGGTCAAAGGACGGAGATTTACCTACACAGCAATTCACTGACCCAGCTGGTGCTCAAACTAGCGACATTCTTGCTGTGAGGTGACAACGGTACCCGCTGTGCCACCGCACGGCCTAATTAAATACAATTTAATACAATACTATTAATCTTTGTTAAAGCTACAAACTTTATAAATTTTTGCTTTAATCTTATAATCTTACACAGTTACAGGTCTTAAAACACAGTCAATAAAATCTTTCACTAAGAGTTAAACTTTGCAATGACTCCACCAATCGCATGCGTTGTGGTGCTGGGTTGTTATAATTTCTACTCAACATTGCAGATCCAATATGACTATTGCAGATTTTCACATATTCTGATATCGATTCTGAAACAATGTATTGTGCAGCTCTACTAAACAGTGTTCAAAATTCGATTAGAGCAGATTCTTTTTTTCATCTGATATTCCTGGAAAATGTACTTTTTAAAAAAAAATAGGGGTTAATAGGGTATATGCCGATCTAGTGTTGTTCTCATGCTGATAAACTTCCGGTGACCTGTTATTGTGAGTTTTTTTCCATTTTATTTGGTTCCTTTTACAGCATCAATGTTGTAATGTAATTAAAATACAATCAGTTAAACAGACTTTGGCATTCATTTAGTTGCTCAAGCGTAAAACGAGTCAAAAAGCAGTTTGCTCGCATGCACCTGTCAGAATTGGCAGGTTAGCGCAGAAGCTCCATTGAATATGCTGGGGGAAAATAAATGCTCATATTTTAAAGACATGGCGGAGGAAAATGTAATTTAATGCTACTTGTACAATCGAAGACCCACTTTATATTGGATATCATTCAGCCAGTGGAGATTGCTGATTTTTAAAGGAAACAGACCCTAAACGTGCTGATTTTGCAATTGCATTCAGTTCACCGGAAGCAGTTAACCCAGGATACTGGCAAACTAAAAGTCCTATTAGCATGCTTTGGCATATACCCTATTCGTGTGGTTACATACATCTCATTTACATAAAAACATATGATAAAAGCCTTATAAATGCTAATAATAATTTAATAGAATGTATTAAAAACATCAAATCCATTGCTTTGAATTCATATTAGCCAGCCCAGTAGCTAAATCACCAAAATGTAAAACAGTTTTCTTTAGAAGCATTCCGCTTTACTTAAACTAAGAAGCTGCTGAATGCTTGATTATGATTGGCTGATAAACATTTTAAGGCGTACAATTATTTTTAAGATATAGTAAATGCATAGCTAAAGAAGTTCCAGGCTTGTCTCCAAGCACTTTAAAGTAACATTTAACTACGAATGATTTCAGAAATTTCACAGCATACTGTAGAGCAGTTCAAAATCACATCAAACAGCTTTAGATGGGTTATATAAGAAACTAGCCCTAGACACAGGAGCAGTTTGAAGACAAAAGCCTTACAAATGTTTTGAAATGTACCATCTGTAGTGTCTTTAAATGTGGTAACCATAAGTGAAATGATTGACTCTGATCTGTTGCATAATCAAAAATTATGCATACCATTATTAATGCAGTATAAATACTTCAGCTGTGCGTTATTTTTCTAATAATTCACCTGCCCAACGTCGATTTGTTCTTATTGTCTTGAATTACGACTGCATGATATTGACAAAATTTGACATTTTAATATTTTGTTTTTATGTGATATGAATAAAATCTCACCATATATCTTGAATAACTCATTATCATGGAAATAAATCATTCATTTAGATTAATTGGGGTAATTTTGTAAGGGTGTAAATCCTGTATAAAAAATAATAAACATATTGCAAGCAAAATAATTCCAATAGAGCAATGAAAAAAAGTCAAATAAACAATGCTTTATGATTTTCCGAAGAGTCAAACATTGTTCAGGTACAGAAACTGCATAGTCTTCATTGTACTAATTAATTTTGTGCCCAAAAACATTAAACAAAAACACATGTGAATGATAAAGTTTTACTCTGTCATGCTTATACTTTGCAATGACTCCCCAAATCTTGTCTATTTTCAGCTGTTGTGCTGATATAATCCTGAACATTGCATATCCTGTGATGTGACTATTTCCGGACACACACATTGCGATATTGATGCTAAAACGATATATTGTGCAGCCCTTAAATTTAAGCAAGCTAATTACAATTACAAATCTGTTCAGCTTAAATAACTCCAATAAAAAGCTTAGCTTGAATTTCCTTCTGGTGGCCTCAGGCGATGCATTATCTTGACCAGCGTGTGTGATAAAAACCCAGCGGTAAATCCAGTTGAAGTGGAATTGTCTACAGAAGTGCTAAAGAGAATGAGATGCTGTCAGACTTAATCAGTGTGTGATTTTGGGCTGCGATCAGGCCTGTATACCGAACAGGATGAAAACACACATCTCTTTTGTAGCTGATAGCTGTGACAGTGAAGAAAGCATTATGCCTCATTAAATTTGTGTTAGCGAAACCTCATAGAGTTCAGCTGTCACACTTTCTCTAATGGTTCACAGAGGCCTAATGGTCAATTGTGGTTTAATTCCTTTTCATTCCATTATTTCTTCTTATTGTTATACATAGCCATCAAAAGGGGTTATTAGGTGATTAAAAATGACCTCAGATGCTTTGAAATGTTTCAGCTGAAGTGAGTTTTTTTTTTTCATTGTCTTCTTATTTACGTATGCATATGCGGAAAGGAATAGGCAATATTGTCAGCAGCTGGAGAAAGCTTTCAAGACCCAGAAAATAACCTGGCAGGTAAGTGATGTCCAATTTGAGATGTAGAAATGTCCAGTAAGGTTTGCAATTTATTTGTTGCTTGTAGGAATATATTTTGTTTGTCAGAAACAAGGTTCATTAGGAGTGGATGTCAGTGAACAAAGAGACTTTTTAGACCGGCATGTGCATTTATCCTGGTGTTCAGACAAAATCTGATCAAGGTTCACTTTAATTTGGCACTGGTAAAGAGGACAGAAGGTAAAGAAATATTCTATCTGTCTATCTGTCTATCTATCTATCTATCTATCTATCTATCTATCTATCTATCTATCTATCTATCTATCTATCTATCTATCTATCTATCTATCTATCTATCTATCTATCTATCTATCTATCTATCTATCTATCTATCTATCTATCTATCTATCTATCTGTCTAGATGTAGTGTAAAATTGATTTTAGTCTATCTATCTTATCTATCTATCTGTCTTTCTGTCCATTCATCCATCCATCCATCCATCCATCCGTCTGTGCATCCGTCCGTCCGTCCAACCGTCCATCTGTCTACCGTAGATGTAGTGTAAAACTGATTTTAGTCTATCTGTCTGTCTGTCCGTCCGTCCGTTCATCTCTGTCTGTCTGTCAGTCTGTCTCTGTCTATCCATCTATCCATCCATCCGTGCATCCAACAACTATCTATCTATGCATATTTGTCTGTCAATCCATCCGTCCGTCCACTTGTCTGTAAGTCGATATAATCTGTCTATTGCTCTATCATTTAAACTATATATATTATGATCCGGAACCATTGCAGTGCAATTCTTTTCTTTTAACTTTTCCTCTTTTTTATTAAAGGCCTGTTTTCAGCATGAAGTTGTTCACTGCCTTGCCATTAGCCTTCTCCTACCACACACTGAGCCATCAATCAAAGGTAAGAATATCAATTTCCTTGACTCGAATATACAATAAGTGGCATTCTTGCTCCTGCTCTCCTGGTTGCTTTATTCAGAAACGCAGTACTCAATAGTCTGTCTCTCCCTAATCTTTATGTCGTGAGTCAGAGCAGAATGAGATAATTTAGTCTAAAATGTTCAGCCAAGGCAGATGGCATGGGAATTGTTTGTGAGGATAGTCATGATCCAGTATACGTTTCTGACTCTATCTAATTATCAGGGTTTTATGATTTCTGCTCTAAAATGTGTACTTTTTCTATTGAACACAACACATCTTATATTTAATATAGATTTTTAAGGAACTTTTTATCTGTTTAAACATGTCTGCCTCAATATAATTAGATGAAAAAAATGACTCTTGCTATCTTCATTAGTTTCAAAAACTGATTTCTTTACACCTTGAAAATGCATCATTGATATATTGGATATATTACTGTTCAGCTCCATGCTAAAATGTGTATGCCTTAGCAAACTGTTTTCTCAAATGTCTGATAGCTGAATTGTAAGCTAACCCGTACTGTTTGATGTGGACGGCCCTTTGCTGCTGGATATACTGTTGCCTTAACAAGAAGAACAATTTACATTTAAAGTTTAATGTAAATCTAGTATTAAAATTTTTTACTTAAACTTTTAATTACTCCTGCGTGTGTTGTTTTGGTTATATTCTGGATTCAACAAAAGTAAAATTTTCACCTTCTGTCTTTGATATTAGGTAAAAAATAAAAAACTGAACATACCACAGGTACAGTAGAATCCAAAATTGAAAGGGGACCTATTATGCCCCTTTTTAAAAGGTGTAAAATAAGACTCTGATGTCTCATAAGTGTGTATGTGAAGTTTCAGCTTAAAATACTACATAAATAATGTTTTATAACTCTTTGAAACTGCCCCTTTTAGGCTTTGATCCTAATTTTGGCATTTTGGTGACTGTCACTTTAAATTCAAGTGAGATTGTGCTCTTTTCAAAAGAGGGCGGAGCTACAAATGCATCTGCATAGTGGCAGATTCAAAAACAAGACTAACGTTCTATGCATATGGGGAGGAGATCATCACTAATGGGCGGGGCTTACCCACTCTGATGACAATGTCAATCAAAGTGTTTCTGCAGGCTGCTTTTATTCAGTATGATCAACTTTAAACATTTTTCAGGTTCAAGACAGCCTGGAGTACTTTTTTGAAATTCTTAACAGATTTGTGTGTGTTGAGCATCAGTTAAGACGATGTTAGCAGCTACTTGTTTTAATTGTGGTGAAAACTGGATAATATGGAGCTTTTGTCAGCTAATTTCATCTTCTAGGTTTAAAATAATTTTTTGGGCCAGGATCAAAATCTGTGACGTACCGCAAATCTGCTAGTGAAGTGATGACGTGTCGGTGTCTCATTACTCATAGCGGAGTTTTCTTATCCTATGAGAAGTCTCTGCTTCTTAATTATTCATGAGAGCATGTGCTTTATAAAAGGCAGGCGGACCTACCAAGCTGTGAGACCCAATGACTGAGTCAGACCGCATCTGTGCATGACACGAGTTGTATATGTTTGTTTTGTAATAGGCATTTTTGTGTGGAGATCTGTACGAGAAATGGAGAATGGCGGACTTTGTCTTTTATCAGTTGAGTTTGTAAGCATTCAGACACATCGCTTATATCGTGCTGCTGTGTACGCCTATGTTTAAAATCCTATAGATTGGTTGGAATAGACAAGGGCAACAGACCTGCTGCACTGCTATCTACTGTGTCTCAATTCAGACCCGGGGACTGAGGAGCAGAGACAGTTAACAATGGAACTTTTTATAAATTAAGGAGCAGAGACGGTTAACAATTGAACTTTTTATAATTGAAGTTTATAAAAACTAAAATTAAAAGTTAAACAAACAAATTGATATTTGTTGAGAATTTTAAACTTAAAAGTTTAAAAGAGGTTTTTGCTCTTCCACAAGCACGCTGCTGGACTTCAGGATGGTGGAAGTCTCCCATTCTCAGAAAAACGGTGATTGCCCCACTGCAATTACAGGTCATTTGTTCATTTAGCAGATATAAAAAAGTCAATATCAAGTTTTTATAAAAAAAAAAAAAAAAAGATAATCTTGAGCGTGACGGCTTACATGATGAAAAAAGTTGTGAAGAGTTTGACAGTTTAAGTGAGAGTCGACAGTTTTGATCAACAAGCCATATTCAGTTAGCTGTTGCACAAACTACAGACAATTGTACCTTCTGTTTGCTTACTTGTTTGGTCAAATTAATAAGAAATTCCAATCTGATGTGAACTGGAAGCTAATTGTTTAGAAATCTGAACTTATAGTTTCGAAAAAACATTAAAGAATTGAGCCAAAGCGATTGAGAAAAACTTTAAATCTACACCTGCCATGGTCCAAATGTCCTTCTCAGCATTTAATAATGCCACCCAGAATAACAATACACACCTGAATGCTTTCAATCAGCAGGAAAAAAGTAATTCTTGCAAAAAATGCATAGAAATAAGGTCCCTGGTAGTTATAACTCTGATAACACAGCAGTGTGTTTCTTTGGTTATCGCTTTACTTGATAAGAAGCAAAGGTCTCAGCTGGACCTTTTCTTCACCAGTCTCAGCGAAAAGGTTAAAGCAGTTTGCTGGAACGCTGATACCCTTTAACATGAGTTTTCTTTGCTTGTGGCTCTTGATTAGCCTTTTCTTCCTTACAAAATTCACTGTTTGTTGCAGTATTCCAAAAAGGAATTTAAAATATCAGTGTCCAGCTATTTATTCCAAATTATTGTTCATGACGAATAAAAGAAAGCTCTTTATTATCAAACAGTATATTCAAGCAATGCCTCAACAACTATAATGAATAGAGCTGCGTCTGTTTGATTATGAAACATAATAAAGAATGACATTTAATCAACGTTTCCGGATTTTAACACAACAATTAAAGTGAAATTGCTTTGCAGAGTGTTTGTAAATCCTGTTAGATGGACTGCTCTTTTCAGCACTCTGCTGATGTGACATTTAGGGTAATCAATAAAATTGCCACACTGATGTTGAATTGTATTACTGAAGAAAACGACAGCATTTTCTAGAATAGCAGGCTATTGATAAGTAATTCAAAGCCTTCTGTAAAAACAATCAATACACCTAAAGACTATAAAGGTATACTATTTAATAACTTTCATTTTGTTTCTGTTGGAAGTCACTTTATGTCTACTTTATATAAATGAATTATTTTTTTTATACTTACAGACACACAGTAATGTATAAAAATACATTTTACTCTGACTTGTCCATTCAGCTTGTAATACTGTACACGTCCTTGCACTCTGTGGGTCAGATTTAATATTGTAATTTTTTTTTCCTCTCAAAATTTGTCTCTCTGTTCAAAGTCTTTCTTTTTTTCAATTTAATTATTTAATTAGAATTCAAGCCCGCTGTCTCACATGCAAATGACATATTTTATTAATAATAATGATATAGAAACCCCAACTTCTCCTTTATTACCAGATTATTTGAGGAGCATTCATTCGCAGGTTTAATAAAAAAGATAAATCATAGAGTGTCTGTGAAGTATCCACTGCTCCCAAATGAATAAGTAGGGAACATATCATTTATACAAAACCTGACAAAAGTCTTGTGGCTTATCCAAGTTTAAGGAAAAAATAATAACTGGACTTCTAGTTGACCATTTGGTATCAGAAGTGGCTTATATGAAAGGCAAAGGCCTATAGATTACACTTATTGTAACGTTTATCATGATCATGATTTTTAATTCAATAGGACCGTAAGATGTGACTTTGCTTAAACAAAAGTCTTGTCACTCAAGAGAAATAATGTTCAGTATAGAATATAAAGTCATGGTGCAGTGAAAAAGAATGACTATTGTGTAAGACTCCCATGAGCTTGGACGACTGCATCCATACATCTCTGCAATGACTCTAATAACTTATAATTAGTAGTCTGGAATGGCGAAGAAAGCGTTCTTGCACTCCCAGAGTTCATTAAGGATTCTTTGGATTTGTGTTCGATGCCTCCTACTTCATCTTACCCAAGACATGCTCAATAATGTTAATGTCTGGTGACTGGACTGACTAATCCTGGAGCACCTTGACCTTCTTTGCTTTCAGGAACTTTTATGTGGGGGCTGAAGTAAGAGAAGGAGCGCTATCCTGCTGAAGAATTTGCCATCTTATGTGGTTTGTAATGGAAAGGGCAGCACAAATGTCTGCTGATGTTGCCATTCACTCTGCAGATCTCTCAGACGGCCCCATACTAAATTTAACCCCAAACCATGATTTTTCCTTCACTAAACTTGACTGATTTCTGTGAGAATCTGGGGTGGTCCATGCGGGTTCCAATGGGATTATTCTTTTCAAAAACCTTTTGCAACTTTTCCAAATGATCAACTAGAAGTCAAGTTATTATTTGTTGCTCTTAAAACTGACAATAAGACTTTTGTCAGGTAGTGTACAAAACATGTTTTTATTTTATTTTATGTTTAGTTAGTCTTTGTTTTTGGTCATTATTTTCTGTTAATTATTCTGTAAACTTTTGTCTATTTCTTATCCATATATACCATTTTTTACTATTTAAAATTTTCCATTGTTTCAACATGGTCCCTAGGCCTAAAATTCCATGTAGGCTTGCTTTTGGTATAAACATAGATAGATAGATAGATAGATAGATAGATAGATAGATAGATAGATAGATAGATAGATAGATAGATAGATAGATGGATGGATGGATGGATGGATGGATGGATGGATGGATGGATGGATGGATGGATGGATGGATGGATGGATGGATGGATGGATGGATGGATGGATGGATGGATGGATGGATGGGTAAGTGGGTGGGTGGGTGGGTGGATGGATGGATGGATGGATAGATAGATTGATTGATTGATTGATTGATTGATTGATTGATTGATTGATTGATTGACCTAAATTAACCTAAATTTTTTTAATCATTTGCGTTTAGCATTTATTCCTGATGTCTTTTACCAAGACAGATCTGCAACTCAACAGATTTTTTTTTCCCTCTTCCCATCCTTTCTTTTTTCATACAAAAGCATGTAACAAAAAAAAAAACATCTCTTGCAAGTTCCAAAAATCTATTCATTGATTTTTGCGGGTGTCATCATCACACAACGCTCGTCATGCTTATAAAAGTAGACAATCCAATGCAGTTCATTGGTAGATGGGATTATTCAGACTTGATCACTTCGTTTTCAGCTCACACAGACATTACACTTGTCAAAATTATTATTATTATTATTATTACTTATGTATTATCATGTTTTTAAAATAATTTTAATAAAAACTGCAATATTAAGAATGATTTGTAGAGTTTTGATAGTTGCAACCTAACTTCATGAAATGACACTAAAATTGGGGGAAAACACATTTATGCACAAAATAAGTGCCATGAAGTGCAGTGTTCACATGCCATATTTATTAAATCAATTAATTATTAAATCTACTGGCAATAGAATGCACAGGATTGTGGATCATCAAAGGTAGTGAGGGATAGATTCTATTTAAAAAAATAAGATGAAAAAATAGGAGACAGGAAGTGAAGCTGGAGCTGGCAATGCTTTGATACCTTTCCACCTAATAGTACATCCTTCAAATGCAGCATTTTCCATTTTTTCAATACAGCCAATAGATGCCTATCAAGTGCACCTCACACATACAGTACTAAAAAGTGAAGTCAAAACAGTTTGATCGCCCCCTGGTGACTGGATGAATTACATGACATAAACTATAATGCAGGGGCCGGTGTCCTGCAGATTTTAGTTTCAATTTGCTTCAACAGACCTGCCAGAAAGTTTCTAGTATATCTAGTAGAAGCTTGATTAGCTGCTTCAGGTGTGCTTGATTAGGGTTGGAGCTAAACTCTCCAGAACACCGGCACTCCAGGACAGAGCCAGTTCATTCATTTTCTTGTCAGCTTAGTCCCTTTATTAATCCGAGTCGCCACAGCGGAATGAACTCCAGCAAGTTTTTACGCAGTGGATGCCCTTCTAGCCGCAACCCCTCTCTGGGAAACATCCACACACACATTCACACACACACTCATACACTACGGACAATTTAGCCTACCCAATTTACCTGTACCGCATGTCTTTGGACTGTGGGGGAAACCGGTGCAAACTCCACACAGAAACACCAACTGAGCCGAGGTTCAAACCAGCGACCCAGCGACCTTCTTGCTGTGAGGCGACAGCACTATTACGCCACTGCCTCGCCCGAGCCAGTTCACGTAAATGAATAAAACCTGATCTAAACTAAAAAATGTTATATTTTTCGCAAATATGGTTTCTGTTATTTTGGGTATTTTCTCATGACTCTGATTTAGGTTCAGTGGTTTGCAAGGACATTTTAGTCATACTTTCTACTGTAGAAGTAGAATCCTTCTACTTCTATACAAATTAGCATTAATAATAGTTATAACACTATTAAACAATCGAAGAAACTGGATACCACATGCACCTTATATTTATATGTGTGGCTCTGAAATAAAACTGAGCCGCAGAGTACAGTCAACAAATATAAATTAAAGAGAAATGTAAAGGGATAGTTCAGCCAAAAAAGAAAATTTAGTCACTATTTACTACCCCTCAAGTGTTTTCGAACCTTTATTAGTTTCCTTTTCTGTCAACTCAAAAGAAAATATTTTGAAAAATGTTGGAAACCAAATAATTAAAAAAAAAATACTATTAAAGTCAATGGTTATAGGTTTCTAACATTTTTCAAAACATTTTCTGTTGTGTTCATCGACAGAAGAAAGAAACTCACAAAAGTTTAATGCAAAGAGTAAGTTAATGATGAATTTACTGATGACAAATTAAAATTTTTGAGTGAACAATTTAAGTGAAATCAGCATATAAACAGAAACCCATAGTTTTATCATAAAATTAACTATCACACATATATAGAGTAGAAAAAACAACACTAGACCTTTCTTTTAATTTTTTACACACTAAATATTCAGCTGGCAGAAATAGCATATTCCACCCTAAATATTTAAGGAAATTAAAAGGTTTATCACTAAACAAAACAGTGGAAAAGGCTTCATTATGCTTAAGTCCCTGAGCAATGCTTATCCACTGAGCCACTGAAGGAATTATGGTCGATATCCACTGCAACAAAATGCACTTGCAAGCAAAATTTAGCACTGTTAGCAATAGATGGATACCTGAGGGAGGTCTTGTGAAGGTCTCAATAGGCAGATCATGGGTTTACAAAATTACCTGATCAAGGGATTTTTCAAACAACAACATAACATGTGACTGAACTGCTTCATTTGGGAAATAAAGTAGTGGCAAATGTCTGCTTGAACCATGTTAATTTAAAAAGTAAGTCATCTGTAATGATACTTTAAAGGGGGTGAAGTATCAAATTATTTTATCAATTATGGTTTTGGTAAAAAAAAAAAAAAAAAAAAAAAATATATATATATATATATATATATATATATATATATATATATATATATATATATATATATATATATATATATATATATAGTTTGCTTGCCTCAGTTTATATGTTCCCCTGTATTCTTATTTAAAACATGTAGTTACACAATACATATATTTCTTTCTTTTTTTTGTTAGAGAATAATTAATATTTTTTAACAGTTGTAAACAAAACATGAACCATTTTACAATGACATGTATAGTCATGCAATGATCTTATAAAATATTTATTTGTTGTTTATAAAATAACAAAAAGTTTTCTAAATTTAGTTATGAATTACTTTTACAATTCTGACATACTTAAACCTCTGCAGAAATGTTGCTTACAGTATGACATATACATATAAATATGAATTAAATATGAGTTAAAGCCTTTAACATATTTGTTTGTTTTTAACTAGCTTTGGAAATGTTAACATAAATTTCCTGAAAAGTCTCCTAGCTTTCTTCAGGAGCCATGGCTGCAATTGAAATGGTGTGCATGTTATAGGAGTACGCTACAAAGGGAGAGCAGTTTTTAATCTGAAGATTGTTAAACTACAATGTAATGAAAATAACTTTGAACGCAAATTGCATGTGAACAAGGCGACGTGAAGTTTTCAATCATTCAGATTGGATGGTGAAGTGAAAGGAACAGGGCATGTGGGAGAAAAAAATATAGTTGCTGCTACACAAGCTTGCAATTTGCGATTGTCGTTTACTGTGATTTCAACAGTAAAGAACTGAAAATGCATTAGGAAATCTGTCACCTGGTTAACAGTAAGTTTCTTTAATGTAGATAGTGGATAACCATAAACTGATTTTTCCAGAATTCCCTGCATGACACTTTTCACTTTTTATGCTCTATTTTTGTTGTTCTTTTGGTTTATTTTTTTCAGCAGTTATTTATACTAAAATTTTTATATTACATCTTATTTTGATAAATAATGTTTTCATTAATTTTTTGAGGTTTATTAATGAATAAACTAATTTCAACAGTTCACACTTATGCTTACGCTTATGATTCATTATTAAGCGTGTTTGGCATGCTGTCGGGGGAGAGAGCCCTGAGCTCATAAAGTCCTCGACCCTAAGGCTCCCTCCCGTTGCAGGCTGAGAGGGGAGTTTGAGCTCAGGTAGATCGTGAAAACTAAACAGATAGAGACTGCTCTTGAGATATAACTACTGTAATAGCACATTCAAGATGCCTATTTTGATTTAATCATTTGACTTAAGTTGTCTGTTTTTGACCGATGGGAGGAAACCCATGTGAGCATGAGAAGAACTTGTAAACTCCACACAGAAACGTCTGCTGGCTTAGTAGGACCAGTGACATTCTTGCTGTGAGGTGCCAGTGCTAACCAGTGGGTCACCGTGCCAACCAACTAAGAAAAGAGGAGTAGAAGTGTAGGGGGAATTCTTCAAAATGAAGATGGCTGTGATCTTGAACTCAATTCTAAAAACCTCAGCTGCCATTTTCTACCATAAATTTGACAGATTTTTGGATATTTGGATTTGAGAAACAAAAAATTGCTAAACCATGTCACTGTAAACCATGTCACTTACAATTTTAGTTGGTAAATAATGGGAAATGCACCAACCCAAAAAGTTAAGGTAACTCAAACAATTTGAGGAAACTGATTGCAACAAACCATTTAAGTTCAAAAACTAATCCTAATGAGTACTGTGAACTTACTCAGTTTAAGTTGGAGTAATGAGGTATTTGAATAACTCATTACCTTCAACACTGCGTTCAAAACTCTTTTCAAATGAGTAGAATAAAATTTCAGTACACTTTGAGTTAACTACACTCATTTTATTTGATAAAGTTGACTGTTGGGTTTTACAGTGTATAGCTGCAGAACCATGAAACATCCCCAGCAGTGTATACGAGTTCTCTCGGACATACTACATTAATTGTATAGAATTGTGGAGTGGATTTTGCAGCATTGCTGTATTATCGCAGCAGGCAGCAGACATCCTGCCCAGTGCGAACAGCATAGCGTTTTGATTGTAAAGCGCATTTTAGAGCGAATCCAAGGTGGCAATTTCACTGGCAAATTAAAGAGAATATGTGGAGGTGTAGGAAGAGGGAAGCCTGGTGGAAGGATGTTTTCGAGAAATGCCTTTTGTGTGTCATCCTTTCTCTTCATGTAATACAAGATTATCTTGCTGACATAATAGGGGCTCAGTCGGTGCCCTATTCATTCTCACTTGGTGACGATAAGCTGTTATCGCAAGACACACTTTATCCATTCTCTCAGCAGCAGGACCCACACATTCGCTATAATCTTCCTAGGTAGTAGCTCATGATGTTGATGCTTATGGCTTTGACTATGGCATTAGTTTATGGGAAAGAGCTGTAAAAGCTTTTCTGTGCTTCAGACTGATCTTTCATCATGTGGATGAACGGTACTTGAAACCTTCTTCCTTGAAAATCTACACTACATGTTGTTCAGTTATTGTTCAATAAATGCATCCAGGCCATTCCTGAGGTGGATAGAAACAGATACACTCAACAACCTTGATTCAAGACAGGAAATCTAAAAGTTAAATGTGATCATCTTTGTGGAGTAATTTCCTTGATTTATTTTCATCCAAATGGCACTAGCCGTGGCATGCTAAGTGCCTGGTTTTCTTTTTCCTTTTTGAGATAAATCTGTTTTGAGGGGAACACATCAAACCGCGCTCCATTAATTTGCACTAAATACAAAATCTGTTTCTATGGAGACCGGATGACTTTGGCCACTCTCTATGTGCTTCAGTTTCAGACCATTTTCATGGTTAGGTCGCTGGCTGCCACCAGCATTCACCAAGTGACTGAACAAACTGAGAGCTTTTCATGTTTATGTCAGATTTCAGTGAGCAGGCTTGTTATTTTAGGATTGGATATTGTTAGAGGATTACGGAAGTGTCAAAAACATCAACCTGTTGCTGGGCTGGGAAAATGTTAAAATTCATGGATTCACTGTTCCCAGGGGATGTAGGTGACCTTTTATACACAGCCACACAACTAGGGAATAATCATATACAATATATATTAAATTCCCCCCAGTGATGGGTTGCGGCTGGAAGGGCATCTGCTGCGTAAAACATATGCTGGATAAGTTGTCGGTTCATTCCGCTGTGGTGACCCCGCAATAATAAAGGGATTAAAGAAAATGAATTAATGAATGAGTATATATTACTGTTATTATTATAGTTATCCCACATCTCAAAGAAATGTTATGAAATCATGCAGACTAAAAGATTGTTCAGCTTTTAGTGTTTGCTCCTGTGCTCAGAGGGTCAGATTTAATGTTAAAATGATGAGTTCAGATGCAAGAAACTGTTAAATGCTTAAATGATATGTTATAGATGCACATTTTTATAAATATCCTATGTTTATGTTCAGTTATTTCACTTTAAAGGCAACGAAAAGAACTTACTCATCACTATAAAAGTAAAATTAAAGATCCGTTTGACAAAACCTCTCAATGCAAACACTTTTTTTTTAAATGCACTACATTAATGCAAACAAATTAATAAAACATGCAGCATTTTCTCACAACACAAACAATTTTTGAAAACACTGCATTTTCAACAACACTTGCAAATAGTATAATGTAAAATAAATATATACATTAGTAGCAAATACATTTGCAAATAGTTCAGCTTATTAAAATTAATAGCTAATATAATAAATAGAATGAGCTATCAAATCTCATTAGCCGTTTTCCACTGTATAACCAACACAATCTCACGGCAATTCGTAACTTTTAGATTTAGTAGCTAATTCACATGAATTCGTACGATCTAATTCGTACAATTTAGTACGATTTACTCATCCCCCAATGACGGTTGGGTTTAGGGGTGAGGTTAGGTGCCACGCCTCCTTTTTAAAATCGTACAATTTCGTACGACTGAACTCGTAAAAATTCGTACGAATCAGCCACTAAACTGGCAAAACTTAAAATACTTATGTTTTCTCATGAGATCAGGCTGGTAAAACTTACACATTCTGATTTAAGAGCAATGAATGAATCTCTCATTTATTTAGATTTGTGTTATTACTATAAATAACAGGTGTCACTTTAAAAATGCACACGTAATGGAAGCACTTGAATGCTTTCCTAGCTTTTTATGCTCATTTAAGACGAAATTAGTTGTGTTTGAAAAAAAAAAACAGCAAGATCAACATTTTTATATGTTATTATTATTAATTATGTGTATATGTCTGTTTAAACACGCACCCAAAACCCAGACATTTTTACTCCGCTTCAAATCGTGTGCACAGAAACCGTTAGGGAAGCAGCGTCTATTTATCAGTATGGAGCGCATCAGCTGACAGTCATGCACATGCATTATATGACTGTTTTGAGGATTGTATAGGAGTGGCGACAGCATCTGTAATAAAAAGAAAAGGGAATCGCGCCGTTTTTTATATTTATTCGTAAGTGTTTTTATGTTTTTATTCCTAAACAAAGCAAAAGCACAGAACAGACTCATATTTAAGAGCAAGGGGCGGCCCCTGGTGGTTCGGCAGTATAGGGTTGCGTATGGGGAGGCTCAGCTCTTCAGAGAAAGACTGAAAATATGGGACAAATACGGGAAACAGCATTACATTTGATTATTCAATTACTGAAAAATGCTAGACTCCTAGAAAAAACAGTAAAACGCTGTTTATTTAATTTGTACATTTTCTTTGTTGAATTTATCTACGCTTGTAGATTGATTATTATATTTTATGCACTTCCTTAATCACGCCAATCAATTTAAAATGATAAATTCTTCCCAAATAGTTATACAACTCATTGAAATTATATTAATATCGCAATATATATCGCGGAATAAATAAATATCACAAGGTTAGGTTTTTCTAATGTCGTGCAGCCCTAGTGTTTGTGTTGTGAGGATTTCCAGCTGTCAAGTGATGACAATGTTTTCTTGATTTTCTGGTGTTTTTTGTAACTGTGTGTGTTTTCTTAAATTGCAACACATTAAGCTCTCTCAGCCATGATAAGAGATGGAGAAAAAAGTTAATTTTAGAGGAAAATATCAAATATCAATGAGGTTTTTGCATAAACTCTTCAAATATTTTTTTTTTCTGTAATGTCTTATTTATTTATGATATGGAGAATTTAAATGCAAAAGCCTCTAAGTGGAGTCTAATAGTTTTGTAAAACAAATGCTGGATTAGTTGGTGGTTCATTCCGCAGTGGCGACGCCTGTTTAATAAAGAAACTAAGCCGAAATTAAAATGTATTAATTAATTTTACTTTAAAGGCAATTAAAAAAACTATTTATCTTCATAACAACGAAATGACTGATCCTACACACGAGTCAGAGAAAAATGCTCATTTTAAATCTAAATTGTCATCTGAACTTCATATATATATATATATATATATATATATATATATATATATATATATATATATATATATATATATATATATATATATAAGTTTTTAATTTTAGAGGTGCACTCACTCAGAAAACAGGTTATATTTAGTTCTGGTTTTAGAGACTTTCTTCGGTACACGCTAAATCCCTCTTTGCAGGCAGATTTACGCATGACTCTTAATACTTGAGAGCGCAGGCGCATCAATTTGGCATATAGGAGCCAAACCTCGCATGGGCTCTCCATTTGCGCACAGGAAGCGCAGGAGAGGAAGTATCACCGGATCACCATATAAACCCCATTCACGAAAGTATTCGTCAAAATTGGACACCTGCGATTCAAAAATGATTTGATATCATGTCTGACGCCACATTAACTCCCGTTGTAAAGTTTCTGGGCGACTCTCCGGAGCGCAGCAACACGAGCGCCGTACCCGAGCATCCACACTTGCATTCGGGCATCATCATCGCCACCGTTTACGCGCTCCTTATCACCGCTGGACTAATAGGCAATGTGACGCTAATTAGGACGTTTTGCATTGTCAAATCCATGCGCAATGTGCCTAATCTGTTCATGTCGAGTCTCGCTCTCGGTGACGTGCTGCTGCTGGTCACCTGCGCGCCCGTGGATGCCAGCAAGTTCCTGGCGGATGAGTGGCTCTTCGGGCGGATGGGTTGCAAACTCATCCCGTTCATCCAGCTGACTTCGGTTGGAGTGTCGGTGTTTACCCTCACAGCGCTGGCAGCGGACAGGTATTCAATATAGGTTTACATTATAAACGCGTTAATGGTTTAGAAATTAGAAACTTAATTTTGTTTTAACCCTCAGAATGCAATCAGAATCTGTTTTTGAATTTTGCTCTTAGAAGTTAAGTAACGTTATTTTAGTCAAATGTTTTTTTTCTTCTCTAAATTAGCAGCTTCTCATTAATTAATCGGTGTGCAGAATTTTTAAATAATATTTTTGCCTACATTTTTTTCTCCCTTTCTGTAAAGTGCCTTCTATATTACACATTACAATTGCTCCGAAGATAGCTTCTAAAATTCTAAATATAAAAACCGAACTGGAATTAATGGAATATAATAAATGTACTTGGTTAATGTAAAGCATCAAATTATTAAATTATTGCTCAAAAATGTTCATTTTAAAATGAAAAAATGGTCAATGTCTAAAAGGTCAAAGTTTCTAAGGTATTGTGTTCAAATATATACTAATTAACTAAATTTACAAAAAAATGAATAAAATAAAATACAAAAAAGATTTATTAATAAAAATGCTGAGTTCCACATGATTCCTTCATGTCCCAACACAAAATAAAAAAAAAAAGTTAACTTAATTAAACTTAATTTTTACCAATTTAAGTGGATTGGACATAAAATAATCAAGTTGTCCCCAATAAAAACATGAATTGTGTTAATTCAGCTCTTTTTAAAATAGCAGCAGCACTTTTTATGTGTTTTTAATGTTCAAATATGCAAATGAACTAAAATCATTGCAAAAAAATTTAATGGGAAAATGTTAGACACATTATACAACATTTCTGTCACTAATAAATCTTAATGTTAATGTCTGAGCTAACTTCCTTTCATGCATCAAAAATGTATGCATCTCTTTTGTGTCAAAACAGAACAAAGTCTGAATGTGTAATGAGGGTAAATGTCATTTTCATAACTAATTCTTTAAGTGTTAATTATCAAGAAGCTCCATGAAATAATCACTCAAGCAGTCCACAAAGCACTAATGCAATGTTTCTGCAATGACGGGGAATCAGTTAAATGGAACATTAGCTTTCACAATTGATTAGCTCTTAAATAGCAGGAAGAAATTGAAATGTGAAAGTCATTAATTACCTTCAAAGTCTGTCACTTAATTATAGGATTTGTGATCAATCTTGTTCTTCTTAAAAATACTTTAACTACTTCTTACATCTACATAACACATTAGACATTAGATTAGATAAGTCTATTTAAACAAATATAGCTACAAAACAGTTTGTGGTTGTTAAATGGCAAATTAAACAAAAAGGCTGTAAATTTGTGTTTAGTAAAGTGAAGTGAGTCTTGTCAAGTGTGGTTTTGCCCATCCTTGAAATTGGTCCTCTGCTTTTAAACCATAGAAGTGCACACACACTGAGCATACACCCAGAGCAGTGGGCAGCTATTGCTTCCAGCACCAGGGGAGCAATTAGGGGTTAGGTGCCTTGACTGAGTATTGAAGATGGAGAGAGTGCATTTACTCTAGCTTCAATTTTTGCCGGGACCAAGAATCAAACCTGCAACCTTTCAATTACAAGTCTAACTACCTAACCATTAGGCTGCACAGCCATCCAGGTTGATAATGTTTATAATTATTACAAGTCAGTGTGAGATTAACCAAATAATTAGATAAAGATGGTTAGGGGTTTGTAGATGAATAATCTGGGTTTCCATCATAATCGATTAAAAAAGAAATTTTTCAGTAATGATATGGACACATCTATTTGTGATCTTCTGTGACAAGTCAACATGTAAAATATAAGCCTGTATACAAAAAGATTATAAAAATATACTTAAAAAGTACTTTTAAAAATCCCAGTACACTACTGAAAGCATATCATCATCGTATCATTTTTAATTATGAGGTCGTTGCATCAAAATAAAAAACACATGATGCTGTGAAAACCCAGCAAAATCTAACATGTTTGTCATTTATGACAAGCTGAGTGTATAATTTCAAGCCATTTCTGCTTTATCAAATTAATAACTTCTATTCTGTTCTGAGGTCAACATCTGTATTTGTCCTCCGCATGCACCAGGCTTCAATTTTCTGCCTTCTTGGTCTGTCTGTTCTTCTGAGGTAGTATGTGAGCAGCAGATGAATGGAAATGGAGAAATAGCATGGCTAATGATGTAGAAAAATGAACCGCTTCCTCTGCCTGTTAGTGTTGATGCTAAATCACTCAAGAGTAACAAGCGCACCTCCAGAGCAATGGATCAATTTTGGGTCAAGACGTTCTAGATTTAAAAAAAGAACCAGTTCATTTTGGGGTGATGGGGTTGATAAAAAAACTTAAGATGTCAGTGGTTACAGGTTTTAAAACATTTTTCGGAATAACATCTCAGCATTCAACAGAAGAAAGAAACTCAAGGTTTGAAACCACTTGAGAGTAAATAACTAATGAGTAAAATTATTTTTTGGGATGAGCTACCCCTTTAAGAGTCTTCAAAGTAACAGGGCATAAGGTTTGTCAGATTTTCATGAGTCATTTCCAGTATTTGTATGTCTTTCCTTGACATTGTCAATTTGCTCACAGAGGGCTTGCAGGGCACTGTTCCTTGAAAAGCTGCTTCCGAACAGCATGTAACCTGTATTGAATTCATATTGAATTCATGTTCAAATGCATGTGATCCAAATTAAATGTGACGTACAGGTATAACAAAAATAGAATGTCTAAATGGGTCTAAAGAAAAAGGCAGGTCCAGGTTATATGTGGTGTGAATCTGATTAGCATTGGAGAGGCTTTTAGGTGGACAGATGGCAGATGGTACTTTAAATCAATCATTATATAGACAGTATACATTCACTTACAGAATAACCTCTGGTATCACCTGGGTTTTCTGGAATTGATGGTCACAACCCAACCATGACCATTTCACAAGAAAGTACAATACTGCTTGCCCAGTTTATAGCTTTGGTAGCTTTGTAGCTTTGGTATCTATTATTATTATTATTTTTATTTTTTTAAAATATTATTAATAATGGATCCCAAAGAAATTTTGAAACATTCATATTTAAATACTAAGTGTGACATGGTGTGTGTGATAGCAGCAGATGATTGGAAATGGAAAAATAACACTGGTTAGTCAAAGTATTTTCTGGTCAGTCAAAGTATTCAAGTATCTGGTCAATCTCACTCTCATAAGCTTGTAATCGCTACAAAAATGTCATAATGGATTTTTCACATTAAAGCAAAAACACTGAACATACTATATGATACATGTAAAAATCACATGTGAAACACACATAATAAGAAAGTGAATACCTTTTATTTGAAATTGTGATCATGTGAACACATGGAGGCATGTAAAAACCTGTGAGGATGTGAGATTCAAATGAAACAGTTTCCTGTGTTTCAAACATGTTTTACATACTTGATTACACATGTGAAGTTCAATTATTATTTTTTATTTAAATTTTTATTTTTGTAAATGCAAGAATGTATGAACTAAACTAATCAGTTACAAGATACAAGATTAACCACAACTTTACAAACTAGATACAGTTGAAGTCAGAATTATTAACCCCCCTTTGTTTTTTTTTCTTCTTTAAATATTTCCAAAATAATGTTTAACAGAGCAAGAAAATTTTCACTGTATGTCTGATAATATTTTTTCTTCTGGAGAAAGTGTTATTTGTTTTATTTCGACTAGAAAAAAAGCAGTTTTATTTTTTTTTAAAAACCATTTCAGGGAAAAAAAATATTAGCCCCTTTAAGCTAATTTTTTTTTCAATTGTCCACAGAACAAACCATCGTTATACAATAACTTGCCTAACTACCCTAACCTGCCTAGTTAACCTAATTAACCTAGTTAAGCCTTTAAATGTCACTCTAAGCTGTATAGAAGTGTCTTGAAAATTCATGGCATGGCAAAGATAAAATAAATCTAATACTAGAAATGAGTTATTAAAACTATTATGTTTAGATATGTGCTAAATAAATCTTCTCTTAATTAAAAAGAAAATAGAGAAAAAAATAAATAATAAAATAAAAAAACAGGGAGGCTAATAATTCTGACTTAAACTGTATATGGATATAGATATAGAAATATGCATATGTTATGTCATAATGTAGGCTTGCGGTTACAGCAATATAAAATGTCCTTTTAGTCTTTAGAGCTGCTTTAATTCTTTGTAGTAAATATTTAATAATTTGCTGGGAACAATTTTGACAAAACTTCTGTTCCATCACATCCCAAAGATGCTTTGAAATAAGGGTCACCAATCTTGGTCCTGGAGGGCCGGTGTCCCTGCAGAGTTTAACTCCAACTTCGAAGTTTGAAGTATAAGACCTTGATTAGCTTGTTCTGGTGTGTTTGATTCAAGCCCTCCAGAAATAAGTTTAGAGCTCTGTTGGATTGAGATTTAGTGGTTGTGGGGCTGTTTGAATGCACTTTGAGCTAGTACAGTGAACTCTGAGTGACATGAAACATATTCTGGAAGGAGCCATCACCCGATGTGTATACTTTGGTCATAAAGGCAAGTGATGTTCAGTCGGCACTAAATGGCCCAAAGTGTGCCAAGAAAATAGCACAAGAAAAATAAAGAATCGATTCATGCTTTCATATTGCTTTTACCAAATTCTGGCTCTATCGTCTGTGTGCTGCAGCAGACCAGAAAAAAAGGTTTTCCATTCTTTTATTATATAAATCTCCAAGCCAGGGTGAATTGTACTCTCAGTTTAATGTTATTATCTCTTCTTATTCTCTTATGCTGCTGTAGCTCATCTGCTTAAAGGTTGAGTGCGTTATGTGCATTTAGAGATGCTTTTTTGCACTTTTATTTACTTCATATTTATGCTAGCAGAGGTTTGGAGATATTAGACTAAATCCAGCTGAACTGAACTTCATACAACAGTCCAGATAAAACTGCAGACCTCACTAAAGGTGTGTCTCAGTCAGCTCCCTTGTTAAGTATTCAATTCCATTCATTTCATGTTTATTTCTGTAGCACTTTTACAATGTAGATTGTCTCAAAGCAGCTTAATATAGAAGATTATGGTCAATTGTAACTGTGTCAGTCCAGTTTTCAGAATTGAAGTTCAGTTAAGTTCAGTTTTATGTGGTTAAATTTTCCTGCTGAAAGTCCAAACACTGAGGGGCAAATCCATTGATGCGCATCTCCACAAGTCCCAAACAAAGCAAGCCAGTGGCGACAGTGATGAGGAACAAACTTCACCAATTGACTGAAGAGAAGGAAAAAAAAACCTAGAGAGAACCCAGGTTCAGTTGGGCATGATAATTTTTCCTCTGGCCAAACTTCTTGTGCAGAGCTGCAGTCTAGGCGCTGGAAGCTGGAGAACACTGGACAGCCATAGTGGAGAAGCTGCAAGTGTGAGTAGGTCACTGTTGGATGTTCAGGCTTGCCCATGAGATCAATGTGAAGACTCGTATGTCACTGGGGTCCTTCAGGAATCAATCTCATGCTCTTCGCTTCTCCATGACTGACACATCATCTGCTCAGGATGCGGCCTGGTTCAAGATTATTTAGTCAGGGCATTGATCAGGGAGTCAAACATTGTAGGGTTTTCTCAATCACAATCTTTTCTAGTGGACTGAAATGTTCATTCCCTATAAAGTCCCATGATGCACTGTGAAAAACAGGTAGCGTTCTCGTTAATCATGTGATCTAAATCATTAAACATAATGACAAAACGAGGGATGTATTTCTAAAAGAAAAAAGTTCTACTTATTCATATTTAACATGAACAAACATAAGTAGACAGTTTAATAACAATCTAGCAAACAAAATCAAATGTTGCTGCTGGTATATAATGCAACTAAATTACTTAGCTATAATGTACTTTTAAAAATGTCGTAAAATGAATATATTTCAAAACAAAAGTATAAACAAAAAGTTGTCGTACTTCAAGGACATTTTCGTATTACACTTAGGGCCTCGTTATACAGTGGTTCCTCATTCTATTAATTAAATTTTTAGTTAGTTTCTAAAAATAGGTAAAATACGCAGTCACATTTATTTTTTTTTTTACAATTATTATAGATGTTTTAAGCCTGTTGTAAACGGATCCTCTGAAGATCACCTATCACGAGGATCTACAAAGGCTGTAAAACCCCTCACTACACACTTTATACACTTTTCTTAGACAGGCATTAACATTTTGACACTTTTCCCTCTTGTTTAAACACTCTCAGAGTTCAAACTTTCATAGAAAAATAAGTTCAGTATTAAAGAATGAAACCAAAGATCAAAACCTGTTGTCAGGAGCAAACGTTCATCTCTGTCAGCAAAAGGTTTTTAATGCTGTGGTATGCTAATGCTATAATGTTGGCATCCCGCATAATGTTCTTTTTCCTGCAGTCACTTATCCACAAAACTAAAGCAGTCTCCATCTTTAAGGGGGTTGCAAACCAGATGCGCTGCGCACATGACATTTTGAAGTAACACACACCAGACGTGCACATTCACATGTTCAATAAAATGAAATTATTCAGATGGCACGGGAGAAATATGATCAGTGTCCTGAATCATAGGTGGGCGCCGCAAAAAGTTGGTGACTTGTGGCACACAACTTTCTTTGGTCCAGGTCCACCCCCCAACCCCCCCTGCCTCTACAATGGTCTTGCAGCGTACAGTTACAACCCTTTTTCGGTGAAACTACATGGCCGCGAAAGGTGAATGGCAGTATAGTGAGGGACCACTGTACTTCAAACAAATTTCTTTTTTTTATTGTTCGTTCGAGGGCAAATAGAACTTTGCGTTGGTTAGCTGTTTCACACTGTCAAAACAAACTCAAAAAGAACTTTATTTTGGCCAGATCTATTTCGAAATGACATAATTTTAGCTTTTCGATTTTACACTATAGTGTGCCAATATTTAGTGAACCAAGCTCATCACTGCCCTTACCAGTTCCTGTTCTCATGTTCACGACATACTCATCCACAACCTTAGATGCCAGGGAGCAGATTGAGATGCATCTAAAATGTCCCATGCATTAATTAGTCACATTTTCTGCACCAAATAGTCATCATTTCTGTTTAATGTGTGCTCATTCTCAAATTAAATGTCATCTTCAAAGTTCGAGTCTTAATTAAAATGACTCCTGTTGTCCCTGGGCTTCTTCTCTGTCTCTTAGATACAAGGCCATTGTCAAACCAATGGATATCCAGTCGTCTAAAGCTTCACTAAAGGTCTGTCTGCGGGCCGCTTCAATCTGGATGCTCTCTATGGTCCTGGCCATCCCCGAGGCCGTGTTCTCTGATCTTCACACCTTCCACATCCCTCAAACCAATGAGACTTTTAAAACATGTGCGCCGTACCCTCACGCTGGAGACCTGCACCCCAAAATCCATTCCATGGCCTCCTTTCTAATTCTGTACATCATTCCTCTCTTCATTATCTCTGTGTACTACATCTTCATTGCAAGGAGTCTGATTCAGAGTGCCAATAACATGCCTGTTGAGGGAAACACACACATTCGGAGACAGGTGAGTTTAGAGGTCAGATTTAAATGGATTGTTCATCCAAAATTGAAGATTTACTGTTAATTTAGACACGCTCTGGTCATCTGAGATATAGTTGACTGTCTGGCAGTAGAACATTGAAGGAGAGAGAGAGAACTGTGGTTCCCCTTCGGGGGGAACTTCAGCACTATAAGTGGATTTGATTGTAAAATCCACGCATTGGGAGGTTCGGTTCAGAAGCTACTCGTCTGAAAGAGTATTGAACGGGCCAATTAAGAATGAATTGGCAGCGCAAGCCTGCGCAGGTGAGCGGCATAAGCAATCAACTGAGTATATAAGCTCACCTGGCGCAGCAGACGCTATCCTTTTCGCTTCAGAGACTTTCTGATCGAGTCGATGAGGGTTCCTCCTGCTGTGACCAGCGATTCTGAGCGAACGAGAGCATTCTCCCGGTCCAGAGTGTGTACACGCAGTGGCAGACGGTCGAGCTGGGTTTCTCCCTTGCCTGGCGTTCTTTGGGTCCGGTCCTCCAGAGCGGTGCGTATAAAGTTGCAAACTTCACAGAAAGAGCAACACAGTCGTGCAGCACGTCCTTATCAGGACGGCGCTCCGACTGTGCGTTTCTGGATGCGGTGGTTTCCTGTCCTCGGATGATGGGCGCGGGCACTGTGTTACATGTCTGGGGGTCCAGCATGTTAATGCGCTGCTCGCGGGCAGTTCATGTCGTCATTGCGATGCCATGACTGTTGCGCAAGATCGCGGTTAGCCTTTGCAAAAAGGCGAACCACCCCAGTTGTCCCCTGCTCTGCAGCGGGCACTCGGGCAGATCTGAGGGTTTCAGCGAGAGATAATCCGTCGCCCACGGGCCCGCGGACCTCCCGCTCCTCTAAGCGCTCCATCCAAGCTTCGGGCGGAGGAAGCGATCCGTCTAACAGATGGTAGCCCTTACGCCCGATGACACCGGAGACCAGATGTCCACCGCGGCATCGGAGGGTGGGCTTTCATTGTCCGATGATGATCCAGACCCGCTCGCCCCCTTCGGGCTGGTGAGCGCTGTCACTACGGATCCTGAAACGGACATGTTAGCCGTGCTTTCCCGGGCTGCTTCGGCCGTGGGTTGGAGATGGTTTATCCCCCAGCTCCGCGGCCGGACCGACTAGAGGGGCGTTCCCTTCTTCCCGGAGGTGCACAGTAGGCTCACGCGGTCTTGTAAAGCACTTTTTTCTGCTCGTGCTGCGTGTTCCTCCACCCTAACCACTCTTGACGGTGAAACAGCCAGGGGGTATGTGGCGATTCCTCAGGTTGAGTGCGCGATGGCGGTAAATCCGCGCGGCGCCTCTTCTTGGCGGGGTCCGCCTCGTCTCCCATCCAAAGCCTGTAAGTTATCTACCTCCCTCGGAGCTAGAGCTTACATAGCTGCGGGCCAGGCTGCTTCCGCCTTGCATGCGATAGCCACCTACCAGCGCTACCAAGCGCAGGCGCTGGCCGAGCTGCACGAGGGTGGGTCCAACCCAGGCTTACGAGCTTCGCACCGCCGCCGACTTAGCTCTTCGGACTACTGAGTCCGCTGCGTGTGCGTTGGGGAGGACGATGTCCACATTAGTGGTCCAGGAGCGCCACCCCTGGCTGATATGCGCAAAGTCGACAAAGTCCGCTTTCTTGACTTCCCCATATCCCCAGCCAGGTTCGGCGACACTGTCTGTGAATTCACCCAGGAATTCAAGGCGGTGAGAGAGCAGTTGGTGGGTGATGTCTTATCGGCGGTCCGTAGCCCGCTCCGCCCGCCGTGCCATTCATACCTGCTCCTCGCCGAAGGCGTCCGCCTACGAGAGCTGCTCCGCCCCCGCACACGCCTAAGGCGAAGCGAGCGCGTCGGGCACCTCGGAAGCAGGCAGCCCCCCTGCCCAGAACGCCGCTAAGTCCGGCAACGGACCGCGAAGCGCCCCTGGGACAGGCCATCTGGAGAAGAGGGAACTTGCTCTTTCCCCGCTGGAGGGCGGGGCCCCATTTCCAACGGCACTTTTTACTGCCATGAAAACATTATGAAAGGGCACTTTTCACTTCCCCAGATGTGACAGCCCGAAATCTGCCAGTCTGGGACGCTATGCTTTCTAGCTTGCAGATTCGGTGCGTTTCGCCAGTGGCTCACGAGCGCTGGGAGGACGGTCTCCTTTCTCCCACCCCTCGAGCCTCCCCTCCGGAGCTCGGGTTTGGAGTGAGAGCAAATATCCCACCTCCAGCTTTTCCGTGGGACCCGCGAGCTTCCCGGATCAGCACACCCACTCCGCGCTGCCCCACTGCTGGTACGTCAGCGATTGTAGCGATGAGTCCATTAGCGAGAGCTCTGCCTGCCTGGTTAGCGCGGGCCAGCTCTTCGCGGTGGCTCATACGCACAATCAGACTCGGCTATGCGATTCAGTTCGCGAAACGGCCCCCCAAGTCACGGGTGTGTATTCACCAGGGTCAGCCCCCTGTCCGCCCCTGTCTTGCGAGAGGAGATTGCTGTCCTCCTGGCGAAGGATGCAATCGAGCCGCTCCCTCCAGCCGAGATGGAGAGCGGGTTTTACAGCCCACGCTTCATCGTGCCCAAAAAGAGCGGTGGGTCACGGCCAATCCTAGATCTGCGCGTTTTGAACCGCTGCCTGCACAAGCTGCCGTTCAGAATGCTCACGCAGAAGCGCATCCTCCGGTGCGTTCGTCCTCTGGGTTGGTCTGCAGCATTAGACCTGATGGACGCGTATTTCCATGTCTCCACTCTTCCTCGCCACCGACAGTTTCTGCGGTTTGCGTTTGAAGGTCGAGCTTGGCAATACAAAGCCCTCCCCTTCGGGCTCTCTCTGTCTCCGCGGGTCCTCACCAAGCCCGCGGAGGGTGCCTCAGCGCCCCTTCGGCTCGCGGGCATCTGCATACTCAATTTCTTTACGACTGGCTGAATTGCCCTCTCTTTTGATTATGCACAGAGTTGATTATGCACAGAGACAAAGTGCTCTGGCACTTCCACCTGTGGGGGTTTCAGGTCAACCGAGAAAAGAGCAAACTCGCCCCCGTGCAGAGGATCTCTTCTCTCGGGCTGGAGCTGGACTCGGTCACCATGGCAGCGCGCCTCTCCGGAGAGCGCGCTCAGCTGATGCTGTACTGTCTGAGAGAGCTCGACAGTAAAATAGTGGTCCCACTGAAACAATTTCAGAGGCTCCTGGGGCATATGGCATCCGCAGCCGCTTCATGCCGCTCGGATTATTCTATATGAGACCACTTCAGCACTGGCTTCACGATCGAGTCCCCAGACGCGCATGGCACGCGCGCGCACACCGAGTCTCTGTTACTGCGCTGTGTCGCCGCGCCCTCAGCCCTTGGAGCGACCCCTCGTTCCTACAGGCCTGGGTGTCTCTAGAACAGGCGTCCAGTCTTGTTGTCGTTTCAGCAGACGCTTCCAACACGGGCTGGGGGGCTGTGCGTTGCGGGCATGCGGCTGCGGACCTGTGGAAAGGTACCCAGTTGCATTGGCATATCGCCTGGAGCTGTTGGCAGTGTTCCCCGCTCTCCACCGTTTTTTTCCGGTGTTGGAGCGGCAACACGTGCTGGTCAGGACGGACAGTACGGCGGCGGTGGCGTATATCAGCCGTATAGGGGGTATGCGCTCTCGCCGCATGTCTCAGCTCGCCCGCCGTCTGCTCCTCTGGAGTCATCCGCGGCTGAAATCGCTGCACGCCATTCATATTCAGGCAAGCTCAACCGTGCAGCCGATGCGCTCTCACGGCAGCCTTGCGTCCTGGAGCATGGAGACTCCACCCCGAGTCTGTTCAGCTGATATGGGCGCGATTCGGGGAAGCCCAGATCGATCTGTTGCTTCCCCCGAGATCGCTCATTGCCAGTTGTTCTTTCCCTGACCGAGTGCTCTCGGCACGGATGCACTGGCTTACAGCTGGCCTCGGGGCACGCGCAATACGCGTTTCCCCCAGTGAGCCTGCTCGCGCAGTTACTGTGCATGGTCAGGGAGGACGAGGAACAGGTTGCTGGTTGCGCCCCTCTGGCTCAACTGGACCTGGATGTCAGAGCTCTCCCTCGCGATAGCCCTCCCCTGGCAGTCCCTTCGAGAGAGCACCTACTCTCTCAGGGACAGGGCACCACCTGGCACCCTCGCCGATCTTTGAAGAGATTTTTAGACGCGAGGAAGACTTAGGTAACCTCCGATTGCGGTGGCTAATACCGTCACTCGGGCTAGAGCCCCCTCCCCGAGCGCGCCTATGCCCTGACGTGAAGTCTATTCACTGAATGGTGTGTCTCTCGCTGAGAAGACCCCCGTAATTTGCCAGATCAGCGTTGTGCTTTCTTTACGCCGAGAGAAGTTGGAGAGCAGGCTGTCGCCCTCCACACTCAAGGTTACGTGGCTGCCATCTCCGCTCTCATAACGCGGTGGCTGGCAGCACCGTGGGAACGCATAACCTCATCATCCGGTTCCTCAGCGTTAAGCGAATTAATCCACCCCGCCCCCCTTCATGCCCTCTTAGGATCTCGCCCTCGCTACACAAGCCGCGTCAGATCCCTTCGATCCTCGACTCAGTATATTTCTGTCCCTGAAGACAGCTCTGCTGGTCGCGTTGATATCGATTAGAGGGTCGGGGACCCGGAGGCATTTTTCGGTCAGTGACTCGTGCCTGTAATTGGGCTGGCTTCTCTCACGTATGAGACCCCGCCCGCGATATGTGCCCAAGGTTCCTACCACTCCGTTTTAATACGAGGTAGTGAGCCTGCAAGCGCTGCCCTCGGAGGAGGCAGACCCAGCCCTTATTTATTGTCCAGTTCGCGTTTTGCGTATTATCCGGACCGCACTCAGAGTTTAGATCATCTGAGCAGCTCTTCGTCTGTTATAGCGGTCGGCAGCAGGGAAGTGCCGTACCGAAATAAGTTCCCACTAGATTGTGGATGCCTTTCTTTCACTATCAGAGCCGAGATGAGCCGCGTCCCCCGAGAGCGCGTGCGCACTCCACTCGGAGCTTCGCATCCTCTCGAGCGCGCGCACGCGGCGCCCCTCTAACAGACATCTGTAGAGCTGCGGGCTGGGTGACACCCAACACATTTGCAAGGTTTTACAATCTGCGAGTGGAGCCGGTTTCCTCAAGGGTATTAGGTAACCCTTGGTGATTGAGGAAACAACTCGGTAGGGTGTTGAAACACGCTTGCTGCGCCATTTTCCCTAACACGGAGATACGTGCGCCTTTTTATCTGTCAGTAAAGTTCCCCGTCAGGTGAGCCCTGCAGATTCCTCCGTGGCCCCCAGCACTGACTCAGCGGAGGAGTCACTTGCTGGCCCACTACGTTGTAGGTCTGCCCGCTGGTCAGCCCGCGTTTTGGGTAAAGGTGTCTGCTATGCGTGGTCCCCACTAGGCGATCCCATATGCTTATTCAGCCACGGTTAAGTCCCCCCCCCCTGGGCGGACCCGTGTCTTCCCTCCCCGCTAACCACTCTTTTGCTATGCGTACTCCCCCTTTTTAGGGCTAGTCCATATGTAAATTCTGCCATCTATCCCCCCTTGGGTAACGGATGGCCTCCGCAGCGTCCTCCCTATCGGGATTGCACGCTTCCCAACGTACTGTCGTATTTCCTAGAATTATCTAGATGCTCACGACACCCCAAAAAATATATATAAATCCATAAAACTTCTGTTGAAGTAGGATAAATTAGGGCCAGGGACACGTTGGAGGACCGCGCCCCCCATGATGTGGGTGCGTCACGCTTGCTTGACTATCTCCTCATCGCGGGTGTTGGTAAGGTGCAGTCATTATGGCGCTTTCAATGGGCTCCCAATGCGTGGATTTTACAATCAAATCCACTTATAGTGCTGAAGTTCCCCCCGAAGGGGAACGTTCGAGGTTACTAAAGTAACCCTTCGTTCCCCGAGGAGGGGAACGGAAGCACTATACTCCGTCGCCATAATGACTGTCCCTTAGCTGTTGAAAGTCTCTTCAGCTTAAAAAGGATAGCGTCTGCTGCGCCAGGTGAGCTTATATACTCAGTTGATTGCTTATGCCGCTCACCTGCGCAGGCTTGCGCTGCCAATTCATTCTTAATTGGCCCGTTCAATACTCTTTCAGACGAGTAGCTTCTGAACCGAACCTCCCAATGCGTGGATTTTACAATCAAATCCACTTATAGTGCTTCCGTTCCCCTCCTCGGGGAACGAAGGGTTACTTTAGTAACCTCGAACGTTCTAGATGATTCAAAAAATGCAAGTCAAGAAAGGTAAAACAAAATGAACAGCAATGGGAATTAATTTTGTTGAGCCTGTATGTGTTTTTTTTTTTTTACATTTGCATTCAATCAGGAGTACCTAAACTTTTTTGGAAATGCTTTTTTTTACAACCTGCAAAGTACCACAAAAGTACAGTGAAATAACAGTGTACTTTTCTGTACGTATAATATAAGTATAAAGAATGTTTGTGTAAGGGAATAAACTGTAATGCCTGGGAATAAGGAGGTAACAACCAGAAATGCAAAATGCAAAGTACCGCATACATAAGTATATTAAATTTATAGTGTACTTTTCTATAAATTGCAAAGAAACAAACCAAAAATGTTTGGGTAATAACAGAATAACAATAAGATATTCAACACGCAATGAACAGCGTAAGTAAATTGAATTTACAGTGCAGTACTTTGCAGGTTGTAAAAAAACGTGTTACAACTTTTTCTTATGAAGGGCCAAAAACCAACCTTGATTAGGGCTAGTGGGGCAAAGGTAAATATAGTTTCAATGGGTAACTTCCTAATTTATTCAATAATATTTAAAAATAACTAGAAAACTTTGTTTTATATGAACTAATACAGAATAATTATTTAATAATGAGTTAATAATTGAAAAGATTGGGAGTCATTTAATAATAAACTTATTACAGTCAATGCAAAAACAATCTTATTTATAACAGAATGGAGTTAGTTTTTGCCTTGATTTGCTCACTGATGTCTTCTGTATAGTCTGTTGAGTGACATTGTTACTCAAAAAAACAGATTCATTTACATCATTTAATTGAAACATTTAATTAAGTTTGCTTTTTTTGTAGCTTCAATAAACAAACAAAAAAATCTTATGTCAAATTAGAAATGACCCCCAACCCTCTCCATCCTTCTCATTGTCTTCTCAGATAAGATGGTGGGCCAAATCAAAGTTTACAATGGGCTAACTTTAACCCACAGGCCCTGCTTTGGGCATCTCTGCATTAAATGAATAATACATTTATTACTAAAAATGTTTTACAGCTGTACTGCAACTTCTTACTGCCTAAAAGTTTATTAGTTCAAATCAAATTAACTTTTCTAGTCATCTCATCCCACTTGAGTTAAACTGACTAAAACATTAAGTTGAATCTTAACTAAAAATATTAAGGTTAAACTTGATTAATCAGCCTGATCTCACGAGGAAACAAAACTATTTTATGTTTTGTCAGTTTAGTGTCTAATTCACACGAGTTCAGTCCTACGAAAATACAGGGTGGGCCATTTATATGGATATAAAATGGGAATGGTTGGTGATATTAACGTCCTGTTTGTGGCACATTAGTATATGTGAGGGGGCAAACTTTTCAACATGGGTGGTGAACAAGGTGGCCATTTTGAAGTCAGCCATCTTGGATTCAACTTTTGTTTTTTCAATTGGAAGAGGGTCATTTGACACATCAAACTTATTCAGAATTCCACAAGAAAAACAATGTTGTGCTTGGTTTTAACGTATCATTATTACGTTTTCTGACCACTTATAAAATGTGTTCAATGTGCTGCCCATTGTGTTGGATTGTCAATGCAACCCTCTTCTCCCACTCTTCACACACTAATAGCAACACCGCAGGAGAAATGCCAGCACAGACTTCCAGTATCCAGGGTTTCAGGTGCTGCACATCTTGTGTCTTCACACCATAGACAACAAAGTCAGTGGGACCATTCTTCATCATGGGAAATCTCAGGGCCACTGGATATTTGAAATTACTACATAATGATGTGTTTCCCTCTTTATGCACTTAACATGGCACGTTCCCAGCTTTAGTTGTTTTTCCAGCAAAATGGTGCACCACCACATTATGGGTGTCAGGTCCAAGCAAACAGTTTCCTGAAAAGTGGATTGGTCATCCTGGGCCCCTTAGACTTTTATCTTTAGGGTCATCTAAAGGCAGTTGTCTATGGTGTAAAGATACAAGATGTGCAGTACCTGAATCTATGGATGCTGGAAGCCTGTGGTGGCATTTCTCCTGTGTTGTTGCTATCAGTGTGTGAAGAGTGGGAGAAGAGGGTTGCATTGACAATCCAACACAAAAGGCAGCACATTGAACACATTTTATAAGTGGTCAGAAACTTGTAAATAACTCATGAAAGAATAAAGTTTTTAAAGTTACATTAAAACCAAACACACCATTGTTTTTCTTGTGAAATTCTCAATAAGTTTGATGTGTCATATGACCCTCTTCCTATTGAAAAAACACAAAAGTTGGATCCAAGATGGCCGACTTCAAACGGCCACTATGGTCACCACCCTTCTTGAAAAGCTTGCCCCCTTACATATACTAATGTGCCACAAACAGGACGTTAATTTCACCAAGCATTCCCACTTTTATTAAGGTGTATCCATATAAATGGCCCACCTTGTAGATGATTTTAAAATGCAGGTGTGGCACCCAACCCCATCCCTAAAACCAAACTATCAATGATTTTTTGCAGTGTAAAGGTTTTACATTTCTTAATGTACTAACAACACAAAATAGTTGACTCCACTCCAAATTGTAAGGCAACCTGCAGCAGAGCATTTTTGAGTTGACTCAACTTTCAACCCAAGTGCTGCACTTGACTCGATTTAAGTTGAGTAATCTCAGAAAAGATCTGCAGCAAGTTGCCTTACTGTTTTAAGTTGAGTCAACTTTTACTACAGTGAATGGTTAATTTTCTTTATATTGTTTATGACTACATTTACATGATACTATGTCCACAGCAATTGCATTAGCTGTATTATTAAATTATTTTATATTTTGTCTTTACTACAGTATAATTATTTTTCGCATGTCTTTAGTAAAATTTCGTTCAGCAGTCTCTGGTTCACCATCATTTATCAGACAACATGCATAAATGCTCAGTTACTATTTGTGGCATCAATATCAAGATATTATTGACCATCACAGTGTTAAATAATATTTAAATATATTATATTATATTATATTATATTATATTATATTATATTATATTATATTATATTATATTATATTATATTATATTATATTATATTAGTTTTTTGTACTTATATTGCATAGCTGAAATATAAATAACATTACTATTGCTGAGTTTGAAAATGCCAGAGTTCATGCTGAGAGAGAGGGAGCTTCTGTATTGTTACAGTGAACTTCTGTCTCTGCTTATCATAATTATATTTGAAAGGTGATGCAGATGCTATTTTTGAAAGGTATTCACAAGATGAGACTGTAACAACCTGCTCTGTTGTTTTATTATAACATGAAAAATACAGTGTGTCTGCATTTGAAAGTTACAATGTCATATGCACTAAATCTATCAAAAAGCTTTGTTATTCTTCACGTAAAAGATCTTTCATATGTTTTTTTTTATTTATTTGATCCTCTTAAAGGCACAGTATGTACTGTAGGATTATTTTTATTAAATCATCCAAAAACCACTAGAACGTTCTACATTTTACTGACTTATGCACTTGCATTATCTTATATGTTTAAAGGAATGTTCAAATTCAGAGAAATAAGCAAATTTAACTAGTGATAGGGCAACACGGTGCCACAGTCGGTAGCACATTCGCATCACAGCAAGAAGGTTGCTGGTTCAAGCCTCAGCTGGGTTAGTTGGCATTTCTATGTAGAGTTTGCATGTTCCCCCCGTGTTCGTGTGGGTTTCCTTCCGGGTGCTCCGGTTTCACCCACAAGTCCAAGGACGTGGTGTAGGTGAATTGGGTATGCTAAAATTGACCATAGTGTATGAGTGTGTATGTGAGAATGAGTGTGTATGGATGTTTCCCAATAATGGGTTGCGGCCGGAAGGGCATCCGCTGTGTAAAAACATATGCTGGATCAGTTGGCAGTCTGCTGTGGCGAAGATTAGTAAAGGGAATAAGCCAAAAAGAAAATGTATAAATGAATTAACTAGTGACACAGACTGTGTCGTCTGCATGCTATTGACACACACTCTCTATATTTAATTTAGGTTTATTGGAAAACATGGAAGCACCAAAGATGCTTTAATATGTGACATGTTTTTTAGACTGCACAGAGCAGCATTAACAGAACCCTAAAATGTATTTAATATGATAAAAAAGCTCTGCTTCTTCTCCACATAATCACAACTGAAAAAATGAAAGCGTGGTAGTGTGGCATAATAAATGGGATAATAAAATAAAAGGGATAACAAAAGCTCTGCAGTTTTCATGCCATGTCATACTCATCTCTAATCAGTAATTGCTTCAGAGGTCTCATTTTGCTTTGACGAGTTTCAGTCCTATGAAGCAGTCATACTAGAGTTTGAGCATTCCAAATTCTTTGGTATGGCGCTATGAAAATTGGTGGAATAAACAAGATGGTTAGAAATTAAAAGAAGGTTTGTAATTTAAATTTTCTGTCCAGAGAGGACATGTTTTGATTTTCTGTTGGACTCTGCAGTCACATGATGCAATTTTGCAGGTCAGAGTTTACCAGGCTTGAACTTTGCAATGCAGTGAACTGCAAAACTTGTCACATGAGCTTGCATTTCCGGTCTGTTACATTCGCATGCGTATGAATAGAAGCCTATGGTGAGAAAAGTGTTATGTGACCACGGCTTTACTCTGCTTCATATTAGCATACTAGCATGATGATCATTTTTGAATACTTTAGCTCATAAACATGTATTCCTCAAGAGTACCGTAGGATGTAATGATGACAACTTCAATGATTCCACACTAAGTTACGACGTCATCAAACTACGCCTTTGTTTGTTGTGAATATGCATCCTCTAGTAGTGAAAATTACATACTGTGCCTTTAAATCAACCTAATTTAAATGCAGCTGTGGAGTAGTGTGCACTCTGTAAAAGACATCTGTTGATTAACAGTTTCTGCTTTTGTTTACAATGTTTTACATTTCTTTACAATTGTGAATTGCATTATGTGATGTTGTTCTCTGCTCTGTCAACTTTTGATGTTGAAAATTCAACTCTACAGTTTAACAAAGTGACTTTTATAAACATTTTAGTAGTTTGTAATAATATAATATATAAGAAATAGAAAATTGAGTCTCTAAAACAACACAAAATGTTCTGGAACTTTATTACAATGTTTTTGCGATGTTATATACAACACCAATCCAGACAATATATCACTTTAAAGAGCACCTGTTTTACACCTTTTTACAAGATGTAAGATAAGACTTTGTTGTCTCCAGAATGTGTCTGTAAAGTTTCAGCTCAAAATACCCTTCAGATTATTTATTATAGCCTCCAGAATCTGCCCACTTTGTTGTCTGAATATTGTACATTGTAGCTGTTTTTGTAGCCTGTGGCTTTAAATGTAAATGAGCTGCTTCTCCCCGCCCACTGTTCCCACATGCGTGGTTGCTTCTCATCATGCGCTACATCAAACAAACAGCACAGAGACAGACTCTGATGAAGCTGAAATACAGCTCATTAGTCAAAAATACCAAGTAAGTTTATTTCATGTATTTGTGGTGGAGTTTATTCAAGCCTTTCTGAAATGATGAGTCTCATAAAAATGTCGTTTGCACTATACAGACAAACACACACAGACATGTTAGCGTTTACTGACACCATGTGGCCGTGGGAATTATATCGGTTAAGAATTACATATATATTTTACTGTATTTATTACAAACATGCTCTGTTTTAAAAAGGTTTTAAACTTATAAAACTTATAAAAAATCGCAGAGAGTTGGAACAGATCTTTTAATCCCAATTTCTTTGCAAAAAAAAAAAAGTTCTGGGGACATGTGTATACATGTTATTATAAAAACATGGCATCTGTCAATCAATTCGGTGGGCAGGGAAAAACGCCTTTCTACATTAAGTTTAATTTATAGAATTTTAAATAAGAGGCTTTTTTCTATCACTCTAATTTGACTGTGGATACACTATACCTACATACAGTTCTGTCCATACAGCTTACAAAAGTTGATTTTCCTCATAGGTGCCTTTTAAACTATTAATTATGTCAATAAAAGATTTTTCAAGGTTAAAGTTGTTGGAAGAAAGATCAAGGTTTAATACTGCATGTCAAAAGCAAATAAACTTGAAAAAATGAAAACATGAATCACAAATACGCTAAAAAGCTGTTAATTTAGGGATTTTTTTACAGTGTAGGCTCCGTCATCAAACACTGTAGGAATGTTTTCAGAGCCGCTCTTCTGGGGGTCATTAATAATATAACCACACTAATACTTAAACGGTAAGACGTTTTAGAATATCAAAACAACATTATAGATCATCCCATGATCTCTTTTAACGGATCACATGACCTTTTTTAATGCGTATGCTGAAGTTTGCAAAATGCGCATAAAAATGGGTAGATGGAAACATAGCTATTGGTTGATAAACATTTAGCTCACGTCATTGGTTGAGGCATAAATTGTTTAAAAGTGAAACAGCAAGAATGTGAGATATGTTTTTATTTTTTTATTAGATGATTTGATGTTGGACAACCTGTGATATTTTCTTTTCTGCCCATGTGATATTTACCTCTCTGCTCTCTGAACTGTAGGTTGAGTCACGGATGCGGCTCGCCAAGACAGTGCTGGTGTTTGTGGGTCTGTTTGCCATCTGCTGGCTCCCCAACCATGTGATTTACCTCTACCGCTCCTACCATTACACAGAAGTGGACACGTCAATGGCTCATTTCATCGCCAGTGTATGCGCACGTATCCTCGCCTTCACCAACTCCTGCGTGAATCCTTTCGCTCTTTACCTCCTCAGCAAATCCTTTAGGAAGCAGTTCAACAAGCAGCTTTGCTGTTGCTGTCCGTCCATCTCTCTGCGTTCACAAAGCAGCCGGCGTCACAACACACGACTCAGTTCACTCAAAAGCACACAGAATCACTCAGTGGCCAGTTTCAGCCTCGTCAATGGTAATGCTGTATACCATTAGAGATGAATCAGATCCTGGGTTTCACTTCAGGAGTAGTTCAGCCAAAATTAAAACACACATCTTTAAAATTCTCATCAATGAAATGAAAGGGATAGTTCACCAAAAAAATTAAATGTACTCACTATTTACTTTTCCTCAAGTGATTCAAATGTTTTTTTTTTTCTTTTGGAAGAATGTTGGGAACTGGTAACCACTGACTTTCAAGGTAAGATAAACATATAAGTCAATGGTTACCAGTTTCCAACATGTTTCGAAATATTTTTTTTGTGTTCAAAAGAATAAAAGAAACTCAAACAGGTTATGACTGACAGGAAGGGTGAGTAAACATGAGAGAGTTTTCAATTTTGGCTGAACTATTCCATTTAAATCAAAATATCATTCTTAGTTGAACAGTGCAAACGGAATTGTGAAGGTTTTGTTCTTGTTGGTTACTGCTGGATTTGATTTTGATGTTGTGTGTTTACCTTGTGAAGGCACAAATGAACATACAATTGCAAGATGATCACATTATGTCGAATAATATGGACTTTGAGACATGAACTGAATCATAAGTCACTTGCAATGAATGTTGTCTGTTCATGCAATTTCAAAGATATCTGAAAATGAACATTTTTGCTTGTCTGTGATAAATGTGCGTAAAGTGAAAGGCACAAGGGCATCCGCAGGATCAAAGGGATTTTTAAATGTCTGTTTTGTGTTTTGGGTCTAAAACAACACTATAAGGCTAAAAGAAAAAAAATCAATATGAGTTTTATGTTCTGGAGGATTTATGTAAGTTTAATGCACTTTTATGAGACTTGAGACTCATCAAATCTTTGAGAGCAAAAAGATTGAAGGTATGTCTAGATCAGTGGTTCCCAAAGTGGGGGTTGTGGGACAATGAGACTTTGTGATTTGTCAATTTTAATAAACTATTTCAATTTTTATATTTTATCCATAACCTGCAGAAGATAGAAACAGCTATATTAAAAATACAACATGCAAATAAAAAGCCATCAGAGTTAAAAAAAAAAAAAAAAAATGCGACTGTGTATTTGCAACAGATTAATTTCATGACACCAGCCTAAACTTTTAAATACATTCAAAATAAACACAGGCGACTGAACATGGAGTATGTTCTCCAAGTGGTTTCCAAATTTAAACCAAGAACAATGAAACATGTAATGTGTTTGCTACTTTTGTATGTTTTGTATTATTAGTTATGTAAATTTACTGTCTGATGAGATAAAGATTGCAATAAAGCCTAAGAGTACTAATATGAAATAATTTATATCAAGTCAGTATTGTTTAATAACTAATTGAACATTAAGACAATAAAAACATCCTCAAATCAAAATAAATCTTTGAACTTAATACATTGAATAAATTGCTTCACGTGGTCTTAACAAATGTTTAAATCGTTTCCCAAAAGAGAAAAAATCTCATTATATAACAAAACGTAGTCGCTTCTACAATAACGTTAGATAGTGGCTTTTAGACTGTCATGTTTTCTGTTGTCAAAATGCTCATCTTTATATAGGCCTATTGATGTGTGTTAGCCATTGCATTCAACATTCGGATGTTTATAACCACCGCAGTAAAAAGTGGGGGTTGTGAGTCACTAGCATTGTTATTTTGGGGGTCATGGGCTGAAAAGTTTGGGAACCCCTGATCTAGATAACACTTTACATAGAAATGGCATAAAACGATGACCGATATAGTTGTTTTTTTCTAAATAGGGAAACAACCAAAAAGCAGTGCAGATGGAGATAATCTCCTTCTGTGTGAACAGCTACATAATCTTACTGTAAACAGTTGTTTGTAAATATCCAATCTAGTGTCATTGCAATTGCTAAATTTTGCCGTATTGGTGGCAAATTGTGGAAAGCATACAGCCATACGTTTGCAGGCCCCTCTGGAAAGGAAAACCCATTTGAATGTGAAGGAATGAACAAATATTATGTATTTTAGTCAATATTTATTTATTTTGTTCTGTCTGCAATATTTGGATAGATATATGGACATTTTAGTCTTGGTGAATTGCAGTTTTAATGTTTACCGAGCTATCATTAGTATTTGGATTAATATTTAAATTGAAGTTTACTAATGTAAAGCACATCTTTCAGTGTTTTATTGTGAACAAAAACTGTCAGTGTTCTTGTCTGCTTTACTTGCTTTACTAGTAAAGGTTTTAAAGTGCTTCTGGTATGCTTTCCTATGCATACTCGGACAAATTGAAATGATAAATAAATGGCAAAATTGGTACATTGCTGGAATTTTGATCTAGTAATGGATGTTTGGTTTCTTACATGCGTTGGGTAATTTGACCAATCAGATGAGAGCAGGCTCTGAGAAGAGAGGGGCTTAGCCTTAAGAGTGAAAGCATCCTTGAATGATCAAGTTCAGACACTGGAGAAAATAGTTGGTGCAGTAGTGTGTATTATAACAAAAAGATTGAAGTGTTTTTTTTTTTTACCTTGGTTGGATGGAAACTATTGCAAAACGTGATCTTGACCTTCAAAACTAAATGTAAAAATAGTAAACAGAGGCACTTTAATGGACCTCATGCTCAGCTGTATTATTTAGTCAGTATTGTGTATCCTGGCATGAAGTAAGGTGAATGACACATGCTTTTGTGGTGCCTTTATAAACAAGATAAATCTTTGTGTTTTAAAGATGCGAGATAATATATTCCTTCATTGCAGTTTCATGGTTCAATTCTGCTTCGTAATTTCAAAACATTTTAGATGGTCATAGACTGCTGTACTTTTTATCTGAGATGAAAAGAAACATTTTTGACCGGTTCTGTACTGACGTTAATGTGGACGTTGTTGTTGTTGTGGCTTTGTGATCTTATTTCATATGACGAAACTCAAGTGTATTTGATTGTGAATAAAGTGGTGCATTTTCCGGCCCAAACAACTGCATATTACATGTGATTGTTCTTGTTTGAAAGCTCTGTGTACAAACATCCACAGGCAATCATGAGCAGAAAGCAAAAACAAAAGAAAAAGACATACTTGATGAAGGAGAAAGATTATGTTTTTCCTACTCAGAGTGATGTAGTTACAGTTTCATCCAGTAGAGGCAAACTGGACCATGATTAACCTTGACCTCTTGGATGAGAGCAGCTACCAGTGCATAAATATTTGTCTTATCGATGATGAGAAAGATAAAAGCAATGACATTTAAATCCATCATGGATTTAGAAATATGACCTTTCATTAAACCATATGGGATCAAAACACACTTGGAGGTCCCCAGTTTATTCAGTCCAGATATTTAATGTCCAGACAGCTCATATTATAAACAGCCAGAACACTTATTTGGCTTGATTTTCTTGAGTCTGTAATCCAAACAGCAGGGGAGAAACCATTTGTTTCGAATTTTCTCACCAACTTCAGATCTGGATGTGAAATAGAGAGCATAACAGAGATAAACTCTGTCCATTGAGACACAAAACAGCCATTTCTGTCCCTTGAGGAAGTTTCAGGAGATTAGATCATGTAAAAACAGATGTATGGGAGCAAAAATTGAGACTGAGGTCAGCCAGTCCTTTTAAGAATGATTGCGATGGAAAACATGAGTTGTTTTCTCACGTAATCAGTCTATTATTAAATGTTGTTTCCAGCAGGAACTCACAGTACATTTATTTTGTCTTGCTATAGTTTTTACTTAGACTTACAATAGGGCTGCATGATATTGGAAAAATCTAACATTGCAACATTTTTTTTTTATTCTGCAATATTTATTGCAACATGAATACAATTTCACTAGATGACTTGACAACCTTTTGGAAAGAATTGATCATTTTAAATTGATTGGGATGATTCTGTAGGCAAGTGCATAGCATATAATAAACAATATACAAGCATAGAAAAATTCCAAAAAGAAAGAGATACTATTTAAATAAACAGCATTTCATTTTTTTTTACCAGATGAGTCTTCATGTACACCAGGGGTGGCCAATCCTGTTCCTGGAGATCTACCTTCCTGCAGATTTCAGTTGCAACCCTTATCAAACACACCTGTCTGTAATTATCAAGTGGATTTCAGGGTCTAATTAATTGGTTCAGGTGGGTTTGATCAGGGTAGGAGCTAAACTGTACAGGACGGTAGATCTCCAGGAACAGGATTGAGCACCCCTGATGTACACAGTAATTGAAAAATCAAATGTAAAATAATACTACATAGTCTTAGTTGCATAAACAATTCAACTAAATTAATCATTATTAAATAAAACATTTTACAATTTCCCGTTTAAAATCTTCACACAGTCACAGGCCTTAAAAAACACTTTGCGTATATTCAACATTGCGTATGCTCGCAATGTGACTATTGCAAATGATCATTTTGCGATACTGATGTTTAAACGATATATTGTGCAGCCCTAATTTACAACCAATATATCTTTTACTAAGTTAGGTTTGTTATAAATAACTATCTGAGACAATTCCCTTCTATTTGTATCCCTCAATATTATATTGTAGTATATGTTGTAAAATATTATTAGGATGATAAGACGTTATTAAAAGTTATCATAATGAGAACACACAGAAGGCAGTTGAAAAATGTAATGTGTGTATTTATATAGTGCATTTATTGTGTATTGCCATACACCCAAAGCACTTCACAATCATGAGGGGAGTTTGTCTCTCCACCACCAGATTAAACATTTTGCATAACACTTGTTTTATGATCTATTAAAAGATCATGCAAACTACTCCACATTTTCCCTCAAATTGAGCTGTGTTTGAATTGAAAATGTACGCCACCATGTCATTCTTAAGGATGTTTTGTATTATAAATCAGGGTGAATATGCGTATTGTTTAAACATTTTTATGCTAAATTATTACTTTCCAACAAGAAATCTATCTAGAATATCTTTTGCCGTTCTGTTCCCTTATAAAAATGAACCATGTTTTTTACTATCTACACTATAAAAATAATAGCTGCCGTATTTTTTTAGCTGAATCAAACTAAATTTTCTAGTCATCTCAACTTACATCAATCAAGCTGATGAAAAGTAGTCATTTAAACTTTGCATTAAAATTTGTTTTGGGAGTTCATACAAGCTGCTGATTGATTTTAAAGCTTGTTTGGCGTGCTGTCACGAGAGAGAGCCCTGAGCTCATAAGATCCACGAGCCCGGGGCTCGCTCCTGATTACAAGGCGAGAGGGGAGTTTGAGCTCAGGTTGATCTTGAGAACTCCCCTGCTGTAGTAGCTAATAAACAGATAGTGATTGCTCTTAATAGATAACTACTTACTATGAGCATGTCTATGTTGCCGATTTGGATTAACTTAAGTTGTATGTTTTTGGATGATGGGAGGAAACCGGGGAACGCGGGAGAAACCCACGTGAGCTCAGGGAGAACGGGTAAACTTAGCACAGAAACGTCTGCTGGCTTGGAAAGGACTAGAACCAGTGAAGTTTTTGTTGTGAGGCAACAGTGCTAAACTGGGCCACTGTGCCACACATCTAGGAAAGGAGGAGGAGCAGGGGTAGAGGAGATTCTTCAAAATGAAGATGGCTGTTATATGGAACTTATAGGGTATTTATAGTGAATTAGGAATCATCTGATTGGTGAATCATAAAGTGCATAATGCAGGACCAGCCTCAAGCAATCATAAGCACCTGATCCTCTCCAAATTACTTTATAAATAAACTTCACGAAGTAAACAAAAAACATTTGTTGTCATGACTTTTTGCCATATCTATATTTGAAAGTATATAAATAAGATATAATTAATAATCTGATATAATTTTTAAAAAAATTTAAATTGAGTGTTTGAGAAACCTGTTCGAAAACACTTATTGTTTTTGCAGTTCTGTTCAGTGCTTTAAGACTACACATTTCATTATAAAACGAGAAGGCTATATAAAAGAAAGATGTACAGTTGAGGTCAGAATTATTAGCCCTCCTGAATTATTAGCTAAAATTATATACTGTGTAATATTTTTGCCATATCTTTACAGTGTACAATACAAGAAACAACCATACAGTTTGTAGTTAAACCATGATAACCAGAAATTAATCATGGGTTTTTTTGTACATCTATGCTTATATATAAATGGTAATCAGTACACCAAAAACATGGTTTATATCCCTTTTACAATTAGTAAACTATCTGTGCAGTTGGCTGATTTTTAGCAACTACTGAAAACTAGTAGTTACTATATTTGTACTATTTTTACTTAATAATTTATAAAACAATTTGCTTCCCCCATTGCTCAAAACATGGCTGTGACCTTTATGTAAGTGTTTCGCACTGGTTCAAGTTCCAGCTGGGTCAGTTGGCATTTCTGTGTGGAGTTTACATGTTCTCCCTGTGTTTGCGTGAGTTTTCTCCGGGTGATCTGGTTTTCCCCACAGTCCAAAGACATGTGCTATAAGTGAGTTGAAAAAATCATCCGTATGTGTGTAAATGAGGGTATGTGGATGTTTCCCCGTACTGGGTTACAGCTGGAAAGGCATCCGCTGTGTAAAACATGTGCTGGATAAGTTGGTGGTTCATTCTGTTGTGGCGACCCCTGATGAATAAAGAGACTAAGGGCCTACTCACACTATGCCATCCGTACCGTGCCCAGGCCCATTTCCCGGATCGTTTGAGAAGTGTGAGTGCGCTGAATCGGGCTCAAGCATGGTTCACTTGGCCGGCCCTGGCCCGGTTGGAAGAGGCGTGAGCGCGGTTCACTTGGGCTTTGGCGCGGTACGCTTGTGTGTGAGTGCAAAACCACCAAAGCCCGAGACTGAAAGCGAGACGTGACTTTTAAGGGACTGTTTCATATGGATTTATTAATCATTCTTGCTGTTCAGTGAACGCAAACTGCCATAGTTTATTCAAGACACAAACTCCTCACTTCACGACAGCTGCGCGCCTTCAGCAGACCTCCTCATTCCTGCAGCACGAGGGCTTTATGATTGTTTATGAGCGCCAAAAGTGGCGGATCTGTTCGGCGAAATATCTGACTGCGTGTCCCTGCATCCGTAAGGACTGTTTGGCGAAATATTTGACGGCATATCAAACGACTGAAACGATATAACTAGAGAAATCTCCACTGTGCTGCTGAGTGAAAGAGCGCTTTTCACTGAACAGCCCAGCAGCGATGACGTAAGCGTGCCGAAGCCCATTTGTGGTGTGAGCACGGGCCGTCGGGGGAGACGGGAGGGGGACAAGCGTGCTTTGGCCCGGTTCGAGGCAACTGTACCTAGTGTGAGTACGGCCTAAGCCAAAGGAAAATTAATGAATGAATTTTTTCTTTTTTTTTTAACATCATAGCATACTTTACTTTACATACTTTAATATCACAGCATGGTTACTTATTTTCAATGACATTTATTTTGATAATATTATGATTTTATTCATTCTCTTAGAAAAACACACACACACACACTCTTATTAATGTGGTTAATAAGGACTCTCCATACATGTATTTATACTATAAAATGGCTTATTATATGACCTTACCTTACCTTTAAATCCACCCCTAACAGAGCCCTGTGGCAAAATGTGAATGTCAGAAGTCCCCATTAAGTATGATTTTTAAGCTTTTTGATGCTTGTACAATTTTGTGTCCTTGTAAACCAGTTAAATCAGAACATACACACTTGAACAGCTATATTTATGGGGAACTCCTTTGAACATAATGCTTACTTATACTATACAGATAATACATATACTAATACAGATACTGCACAGATTTATTCCCCTAAACCCAATGCACACACACACACACACACACACACACACACACACACACACACACACTCACACATATATATACAGACTTTCTGATCCAAAGTGACAAGTCATAACCAACATCAGGGGAAATGTTAAAGGCCAAGTTATTCCGAAACACAAAGCGCTTTTAGGTATGACCGCTACTTTCACTGCTTCACTAACCGGCAGCAATAACACAGCACCATTCGGCATAAACATGACTACTCCAGTGTTATTTAGACATCATTGAGATAATATTGCCGTTTTGTTTTTTTTGAAGAGCATGAAGCGGTTTGTATTATTATACTGTGCATGTGTTTAGCCTTGTGTCTACATAATAAAAGAAAAAAAAATTATCAAGTGTTTTAACACTAGCACTTTTGGTCCGCACCCGGGTTCATGTGACGTTGATTTGTTTAGCTAGTGTGAACATGTCTTCTGAACTCGAGTGCGCACCCGTGAACTGTACCCTAGTCCACCTGAAAGAGGGGGTCACGATTTTACTTTCTCTTTCTCAGATTTCATACCCGAAGCATCTGACATCATGTACCTCGCTCAGGACATGCATTAGGGTTTCCTCTACTGTAATACACTCAAAACATGGATTCTGGTAAAACTCATCAATGGCAGGGTAGGGTTTTCTCCCGTCAACGGCAGGGAAAGAGTTAGCTAAATCTAAAGCTAAATCATTTATCCATTTGACACACATTATAATACCAGCCATACATGTAAAGCAAAAAAAAAAAAGTCATTTAAGCCAATACAATTAAGACTTTCTCCAGAAGAAAAAAATATTATAGAAAATACAGTGGGGGAAAAAAATCCTTTGAAGAAAAAAAAAATCTCAGTAGAGCTATAATTATGACTTAAGCTATATTATTCATTCATACATACTGTAACTGATGAATTTTCTATGCCTAATCAAATAATAATTCACACTATTTCAATGACAGATTATATTATTGTTTTCAGTATTAAATGATAACCTAAACCTAAAATATTACCAGAGAATCTGTAATAAGTAAAGGGGAAGAATCAAAAGCACAATACTTAATGAGGAATGTGTGTACGTGCATGTGTGAGTGCGTGTGTGTGTGCGTGTGTTCGCTCGTTCGTTCAGAGTGAATTTGCACCTTCAATCTCACACTTATGCTAAAGGTCAAAATGACGAGGTTGGATTTATTGTCATGTGGTAAATTGTGGATTTGCATTCACATTAATCTGGAGTTAAATGAATCATGTGGTCTGCACGGCTGATGCTAGTTGAAGTTAGTTCAACATTTACTCTATTATGCGCTTAAGTAAACATTTGATTGTGCTTTAGAACATTGCACAATTTCACAAATTGCCACTTTTTTACAGAGAGAACATTGTTGTGACCTCAATGAAACATAAAACAACTGAATCACACCAACTGCGACGCTAAATGTGGGTCTGTTTTGATTCTGTATCGTTTCATCACACTGCAGCGTTTAATGGGCTGTGCACTTCCTGTAAATACCTCATCGTCAATATCAGAGCATCATGGGGAATTGATGAAAGCAGCACTACATCAAGAACATACGTGACTACATGGCACAGTGTTTGATGAACACATGTGCACAAGTTCTAGAGGTATTAGGAGTTTCAGAAGTTGAATATGTGTCCAGTTGGGAGCTTTCTTCCGGAATTGTTAACAAAAGTGTAATATTTCTGGTGTTTTGGTAAGCTGTCAATTTCTTGGCTAACCCTTGCACAAACAAGCCATAGCCTTTGAACTTTTATCAGATATTCTGACAAGCTTCTGTCTTCTGATGCTATCTATTTAATTGGGTAAAACCACTGAAAATATTTCCTGAGCCAACATGCCAGGGCTGTGCATGAAGTTTTGCCTTAGAAACAAAATGTGCCTATAAAATAAAGCCATGAAAATATGAAGAGGAAAAGGCATGCTTATTGCTTATTCCTATGCTCCTATATAATATTCATATATTTCATTTATTAGTTATAGCATGTGATTAACATAATTAAGATTAATTCTGGTTGTTTTAAAATTTTAAAATATATAATTGAAATAATATATACTAAAAAGGCATTTATACATTTGATCAACCCTTGATTTAATTTCATTCATTCATGTTCCTTCGGCTTAGTCTCTTTATTCATCAGGGATCACCACAGTGGAATAAACCGCCAACTTACAGTATCCAGCATATGATTTACACAGGGGATGCCCTTCCAGCCCCAACCCAGTACTGGGAAACACTCACATACTCTCACATTCACACACATACGCTACGGCCAATATAGTTTATTCAGTTCACCTATAGCGCATGTCTTTGTACTGTGGGGGAAATAGGAGCACCTGGTGGAAACCCACACGAACACGGGGAGAACATTTAAACCTCGCACAGAAATGCCATCTGACCCAGCCGGGACTTGAACCAGCAAACTTCTTGCAAAAACTGCAAAACAGACATTTTACTGCCATTTCCATTTCATTGAGCAGATCATTTTATTTTGTTTATTTTACAACTGTAGCACACATACTGTAACAGGTTTCATAAGTACCAAATAAGCTCATTAGGATCATTTCCCATGCATGAACTATGAACACAATGCACTGCAAATAAATGCTGGGTTCCACACAATTCCTTGATGTCGTCCCAACACAAATCGATTAGGTTAACATAATTGTTTTAACAAATTCAAATTTATTGAAAATAAAACTGATGTTGTCGCCCTTTAAAAACTCAAGAATTGTGTTGTTTCAGCTCATTTTATATAAGTAGTTAAAACAAGCAGCAAAAAATATGTTTTGTTTGTGTTTTAATGTTTTATTCATTTGAATCTTGACATGCATTACACTGACTAATTTCAATGGCAGGAAGATCATTAACCATTTGTCTTGCAAAGAATATACACTGTACAACGAGATTAGTTGAATTTACTTGAAAAATTAGTCAAATTCGTTGCCTTAAAATGATTAAGTAAATGTACTACATTCAAAAAAACAACATAGGCTCATTCTGATAACAGCCATACAGTATATACATTTCTGGAGATCGTGAATTATGTAGCCAGAAGTACGTAATGGCGGCATTTTGTCTTTAAAACGAACTCTAGGCGGCAGTATGAGGCCGTTCCTTTTCCCGCTTACCAGCTGACTGCTTACCTCCATATGGACGGCTTTCCCACTGTTACCAGTTTGTCCAGTAGCTCGCCATGTACCATGCCAAACTTGAGACGCATAGATGAGTTCAGCATGACAACGGTCTTCAAGTCTGGCAAAGAACTGTTCCAGAAAGCAGGTAATTCAGACTGATTTTAGCCCCGATTTCGACTCGCCGACTGGTTTTGAGAAATCGCCAACAAATTCCTGAAATCACAGGCAAATTGGTGCTCGGGCACGTGAATGATAATCACACAGTATGAACTATGAAAGGGGCGACCTGAGAGAATCGCAGACAAGTCGCTGATGCCAGTGAGATATTTGGCGTGCGAAATATATGGAGCTGTCAGAGTGTGAAATGAGTTTTTACTGAAAATAACATCTGAGATTTCTTACAGCCAATGAGAGAGAGCAGCATTCACTTGTGTGTGTGTGTGTGTGTGTGTGTGTGTGTGTGTGTGTGTGTGTGTGTGTGTGTGTGTGTGTGTGTGTGTGTGTGTGTGTACCAATGTGCCTGCAGGCCAGCATGAGGTTGAGGAAGAAGTTAAAAGCGCTCAGTTTCGGTTTATTTGGACCCAAGAAATGGAGGAAAAACTAGTGGAGGTTTGACAGGAGCACCCGTGTCTGTTTCACATTTCGTACAGAAAGTTAAAAAAGAAAGTTGAGGAGAAATTGCTAATTCCTTTCAAACCCACGTAAGCACATTATCTACCCCATTAAAGGCTCCTTTTTTTTTTGTTAATGTAGTTAATAACAAAATATATAACAAAAGATATACAAAAGGTAGACAAAGTTGTCAGTGGTTCTTCCTATTGTGAAGTCATGCAATGTGAAAGCCCTTGTCGCCAATCCATCTTGCAGTGTAAACAAAGCAGCGACAAAACATTTGCCCAGATGGTCATGAAGTGTGAAAACATCTGTCACATGACTACTTTGAAAATCATGCAGTCTGAACTCGACATAGGACAAAAACAGAAGCCAAAAAAGAATATAAACAAGTAAATAACAGGGTGAGAATGTGGTAAAATCTGAAAACGTAGTAAAATCAGGTAAGGGCTTTTCTTTTTCTTGATTGCTTTTTAAAGCTGTCAGTTGGCTTTAGGTAAGTGTGTAGGAGGGTTAATCTGTGCTTTTGAAAACACTATTGGTTGGAGGAGGGTGGGTCAGTCGATCGGTTACTCAGTCAGTCAGTCAGTCGACAGCGGTGGATTTACACGAGAACAGCAAGAAATTTGCGATCTGAAAAATCATACACAGTGCCTCTGGTGGATTTGTGAAAACAAAAACTGCAAAATAAATAAATAAATAAATAAATAAATAAATAAACATAGCTCCAGGGATATATTTGGCACTCTACAGAAATTTATATAGTGGTATGTTTTCAGAATGAGCCTGTGTTGCAAAAAAATTATGTTTGCAAGACATTTTCCACATTTACAACAGACATAATGGTTCTTCCCTGTTGGAATCAGATTAACCCTGGGAAATGAGAACGGGGTGCTGTTTTCTTTTTTATAGTAAAAAATCCTTTTATCAAAACATTTCTTCTGACAAGCTTTGCAGGATATCTCATTAAATCTTAATTTGGCATGAGTAAATTGTAGACTCTCAAAAACATGTCAGCACGTCACTGTCTGCTTCCTCTGATTCACAAAAACATTCAGCACCTTTTATTTATAATGTAATGGCTGTTCATTCTGATTGGTTGACAAACATTCTAAAGTGTGTAATTATTTTCCTTCAAATACACAGCTGTAATTTTACACAGGTGTTTCTCACTGCATTATAGTACCCTTATGTTTTATTTTCTGTTGAATAAAGGAAGACACTGCTTTGGAAACCTGTAGCCACTGACATACTGTCAAAGGAGACGCAACATAGATGTGAGTATGACAACAGTTTATTAAAGAGAAGGGCAGGATGTAAACAGAACTTAGATGGGGATGCTTTGTAGGATAGATATTGAAGACCAGATGATTCAGAGGAGTTACAGAAAGCCAGCCACACAGAGAGATCAACTCTGCGAAATTAATGACAGCACGATGAGGGACAAGGAGCAACCACACTGGGAAGGAGAGACACAGACACTGGAGATCATAGGTAGGGCCAATGTGATACTGTATATTGTAAAATATTCCGCTAATTGATTTGGAATGATTTTGGATACATCATAATTAAAAACCAAATTTGTTAAATAAAAGATTATACATTTTAAACTTTAATGTTTACAATGCAAATCCAATCAGCTCCATTTATTTAGTAAACAAAGCATGTCTCTTATATAATATATCTACCATACAGTATACCTACTAAAAGTTGGAAAATATTCATTCATTCATCTTCTTTTTGGCTTAGTCTCTTCATTAATCAGGGATCACCACAGCGGAATGAACCGCCAACTTATCCAGCAGATGTTTTACGCAGCGGAAGCCCTTCCATCTGCAATCCATCACTGGGAAAAAGATGGATATTATTACTTTACAAACAGTATTATTAGTAAATCATATGAGCATTTTCATATTAGTCAGTAATATTACTGAAATGAATGTAAAAACTGCATATAAATTTACACACATTTACACACAACTACATGAATACTCAATGATGGACTGAAAATCTGCAGATTTCTGCACGTGTGGGCCTAACCATAGGTGACAAGAGAGGTAAATAAACGTATATAGCAAGGAGGCCGAACACTGAATGATAGTGAGGGATTTTATAGTGCCGGAGTAATAATCGGCGTTGATGACGTGCGGGGTGGATTAATATTCATGTGACATTCATGTGATCGGAATGATTGTGGTGATTGTAAATGGGGAGAACCTGGCCTGGTTGTAACACATGGGAAATATAAATACCATGGAAGTCAGTGGTTACTGGTTTCCAACATTCTTCCAAATATATTATTTAGTGTTCATCTGAAGAAAGAAAATCAAAAGGTTTGAGACAAGTGTAGGGCGAGTAATTGATGGCAGAATTTTTGTGACTGATCCATCAAGAATTTAAACTCACTGATAAAGCCAACATGTACTGAAAACTGCAATGGTATCTGGATGCCTTTAAGATGCAAGCTGAGATTGCAACGCCTGATGCAGTGTCAGACACAATGCACTCAGTGGAGCTAGTGACGTCAATGTAACGAGGTAGGGTTAGGGGTGGTGTTAGGTGTGCACATTAAAAAGCTTCGGATGCAGCTTTGCTTGCATCTGCACTGAAAAATCCTTCAAATTCAAACATTCATTTAGTTTAGCAGTGGGATTAAATATTAATGCTTGTCTGTTTCTTTCTTTTACCTCACAAATCATACAATTATTCACAAATAATATTGTATGAATGTATCTGAAATGCTGTGCCACTTAACCACTGTATAATTTGATCATAGCTTTGTCATAAAAACACAATATTTAGAGACTGACAATATGAAAAGAAAATTGTTGTGATCTTGAATTTGCATTCATTAAGATTAAGACCGCTTTGCTTAAATTATTACACTTGTGTGAACCCCCCTGTAAAGAACAATAAAATTGTCTCCTCACAGTAAGAAGGTCGCTGATTTAAGTCCCGGCTGGGCCAGTTGGTGTTTCTGTGTGGAGTTAGCATGTTCTCCTCATATTTTTGTGTGTTTCCTCTGTGTGCCCTGCATGGTCAAAAGACTAGCGCTATAGGTGAGTTGAATAAACTAAATTGTCTGTAGTGTATAAGTGTGGGTGTTTCCCAGTACTGATGTGCGGCTAAAAGGGAATCCGCTGCGTAAAAACATATGCTGGAATAGTTGGTGGTTCATTCTGCTGTGGCAACCTCTGAAATACAGAATAAGCTGAAGTAAAATGAATGAAGGACTCTGGGTTGTTTTAACCTGACTTTAAGGGGTAAATATGGACAAACACAACTATTGAACGAATTTCAATTATAGTTTAAATGACATTTTTAACTTAAATGTTGGGCTTGTGGATATTTGACTTAACATTGGGTAAAAACCACCCAGCAGTTTTGGGGTGTACAAGACTCTATGGTGAGGATGAGTTCATTACAACTGGAAAAAATTTAATATGGTTGTTGATCATCATGGGATTGGGCGTCCCAGCAAAACCACGCCAAACTGAGACATTGTCAATTCTCTGAAAATTCAGAGAGCTACAGTTATATAAGTCATCCTTTTTTCCTCAAAAACGTGCAGTTATGTTCACTGAAAACATGAAGGTTTTGCTTGAATATGAAAGGTATTGTTTTGAGATTGTGGTTTTATATTTGACCATGCTTGACTTGTACAAAAATCACTCATATGTGAGTCAGTGACATCAGCAAAACAAAAACTTGTGTTGAAAGGGTCTGTGAGGTGAAATGGATTAAATTTAGAAGTGTCAGGATGAAAAAAATAGTCCTCAGTTCTGGGCCTCGGTGGACTGAACTCTTGGTCATGAATTTGATTTTAAACTGTACTTTTCTCTCTGAATGACTGACAGCCTTGAAAAACACGGTTGTTGTGTCTCTTGACACCTTGTCATCTGAAATGAAAAGCTTGACGGGACGTTTTCAGTTAGAAAGTTCCCGGAAATGACCGAAAGCTTCAAAATAGAGATAAATAAATTAACAAGTTTGGAAAAGTGTTCACTGCTTTGCTATTGACTGAAGGGGATACAAAGCGATTAGCACTAAATTGTATGGTTTATTGAAAAGCGTGTCGTGTATGCAACCCTGTAAAGCACAAAGGGGGAATTTTAAAAAGAAAATCTTGCCCATTTTCTTCATGTAATGTGATTGATTAAAGCTGTAATTTCTTGTAAAAAACAAAATATTCCTTTTCAAAGCTATATTGTTACCCATATACACACCACTTTTCATCACGCTTTTACAGTGACTTCTGGTAATATTGGAAAATGACTTTGGCCTTTCTTTCTATGTAAATAAAGCAGGTGAAAATTCCAAACTTTTCATTTTTGAGTCCCTTTTTTTGACACAAATCAATGATTGTAGAATGAAACCAATATACTGTACAATAAGAGATCAAAAAATACATCAGACTGCAATTTTAGTTGGGCCAAACTTCTATGGTGGCTTGACAAAGCCTTTCATGAATGTTTAAAAAAGTCAAGAAGGCCCATAACTTAAAATTAGGATGAAATAATTTCACATTTCTAGCATGTTTTAACACATTGGTAGCTTGATTTTACATTTTAAACTAACAAGTTCCAGCATGAGCACATGATGTTGCTAGCATGAATTCCCATTAGCATGTTTAAACACTTTGAGTACGTTTAGATGGACACCAATAATCTGATTTTAATATGATTAAGACAACACTCTGATTAGGTGTCTAACATGTAAACTGATTTTTTATTAAATTAATCTGAATAATTAAGACATGAATTAAGGAATAAAGACACTTGGAGTATGCCGATTTTAGTCGCATCATTGAAATGCAATACAGACATGTAAACACCTTAATCAAACTATTAAAGACGTGTAGCATTTTTGCTTCATTTTGCGACAGGATATTACATACAAACACGACTGTTTGACACTATTCTCTGCACCTACCGAGTCAGTGATAGATCACAGATACTTGCATCATAAAATGTGGAGGTTTTTTTCTCATATGGCGTGCTGTATCAAATTCCATTAAAACAACACTCTTACAGCAGTTCATACTCGCATCCAATATCTCGTTTGTCACTGAGGGCATGCATACAATGTTCCTAAATGAAAGTGAAAGTGCCAAACTGCAGTTAAAGTCGACAAATTAAGAATGAAACACATGAAATTACATGAAACTCAGAAAGGAAATGTGGATAGCGTGGTGACGTAATGACATTAATCAAATTATGTGCTTTAACATGTAAAACAGGATCATAAAAGGACCATTTAAAAAGCAACTCATGTAAACGTTTATTCATATTAGTGTCTTAATCAGATTAAGGCAAATAATTTGATTAATGATGTCCATGTAAACGTAGTCAATGTTAGCATTATTAGGCATGTTACTAACATTTTGTAACAGTAATCGTATGTTTAATGTCTCTATGCACACTGTACACGTTTTATCATGTTACTGGTATAAATTAATATTTTGCTATCATGCTAGCATGACACATATGGCTAACTTGTTTATGCATGTTACTAACAGAATAAACATGTTTGTAGCATTTTTAACACAATGCTAGCATGAATTAAACGGTCAGCATACGTCTAACATATAACACACTGATAATATTTTAGCATGTACTGTATAGCATGTGCTATGTTTTTAACATTTTATAACACGCTTAAGCCATGGCTATAACCTATAATAAAGTAGTGTTCGCATGTTTAAACACACTGCGACACTATGACTAAGCATAATGATAGCATATTTAGCATGTTTTACCATGTTAACTTCCAACATAAGCTCTTCTGCAAACGTAGCCATTTATACATTTCTAAAAATTGCAAATTACAGTATGTAGCCAGTATGGCTGCATTATGTCTTTAAAACGAAAGCTTGGGAGCGGGATGACACCAGTCCTTTTCAAACTTAACAACTGTTGGTTGGGGGGGTTGCGCACGTACTGAAGAGCGGTGTTGTCGCGCGCATTCTGATCAGCTGTGTTGTCGCCCGCCTACTGAAGTGCGGGACCGAGGGTGTGTCGCGTCGCGGGGGCACTTTTGATCATTTTGGAAGGGCACTTTCTATCCAAGACTAAAAAGGGCATGTGCACTGCACAGGTTGAGCCCTATGTGTGCACGTGCCTGAATAACAGGGTGAGAATGTGGTAAAATCTGAAAACATGGTAACAATCAGGCGAGGGCTTTTCTTTTTCTGGATTGATTTTTAAAACTGTCAGTTGAATTTAAGGAAGTGGGTGCTGGACAGGCCAATCTGTGCTTTTTTAAAACACTATTGGTTGGGTTTAGGGAAGGAGGCGCATGGGTCAGTTAATCGGTCATTCGACAGTGGCCTCTGGTGGATTTACGAGATAACAGCAGGCACGAATGGCAATCGCAAAAGAAATCTGGGATCTCAAAAAGCATGCAGCAGCCTCTGGTGGATTCATAAAAAACAAAAACTACCTCCTGGAGCTTATTTGGCACTCTTCAGAAATGTATATAGCTGTATGTTTTCAGAATGAGCCTGGGTTGTTAGTCACAATTGCTATGCTTCACTAGTGATAGACAGTTAAACTGCTTGCAAGACAGCTAAATGAAGGTCTGAATCTTTTGAACAGTGTGGATGTAAGCCTGTAAGATGTAATGCTTGAATTTTGGAAGTATATGTATTTTTTTTTTTTTTTGATCATTAATAAAAATAGGATGAGACATACTATAGCATACAGAAAATATCCTGAAGGTCACTGGGTCGTGGCTTAATAGCCCTTGAAGGAAATACATTTAGAAAATTGCTCTCAGAAGAAAATTAATTTAATTGTATATTAATATTATGTAATTATATATTAGACAAATAACCCAGTAATTAGACCAACTGTAAATAATATACTTGAAGCAAGTAGAGATTGTGAATGAAAATAAAATGGCATGAAATGCACATACATGTCTTTCATGAAAATCACCTCATTGTGCCTTAAAATGTATGCATGTGGATTCTTGGAAAAGCTCCTACAGTAATTACTCTCGCCTCAAAGATGATTGTAGGTATATAAAAAAAATCCTTTGTTCCTATCAACACAACTCTGCAAGAAGCCTACTTTGAAATCACAGTCATGTGTGCAATTGAGGGAAATGACAAAAAAAACATGATCATTTTATTCCATGCATTGCTCGTATAAGGAGTTGCAAAATACAGAAATAGAGGGCTATTATTATCTCCAGAATGCGTCTGTGAAGTTTCAGTTCAAAACACCTGCCACATCCCAACAGACTGTTCCCAAACTGTTGCAAATGTCACTTTTGTGTCAGCTGTTTTGCATCTATTCCTTTAAATGCAAATGAGCTGGTAAAACAGCATCTCAGACACTGATGAAGTCACAAATAATAAAGTTAAGACTGAACCAGGAAGTTTATATGAGCCACACACAAATGCCAATACAATTACATTAAAAACATGCCAACAAATTTCTGTTATGTATGACAATAATAGCATTAGCAACTGTGAAGCTTGCATGATGATTTACATGACAATTACGTCAAAATGCTTGATAAAAAAAAAATGTAAGTTTAATGTTTACTTCTTCTTGATGGTGCAGCTGGATCACAGACCATTGGAACAGATCTATCTTTTAATCCCAGTTTCATTGTGAATCCAGCCTTTCGGACATGACATATTTGCAAATACTGCAGACATGATAATACATGCCTGTCAATCAATATTAATGTGCGTTGGTAAACACAATACTACAATACTGTCTTTAATTATAGCTGGAGTACACACTAGCCTCACTAGAAGGCACTTCAGCTATACTGTTCACTCCACCAGCCATTTACTCGGACTACACATCCCATAATTTTTGTATTAATCTACCATCTACAGCTGTTATCAATGCTGACACTAATTACACTGACACAGTGGCAAGACATTACTTCTATTTAAGCACCACACACACACACCTTCATTCTTGGAGGTTGTATTGTGTTTCATGTCATTGACCTTAGTAGTATTATTTGTTTTCTTGTGTTTTGCTGGGCCGTTCTGTTTCTGGACTTTTCTTCGTAATTTTTTGATTTAGTGGCTAATTCGTATGATTTTGTATGATCTAATTCATTCAATTTAGTATGATATGCTCATCACCCAATGACAGTTGGGGTTAGGGGTGGGGTTAGGTACCACACCTCCTTTTTAAATTTTTTTTTTTTTGCAGTTTTTGTTTTTGCAAATCCACCAAAGCCCGCTGTCTACGTTCTTTCAGATCTCAAATTTCTCACAAGTGCCATTCGCACCTGCTGTTCTCATGTAAATCCACCAGAGGTCGCTCTCGACTAAATCATTCTTCTCTGGACTCGAACCTCGTCGTCGTTGTCAACTCTTCACGTCGTCTCAAGTCCGCCGACATACATAGCGAGCCACTGAACAAACTGGTAACAGAGAGAATGCCGTCCATATGGTGGTAAGTGGTCAGCTGGTAAATGTGAAAAGGAACGGCATAATACCGCCCCCTAGCATTAATTTTAAGACGAAATGCAGCCATACGTACTTCACGATACATAATTTGCAATCTCCAAAAATGTATATAGGCTTACGTTTTCAGAATCAGCCTACGTTGCTCATTGTAGTAGTCACAGTGTGGTTGGCCTCAAAAGCATTGAGTTTTGGACCTGGTTTAGCTGTAGGAAATGGAAAAAAAAAGACTTAACGTGTTTATACCACTCTAATATGGCTGTGTGCACACTATTCCTGCACACATTTCTGTCAAAACAGCTTGATTTTTTTGCATGATAGGTGCTCTTTAATGACTATGTGCACACATTATCTGGAAAAGTCCTCAGCTGTCCACCTACTGTACAATCAGCAGATGCAGAGTTCAAACAAGACATCATAATTAGACACAAACAACTCTTTGATTGACTCAACTTATAATTTCTTTGTTTCTTTAATTGCAGATGCTGAGAATTCATTTAAAAATAAAAAAAATCATACATGTCTGTGTGAACATGATTCATTTCCCCAAAATGTATTCACCAGACATTTCACAGTGACAGATATCTAATCATTTTAATTCCATCAAATCTTTTTTGACACATTTATGTTTTGTTTAAAACAAATACTAAGAATTACCCTCTGTTGGGTTAAATAGTGACTTTGAAACATTAAATAACTAGCATGATCATAAGCTTAAATCCTCCTCTTTTTTGCAGGAAAAGCCAGTCTTAATAGTGCAATGGCATGTGAAACACATCTGTATGATGTTTATATGGAATATTTAGTGATTCAGTGGAGTGGAAAGATAACAACCTGTTTGTATTTATCTGTTATATTTCTGAAACAGACACTGTTAGTTTTGAAACTGTTTTGAAACTATTCTTGCATGAAATTGCTAATGAAGAACAGCATTTGAACAACATGATCTAGTTTGTTTTGTAAAAAGGAACAAAAGACACGAGTTCAATCAGTTCTTATCGGCATTTTGGATATCAGAGAGCATAGCTAATAAACCTTCCTAATCTGGAAATATTTAAAACACAAACACGCTAAAACGAAAGTTCCAGAAAGTAGATAAGATCCACCTTATCTGTGCTGCTGCACTGCTTCTCATAAACACTGGAAAATTCAGCAGTAATGAAGTTTCTTTCCACTCATCCCCAAAACACTACAAAATTAGCATTTGACACTATTTAACTTTTGCCATAGTAAAATATGAATTGGAATTATACTTTTTAGTGTTAATAACATGTTGCTTGCATGAATATCATATTGCTAACATGCTATAGCATGTTGCTAGCATGTTTTATCACATTGTTAGCATGAATTAGCATAAATACATTTACATTTACTAATTTAACAGATGCTGTTATCCAATGTGACTTACAAATGAGGGGAAAAAGTACATACAATGACCAAAGAACAGAAATATATACTATAGTGCCATGAAGTCTAAGTTTAGCAGGTTTTGCTGTTGTTTTATGTTGCTAACATTAAATTCATATTGCTGACATGTATATTGCATGACACCATATACAGCTGAAATGAGAATTATTAGCCCCCCTAAATTATTAACCCTCCTATTTATTTTTTCCCAATTTCTGTTTAACAAAGCAAAAATTTTTAAACACATTTCTTATCATAATAGTTTTAATAACTCATTTCTAATAACTGATTTATAATATTTATTTTTAAAATAAATATTATTTGACTAGATGTTTTTAAGACACTTCTATACAGCTTAAAGTGACATTTAAAGGCTTCACTAGGTTAATTAGGTTATCTAGGCAGGTTAGGGTAATTAGGTAAGTCATTGTATAACAATGATTTGTTCTGTAGACTATGAAAAAACATATAGCTTAAAGGGGCTAATAATTTTGTCCCTAAAATGGAGTTTAAAAAATTAAAAAATTGCTTTTATTCTAGCTGAAATAAAAGAAAAAAGACTTTCTACAGAAGAAAAAAATATTATCAGACATACAGTAAAAATGTTCTTGCTCTGTTAAACATCATTTGGGAAATATTTAAAAAAGAAAAAAATTAAAGAGGCAAAAAAAAAAAAACTGATAGGGACATCATTACATTACATATCTCTTTATGAGCTGGACTGTACATTTTTCAACTCCCATCTGGGGCCGGTACGAAAATTAAATCAGAGCCAGACAGAAATATCTAAACAAGATCACAGCCTATTAAAAGTCATAATCATCTATTGTAGAAAGTACACAGAGTTCTGACAGGTTTAGGGCACAGATATTCCAGTGTATTGTAGGAACCCAGATGTAAACATCACTCTCAATTTTCTCATTTTCATATTTGTCTTGTCTTTTGTACCCCAGAAGGCTTTCATGTATAGCTATGAGGTCAAATGCCGCCCCTCCGCACATCGAATAAACGCCTGTCGAATATGTTGAGGATCGTTGTGAACATGACAGCACTGGAGCATCAGGACTGTAAGATGAAATTGAATTCCTACGACAAGTAGGATTTCAGATCAACAGAAAGAAAGAGGTCAGTCTGCTGTCAAAACTCTGCTGCTGAAATGTTATAGTCTTGTATCCTAAAATTGTTTTCTCAAATCTAACTCAGGAATTAACCAGCCAAAAAAATAATCAGCTTCTTTTCATGCTGGAAATTATCTTGATTGCTGTTGGGCTAACAAACAATAGCATTTAAAGTGCGATTCTGCAAAAAAATCTAATCAAATCTATCCAGTTGTAACAAATAAACCTGATTATGTTCATTAAAATTTTGTTAGGAATCCAGCAAAAAAAGTTTGAGTTAATTTTGTGCCATGTTCTTGACAGATTTTCACCTTTCAAAATAATATGTGTGTTTTTTTAAGGTAAGAGACTCGACATAAATATTTATTAGTCTGTTGTAAGTCATGAATGAATGAACTCAATTAAAATAGTTTCAGTATGACCTTGTGCAGAACATTTCAGCAAACATTGGACTCATCAGAAAAGAATAATTCCTTTATTTATTTATTTTTCAAGGCACAACAACAAGAACTGTCAGAGAGAAAATGGTGATAAACAAAATAATGCACCATGTGTCACTTATCTAATTGCACGATTGGACCTCAGGGAAAATTGAATAATTACAAAGTGTGGTATTATCCTCTTTAAAGGTCCTCTATTTTACAAAATAAGCCTAACATATTCACATGCTTGCTTTATGCTTGAAAGACCATTTGTTACATGAAAATTATTTTAAAAAGCCCCTATTTTACATTATAAAAGGTCAGATTTTGGTTTTGTGGGTCTCCAACAACAGGCTCATATGCCAGCAAGGTCAAATCACACTTTAATTGTCTTATAATATGCATTTATTTTTATCTAATTATCCAATCAACGCCCATATTATTTGTTCACTGATTCATTTGTTCCCAAACCCCTCCTTAGCGTGATGCTAATCTGCGCTGATTAGTCTGATGATGCAGTCTGTTGTGATGGGTTGATTCATTCAGCGTGAGACATCGATAATCACCCACCATGGCTTATCAAAAAATTTGAAGTAGTCTGAGTGCAGAGTGTATGTGTGAGCCCAATGCAGAAGTGCATTAAAGTGATGCAGTTAAATACCATCATATTGCTTTATTCTTAACAAAGACACACATTCAATATTAATCCACACAGTAGCAAAAGCTGAACTATTTTGAATCCTGACCGCTGCAAGTGTGTTGGAACAGCTGACGGTGGCCATAGCAATGACAAATGGCAGAGGATTGCGAGCTCACAATCATGTTTAAATCCATAAAGAAATTGGCACGCATCGTGTTTTCAACGTGGTTTTAGACGGGATATAAGAATACAAAAATACAGATACAGTACAATCGGTTACAAATAATGAAACACTTTTAAATACATACTTTGCAAGCTAGAAAACAAAGAAGCGACCATTTTAATTGCACTTACTTAAACTCGTTAAATGGAGGAAGAAACTGGTCAATAAATTATGTACTGATAAAGTTCTTCTGACAAAGCCCCATATACCAATAGTCTGTTCTGATCCATCTTTTAACAAACGGCCAATGAATCCTCAGTTGTATTGGGGAAGCACTCGTCAGAAACATGACGGAAACACAGCACAAGGCTGGGGTAATAATGCTGAGGTATTTTTGCAAAAATAATCTTCAACCATTGACTCTTCACAGTTTCATCATCGGGTAAGGAAAAGAACACCTCACACTACAGAGAACAGCAACTTCGTAACATGATTCAACCGGGATCAACTACAGTGTTTGTCTTCTTCTTTTTCTTTCTACATTGTTTATAGGCAAGCGTTTCAATTTTCCTGGGTCTGTGCACGCAACAAATGGGCAGGGCTTAAATTCCTTATAGATGTCACACTGACATGGCTAAAGATTTGTTACCCTGATGATTCACTTACACCACTCTGAGTCGACTCTTTTATAGATGAATCAATAGTTTTAAACAGTGCACTTGCAGATTTAAGCCTTAGCTGGATATTTCACTTAACTTAGAACTGTGTTACACACTGCATGGAAGATCATTTTCAAAAACCCATAATAGGGGCTTTTTAATATAACCATGGTGGGGTCACCAGATCGACCTGAAATGTGAACAATGCATGACCTCATAAGGAGCATTTTGACCTATTGTTTTTAAGTGGTCACATGAACAAGCGTCTGAGTGCGAGGATGCAGTGAGTGCTGGATTTTTCCTATTTTTAGAGATGTGGAAAGGCTGGACTGTCCACAAAGTGGCTGCAAAGTGATCCGTAAAGGTCAAGATACTTTGAATGACTCTCAGGCATTTAACCCTCCAGGGGGCAAAGACTGCGTGACCTTCAACAGTAATGGACAGAGAGAGCGTGTGGCGAAGTCACAACCTGGAGGAAGAGGGCGGCCATGTTGTCAAAGATAAGATTGAGGAGATGAAATGAGTCGAAATGTCTTTTCTGTGAAATATATTTCTTCTGAGGGGAAAAAAAAACTCTTTTCAGCACAGAAATACTGGATGTTTTGTTCCAATCCATATACCACAAAATCACATCGCAGACATCTATAAAGTCCTGCAGTTGTGACGTCAAATCCCAGAAAACTAATTCCCACTGGTTGCTTCAAAGGTTTTTATAAGTGAGTTTTGAATTTATATGTGAAATAAGAAGTGTGGCAAACATAATTTGATGATACTTTTTTTCTCTGCAACTTTAACTGCATGACTCAGCTCAAATGTTCTTATCTAGCTACTTACTAAAACAGACATTTTACAAAATAATCAGTTTTCACCATGGGTGTGTGTGGAATGGCCATTGTAGAGCACACCGTTCAAGTACCACAGACAAAATCCCATTATATAAAAACCCATAGGAAAATCTCCAGAAAACTACTGGCAAATTAGCTTTGCTGGTTGAGTTCATCCCTCAATATTATGAAAGCATTTCACCATTATATGAGGGACATTCTACCAGAAACGTCCATTATCTATCCATGAAATAAATACAGAAATACAGTGAATAAAAAGTATTCCATCCCAAAAATGTCTAAAATTGACTGATAGTTGATTTCTGTGAGTTGTTCTGTAAAAGAATATGTCATTCATTTGGTTCTCATATTTTTGTTCTTTATTAAAAACACTTTACAATTGTGCAAACCCTGTCATTGTCCTTGTCCTCAGCCTTAATGAACCTACAGCTTTAATAGTTTTGTTATGCTAAAAACTGTTATTTTATTGCTGTAAAAAAACAACAAAATAACACCAGAAATAACAAAGTTTAAGTTGGTATCATTCAAACATTAAAAACATGAAATACTACAAATACATAATACAAATAAATTAAAAATACAGCTTTAAGGCTATGAAGTGACATCATTTAATGGAGATCAATGATTTGTACTATAAAGTACATTGAAATGGTGGATAAAGAAAGCCTTGGCCATTTATTTTTTGAATGCAACAGCTTCTGTAAAGATCTAGCAAAATTTATTTTAAAAATTACAAAACTTAGTTATTACTGTACACTAAAATGTATCCAACAAAAGTCATCTTGAAAATATTGTTAATCTTTTTATTTAATTCATTCATTTTCTTTTCGGCTTAGTCCCTTTATTAATCTGGGGTCGCCATAGCGAAATGAATTGCCAACATCCAGCATGTGTTTTAAGCAGTGGATGCCCTTCCAGCTGCAACCCATCACTGGGAAACACACTCACACTCACACACATACACTACGGACAATTTTAGTTTACCCAGTTCATCTTTTAACACATGTCTTTGGATTTAGGGGGAAAGTGGAGCACCCGGAGGATTTTAATTAATTTCAAATAATTCACATACATTTTCATAACAGAAATTCGCTAAGTCATCTTCCACATTATTTTTTTATAGATTTTTTTTCTTTCTATTGTGAAATCGTTGAAAAGCAAACAAGTCTGAGATATGTATCAATTATTATAATAGTTTTTATTCCTATGTATCAATTATTATAATAGTTTTTATTCCTGTTAATTCTTAAAATCATTGAATGTATGAATTTTTGTTTTTTATTTATTTTTATTTATATATATATATTTTTTTTACCATTGTTATATTTGTTTTTTAAGTTCACCTTTTATTTTGTGTTGTCATGTGTATCTTCCTGATGAAAATTTGGCCTACCCATGCCATTTACCTTTTGCCCACAATAGAGATAAAGTTGGTTTTATATTCACACATTCGTTCATTTTGCAGTCTATATATTGTTTACCATGTTACTTTGAATATTCGATCGGAATTAGTATGCAAGTGTGACTTGAAAACAACATTAACACTGTTTATTTGACTGTGAACAATGTTGTACTTTGATAGTCATTAGCTGCTAATATGATTTCCCTATTTAAAATTTGCAATGAATACTTTTCTGAAATTATATTATTAAAGGGAATGTCTGAAAATCCGAATATAAAACTTCTATTTGCCCACAATACTTTTCTTAAAAAGGCCCTTCTTAAAAAAAAGTTTTTGCTGTTAGACTACCTATTGCGCCACTGCCTTGCCCGGTATAATTTTTGTGAGCGTAAAAAAATAAATCATCGAGTCATAGCCATAGGCTACAGTATGGTGAACCGGTTCACGTTTCCACGCGTTTACGCGAGAGCGCGCAAGACCGCGAATCAGAGTGCGCCTCAAAAAAGAACATTTGCCTCAGTGTGAAGCTGTAGTTGTAAAATGCTGTTGATGAAAATTAGGGTTCAGGGGTCCGTTCTTCGTACCTCGCTTAAATGATCTAAGATGATTTGGCAGATCCTGGATCTTTTAATCTTGATAACTGATCTCTCGCTAATTTGGTTCTTCAAACAAGTTCGCGAATCAGATTAGAATGTCTGGATAAACTGATCTGAGATCGCTGCGTGTGTTGTGAAGGACAGATCTATCGATCCTCGAAATCATGATCAGCAATGCAACGATTGGCTGACGGCACAGCAGCGTAATGACATCATCTGATTAATATTCAATTATCCATGTGAGCAAAATTACATCAAATTAGCAGTAAACGGCTTGTTAAATGTGACACGCAAGAACTTTCCACATTTGTTGTGAGCTGCAGGCTTTACACTTTCATTTGTCAAGACAAGAGTATTTATCATGCATTTCAATGCAAATAAATGTATTTAGTTCTACGTTTAGAAAAGATTTTCTTTATAATAGTAGCCGTTTTTTAATCGGTGTAAAGAATAACTGGTTGTTTACAAAAACATTTTCATATTGGTAAAGGTGTCTGCAACTTTTGTGAAGCATCAAATCACCGGCATATTAACTATCAAAACATGTTTATGACTGCATAAATGTATTATTGCTTTAAAAAAAAAAGTCACATATTCTGCATTTCTATTATACACTATTTGTACTAAAGCGATCTAAAAAGTTCATATCAATAAGTTTTCTCTTTGCACCAGGTGACAGTCTTTGTACTTTCATTTCGAGGGTGCAGATTGCATACGTTTTAATAATATGTATAACTTTATTTATTTTATTAATGACTATAACTTTATATATATATAGTTAAAAAATATGTACCATTTTTCCAAGTGTATAGAACTACTACTGTAAGAAAATATCAGAATTCGGAACATACTTTCTGTATTATCTTTGCTTGAACTGAGCCGATCTAATCCTGTTTATATGATTTGAACCTGCTCCCGATCAGGTTTGACCTAGCAGAACTGTTGCTATGACAACAACTCTCGGATCAGCTTTGAAGAACGAAACGATCCTGGATCGTGTCAAATCGTCAATATCCAAATCCAGCTAATTGAGTAATCCACGTACGAAGAACGGACCCCAGCAGTTAGTTAAGAAACAACAACAACAACAACAACAACAACAAAAAAGCCCTTACTGGAAAAGCTACTGCTCCACTGCTGTTTCTGAGACAACTTAAGGTCAGGTTCGCTTATTAATAATATGCTATGCTAGTTAGCTTACCATCAGATGGTAACACATTACGTTAAACGACGAGTCATGGCCGTGCTCTTACAGTTTTTCTAATTAATAATTTATTTATTCGTGTTTTCCCCAAAGCTAGACCTGGCATTCCTGTCATGGCTATTATCAGGTACAGTAATAAACCTCTGTGGAAGAGTTTCCATGGAAAATAGGTCTGTTTGTTCAAGAAATAATACAGTCCAGCATTAAAGTGCTATTTGTGTGTGTGTGTGTAAACAGAAGCAACTTAAAGAAATATTTACAGTCTGTTGCTCTTGACCAAACCACCGGGCAGCCACCATATTGTAAATAAGTGCTAACTTTAAGTGTTTTCCAGATACTGTAGCATTAACAGCTCTTTTTTCATTACTTTTGTTAGGTTGAAGAACATAGAAGACCCAGCTTTTCACCTTTTTATCTCAGAAAAATGTTTCAAGGTAAGTCTATTTTTTTCTACAGAAACACTAACGTTAACTTCTATCGTCTTTCTGTAGGATAAATGACTCACTCTTTGCTGGCAAGTTCCCATTGTGACAAGTAGTTACAGTAATTTTAGGCTATTTAATTTTAGGACCCTTTAAACAAGTATAAAACCCAAAACGATTGATTAAAATGTACTGTACAACTTTTTGTGTCATAGTCAGTGCTTGTGACAACTTCCTCAAACTTTCCTAGCTGTTTATTAAATCAGAAAAGAACAATATTTGCTGCTGAATTAATATTGATTTCAGGTTTGGACAGATGCAACAATAATAAATCAATGAAATTGAAATGGTATTGTAAGAGCACATGAATTTTCTTTTGATAATATTTAATGGGCTTAAATTATTTCTCAGCTTAAGTTATAGTATGTATTTGGAACGCAACAATTACTTTTTCCTCTTTGAAAATATTTCATACAGAACAATATGCTTTTGTACAGAATGACATAATGGTACGCAGTCCTTGAAAATGCCACAATCAAAGGCTTATTTATTAAAATTGCCATTTTTATTTGAACAGCTTTTATCTCCAGTACATAATTTCTTACTGTTGGCATCATGCTCGGTGGTGAACACTTCAACTTCAAAAGAGGATTGGCCATTTCCTCAATGCATAATGCCGACTAATGAAGTATGCACTTCTCTTGTGCCATTCAAACATGGCATAGGGTAAACCCACACAGATCCTGCTGGCCCATCAGAAAATATTTTATAATTCATACTTAAATTTAACATAAATTATGTAATTCCGCTGGCATTCTTTTGATTGAAACGCTGTCTTCAGTGCAAAGGAGATGTTTGATGTGGTCAGACAGGAAAAGCAGCCTTAGTTAAATGTTTTGAATGCTATCACTGCTGTTATGGATGAGATGAGTGAATAAATGTTAATAAAAGTAATTTTATTTGATATAAATAGAGAGATAAATAAATTAAATGGCGTCTTGCTGTCTCTGCGTTCAGCATTTGCAGATTGTCAGGGCATTGTGGTCATCTTTGCTTTCTCTCTTGCAGCTGTAATAAAATAAAACTGGGTGTCATTAATGAGATCGTAAGAATGATAAAAGCTCCATAATTTATTAATGTTTATTTAATTTAGATGAACAAATGCATAAAATTGAAATCCTATTTACAATCTGATGATCAGTATCACAGACAAAGCTCGAAATGTCGTTACATCCGTTTTCCCGATGTGGAGTGGCATGCTACAGGGCTATTTACTAAATAATTAAACATGTACCCATTATATATTAAGGCTTTTTACTTAATCTAAACCACAGTAAACTGACTCTACACTCACTGGCCACTTTATTAGGTACACCTTACTAATACCGGACTGGACCCCCTTTTCCTTCAGAACTGTCTTAATTCTTGGTGGCAAAGATTCAACAAAGTACTGGAAATATTCCTCAGAGATTTTGGTCCATATTTACATGACAGCATTACGCAGTTGCTGCAGATTTGTCGGCTGCACATCCATGATGTGAATCTCCAGTTCCAACACATCCCAAAGGTGCTCTATTGGATTGAAATCTGGTGACTTGATGATTTGCACTTTATTATGTGATGTGTTATCCTGCTTGAAGTTGCCTTCAGTAGATGAGTACACTGGTCATGAAGGCATGGACTTGGTCAGCAACAATACCCATAGGTAGGCTATGTTGTTGACACAATGATCAGTTGGTACTAATGGGCTCAAAGAAATAAAATAAAATCCCCCACACTATTACACCACCACCATCAACCTGAACTGTTGATATAAGGCAGGATAGATGCATGCTTTCATGTTGTTGATGCCAAAATTCTGACCCTACCATATGAATGTCGCAGCAGAAATTGAGACTCATCACACCAGGAAATGTTTGAAGTGGATTGGTCTTCTTCTGCTGTAGCCCATCCGCCTCAAGGTTGTACGTGTTGTGCATTCAAAGATGCTATTCTGCAAACCTCGGTTGTAACGAGTGCTTTTTTGAGTTACTGTTGCCTTTCTATCAGCTCGAACCAGTCTGGCCATTCTCTTCTCACCTCTGGCTCCAACTAGGCATTTGTGCCCACAGAACTGCTGCTTACTGAATATTTGCTTTTTCTCTGACCATTCTCTCTAAACCCTAGATGGTAGTGCATGAATTTCCAGTGGATCAGCAGTTCCTGAAATCGTTCAAAGTCTCTTTCTTCCTCATTCTGATGCTCAGTTTAAACTGCAGCTGATCGTCTTTACCATGTATACATGCCTAAATGCATTTAGTTGCTGCCATGTGATTGGCTGATAAGAAATTGAGTTAAAGAGCAGTCAGACAGGTGTACGTAGTAATGTGGCCAGTAAGTCTAAATCTCCCTAAGTTATTTTACATTTAACTAACTTAAAAAGATCATATATCTTAAAATCTTATTTCAATTAAATTAAACAGTGGTTAAACATATGCTGTCAAGAGTTTGCTGTCAAGAGATGCTTCCACATTTTATAATTCTCACAATTTACCCAGGATTAATGAATAAATCTAAATTCTAGGTTGAGATTTTTATTTGCCTTTTTGTATTGTCAGTGATTGGACAAACAGCACACAAACTGTTTATATAATCATTATTGTGTTGCACATCTTGTAAAATCTTTATTGTTTTAAAGACAGCTCGAAAATTTGCTTCCTTATGAGATTTTTTAGACTTTATGATTAGTGAAACAACCTCTTCTTTAATCACATTATACTTTAATGCAGTTTTATTGTTTCTGTGACTTTTGCTAAGTATCTGAATAGCTTTCTTTTTTGCCAGGAGCCATGGGTATTCATTTTGTTTTGCCTGTTATTTTTTTCACTCTCAAAGCAGTTGCCTATGGCTTGCATTTATTGAATTAATCAGGACCACAATTTCACCTAAAATTACCAGTGTGACAGTTAATAAACAGCAAATTTTCACTTTTGGGAACTTTTAATTTGTGTGAAAGCGCAGTTTTTTTTTTTTTAAACAAAAACAAACATTTAAACTATATTATAGTTAAATTGAATTCTACATTGATAAACTAGACACAAGATGGCACTAGTGACATTTGTTAGACTCAAAAGAGGGTGATATGAATTTAGAGACATGAAAGCAGCATTCATTTTAGTATTGCCTTTGAGGAAGGATATACTGTAGAACATTCAGAACAAATTATTCCGTAATGACAATTATTTGAGCACTACAATTTTCTTTTAAACATTGCATAAATTACATGAATTTTAATACCCACTAGTATAAATTTGGAATTAAATAATTTTACCTGTAGATGATTTGTTGAATTGTGTCACGTATAGTGTAGTCTGTGTGTCCATTCTTTTGGAATACATTCACATCGCTCTACATCCATCTCACAGTCCTCTTCAGTGATAGCAGACGGCGGTTCTGGTAAAAAAAAAAAAGGAAACATTTAATTATGTTAAAGCATTTCTGCCATCGTAATAAATGTACAAAATATATAAAACTTGCTGCCACATAATTCTTGCAAAATAATAAATAAAAAGTAAACAAGGCATTCACACATTTGACTAGCAGGAATGGCAGTACAGGTATTTAAATAAATTTCTTACTGACCTTGTTTACTGGAGGGATATGTCACACATCGCTCTGCCATCCAGTCCCATATTAAACCTTTGTTGCATAGCCTCTTGTCTTCTGGCTTACGTGTAGGAGAGCAACTGCAACACACGCACTGACATTATTACATCAGAAAGCACTCAAACTCCTACATATGGCAGACACTCAGCAAGACACAATCTGTAATTTCTCCAAGAGCAACATTGTTGTATCAACAGTGAATAACACAGCATGGCACTAGAAAAACAAGGGTTGGGCCTAACATTTCAAGGAGGTTGATTTTGCTCCAGAAGAAGTATCCTGCCAATTTTAGTAAAAATGCAGTGCATTGCAGTTAGTGCAATTGCTGAAGAAATAATCAAATATGTATAATCAAATTTATCGAATAGGATGTACACTGTAAAGAAATAATAGGCTGTTTCAACCCAAATTTGGGTGATATATCCTATAATTTTAGTTTCTTTAGTGTTTTTTAGAGTAATATTTCATGCCAAAGTTTCCTTCATTTTTTCACACAAAACTATTGTTACAAATGAATCCGATACTGACCTGTTTTTCCTGTGCCTCTCACGAGCGTGTCTGCGAATCAGCGAGTGTTCTTGGCACTTACACTCAGTGTGATTGGCTATTTTCACCAGCACAGGCTCTGGTCCAGATATATATGGAGCCAGACTCACACTCAAAATCTGTGAAGAAAAGGATTTTTTTTTTTACAAGGAGACACATGGAACAGTATGCACATAAACACATATGTAAAAGGTTAAGCCAAACATTTTAATTATGCCCTTATTTCTTCGCCCTCATATATTCTCAAATCTATGAAAACCATTTTCATTTTTGGAACATAAAATTAGAAATTTCGTCTTTGTGGTGTTTTTACTACTCATCAGCTCCAGTTGGGCTCTCATCAGTGACAGTTTGCCCAATTTAGGATGTTGCATTGGCATCAGTGACATTGACCGAATGCTTGAGAGGGGTCTGGATGCAGACCGTGTGCAGTTGCAAGCGGAGCTGCATGCAGTGCTTTTAATGTGCAAACCTAACACCCTAACCCTTCCCCTCACAGTAACGTCAGTAGCTCCATTATATGCATTGTGTCTGACATTGCAAGTCTGCATACATATACTAATGGAAGACTTAGATTAGAGACTGTCCTACAATTTAAAATACAAAATTGTTTTGTCACTGACCGTAAACGGACAACTTCTAAACATCTTTGGATCTTTCTTTTTTTCTAGCTCATTGTGTTTGAAATTCAGAAACACGTTATGCATAAATGGGTCTTAAGAATGCATCCCGAGTGTGTTCAATATCACATTCCCATTTCACTGAACGTCATTTCGGCAAGAACAAACATATTGTTTTGGACATTAGTTTTTATATAATACCCACGCAATGCAATGAGTAGTGCTCACAGTTTTATTGACATAAGTCATGCTTGTATTACGGCAGGTAACTCCCTCTTTGTTGCAGCAGCCGCCACACCTGAAGACAGAGACGCATGGGGGCTTAAAAAACACAGCTGTATTGGTTCCCAGTTCTTTAGCCACATCAACACATGTCTCTCTCGGCATACACTGTGTTTTCTGCCATTCGTCATCAATATCTGAAAAACAGATTAGTTTATACATTTAGCATGACGTTGCTTTCACAATTATGCATTTAGACATCAGACATTTCAAAGAAGATCATAACCTTTAAGCATCTCTGGGCTGAACGATGCGGCTGCATATCGAGTTGACCTGCGGTTCTCAGGTGGGGTAACGTCATCGAAGTGCTTCAGCTTGAGTCTGCATCTCCACAACTTCCAGTCCGGGTATTCGGTCAACATCAGAAGCTCATCCAGACTCCCGGCTTCCCTCAGTTCCTGCTCCCACTTTTCCTGATTTGTGTCCTGTGGAGATATATAATCTTGAGTCTAAAAAAAGTGCTGGGACTGCTGATTTTAATACAACAATGGAAAATTTTTTCGAGGAATAGGGCCTGAGGCATGTTGAGTAAAATTCGGCCAAAGAAAAAGCAATGGAAGAGCAATGCGGAAGTTCGAGAAATGATTTGAAATAATGATGTAATACTTCACAAATTAGAAACACCTTTTTTCTTCACTTAACAACCCACTATAAAGACTTGCATCATTCAAACTCCCTGCTGTTTGTGAGGTGTGTGAAGTCCTGCCATGGTAAAAGGCGAACTGGAAGGATTTAATCACTAACGCATGACCAGATCTACTTGTATCCACTAGAGGGCGGTAGCGATAATCAATGATAAATCCTCTGCATTTTTTTGGCTGTGCAAAGAATCAGTATTACACCAGGGAAAGGATGCAGCTGTTCCTTGTGTGGTTCTGCTATAATTTATATACCAAGTTATAGACTCGCATGATTTATTGCCAATCCTTTTTGACATGACTAGGCAACCTTCAGCACGGCTTAAAGAACTCTATGGTAATATGACGCAGTTTTAAAGCACTGTGGACTGGACAGCCATATACTACCTGTGAGACCTACTGGATCTTCATAATCTCTAGGACCTAATCTGGAGGACCATAAAGTTCAAGTTTTCTTTTCTGAAACCAGGTTGTGTAGCCAATCACATGGAACACCCTCTGGCAGAGGCCCACTCTAAACAACTGCAGCATAAGCTCTATTAGCTCAGTATGGACCACCTGTTTAGAAGCTCAGTGAAGACACAGATCCTAGGGATTGGAGTTTGGGATGCTTGCCACCAATATGAGCAGAAGATCATGGCTGTTTTGCAAAACATGAATTGAATAACTACTAAGTGCCCGGTGACAGCTGCACAATAACCTTTACAAAGTCACAAGCGGTCAGTCTTTCAGTAGGCAGTGCCAATGCTGATACCTTGAGAGAGTCGAGTAAATAATGTGAAATAATGCCAAAGATTGTGTGTGTGTGTATGTATGTATGTATATATATATATATATATATATATATATATATATATATATATATATATATATATAAATATATATATATATATATATATATATATATACATATATATATATATATATACATATATATATATATATATATATATATATATATATATATATATATATATATATATATATATATATTAGTGAAAATCTCAGTAACAAATTGGCATGCAACCAACAATCTTATAAATATTAAACCTCTATAGATGCAATGATTATAGATTTTGGTTATATGATTATAGTCTGAGAAATAATCACGATGGTTATTACTGTTATCATGCATTTATTAATTTCAAAACACTACTAGTTTAGGAAACTACATGAACATTTATATTTTAAATTGTTATATATTGTGGCTCAGTAACTAAATAACACAGCAGAAAATAATACCCAGCAGACACACAACATCATAAGACATATGGATTTAGGTCAACAGCTTTTAAGGACAATGTTATTTTGAAGTTCAATAATGACATGAAATAAAGTTGATATTTGGTTGATTTTAGTTTGTGTTGGAAAGTGACCAAAATCTAACGTTGAGCCAACATCTTAAACCAACGTCATATAGATGATAAATACTGACATTTATTTATCAGGTATGGCAACCAAAATCCAATGTCTGATAAACGTCATAGTGTAAAACATCCACACAACGTCAAGGTGTAATAAGATTAGATGTTGATATTTTGTTGTATTTAGGTTGTGTTAGAAAGTAAGCAAAATGCATGTTTGTCCAATGTTGGAAATTGATGTTGGCCTGACATTGGTTCTGATGTCAACTCGATTTTCATTTTCAATCAAAATGCAACGTCCCACGACGTTGGGGTACAATCTGATGTCATGTTGATGTCCTGTGCCTGCTGGGTAATAACAAAAACAAACAATAGTCCATTTCTTTTTGGACTTAAAAAGAAGTGACATTTAAACAAAAGTAATAATTTTACACTGAAAATAAATACAAATAAAAACCAATTAAAAATATTTGTTTAATACAAATCTAAGCTACATATTAGCAAAGTATTTCCTCTTTTAAAAATGTAGTCAAAGGCTGCTGAACCTCTGTTTGAAAGGCACTTTAAATCAACTATTACAAAATTATTTGGTATTTTCATTTCACAAAGTACTAATCTGATCGATCTATTCGTCATGTGATTTGTGGTGTGCTTGCAGTATTCTTAAAAATGTAAATGTTTTCAACTAGGCGTGCCTGGAAAGTGCAAGCATGTCGCTCCGCATGCATTGAAAAAAAATGAACTTGTGCATGCAAAAGAAACTCATTATATGTTGTGTATTGTTGAAGCAGTTTTGTTCCATCGCGTGTTTATGTAAAGATGCCTTTACGATTATTAACCCATGATGAATTAAAGCGCGGTTAATAGTGAAGTTGGTTAATCGTTGCATCCCTATAAACTTCACACAGTTGTAAACATTAAAAATATAAACATAATTCAAATTACTAATGTTTGCGGTAGATTTACTGGTTTGTGCTCTATTATTTAAAAATACAATCACACCAAGCCATTTTGTGCTTATGTTATAATATGATTACTCCACTTGATTAATATACGCTTCCGCAGGTCAACCTTTTGGAAGACCTAATATGAACAAATTAGTAGATTGCATTGGTAAGTATGAAAATGAGCTGCTCCATATTTGTTTTTTATTAGTGCATTAATACATAATTTGCGTAACTTTCAACTCTTGTCTGCACTTAAATCGAATCACACTCTACATAAATTTTCCCTGCTTTCTAATATCATCAGATCTCTCATCACAGCACAGATCTTGGGTACTTTTTTTGACCAAACAGGTCAATTCATTGTTCTGTCACCAATTTACCCTTCATCAAAAACAGAATTGCAAGACAATGGAGCTTATGGAGTAAATTAAAAACACTGGGTTTGCTTAAAGGGATGGTTCATTCAAAACAAAATTAATGTCATCATTTTGTTACCTTCAGGTTGATTCAAATTCCAATAAATGCATTTGTCCTGCTGAACACATAAGAAGGTATTTGAAAGGAAGTCAGTAACCAAACAGATCTCGCCACTCATTCACTGCTCCGATACTGGGGGAGCAAATCAGTGTCGAGATGTGTTTTATTTATGACAATTTCCCAAATTACTTCCTTTGTGTTCAGCATAACAAAACAAAAATCTATATTGGCTTTGGAAAAACCTGTGGGTAAGTTAATAATGGACACATTTGTATTATTTTTGGTTAAACTATTCTTTTAAGTAGCTGGAGTGCACATGAATACAGAAACCCCAAAGTCTACCACCTCTCAATCAATACCACATGACTTATAGGGAATATTGAGTTATTCAAGCAGGCACAAACCAGCACAGACTCGGTTTTGAATGTTTACTACACACCGGGTGTGTCCCACAAAAAGGGCAAATAAAGAAAAGAGCAATAGGGGCCAAAGGACTTCCAATCATGCTTTTATGAGACGGGAAAGCCACAAAGCGGGCGGAAAGTAAAACAGCCAAGGCAGGGATGGAGTGGCCTGGCACGCGATATGGAAGTCATCACAAGAGAAGTCTTGCATCCTGCTGTTGTGTAGTGACATGATCTTCTATGATCCCTTCAGTATGTTAGGGTGGAGCCGTCTGCTTCTACTTACCCACCCAGACAAGGCAACAACAAACAGAAAGAGCGAGAGAATGAGGAGGGGTTTAAAAGAAAGTAAGAATATGAGTTACAGCTATGCTTTTCCCTGGACAGACTTAATGAGGTGGAGGCCCCTAACAAGCAAGAAGAAATGAGTTGGGTGAGAACACTGAGAGTTTGTAGCACATAAAAGGCCCGATGCCTAGGGGCTGCATTGGAATACCAGGCTACATGCCACACACATACACAAACACATACGCTAACACTGGCTCTTTATGGGGTGTATCTGTAAATACTAGGATATTATGCTATTGCGCCACTGCTTGGAACCCACCACTCTTCTTACATAACCTACCACTGATATACACGCAGAAAAACAGATGAATGGCCTTAACAGCTTGTCTTCTTTGGAAATTTTCACTAGTAGCCATTGGGTTCCCCTGAGTGCTTCCATTCTTCTTGAAATTCTGAAGTCAATTACGTCAGACTGATTCAAGCCTCATTTGTCATAGTGAAACACAGGAAAGTTATCAAGTTTGCTATTAGGAGGCCCCATCCGGTCCTGCTGAGGTTGCAGCAGGTCCCTATTCAGTGAGTCAGCGCAAAATGATGGTAAATCCTCTTGAACTAGCCAAGAGTAAAGTTTTTAAGAGATTTTGATAAATGTTTATTTGGTTCAATATTATTTTGGATGCCAAACTGCAAAAAAATTATTTTCTTAGATTTTTTGTCTTGTTTCTAGTCTAAAACTCACTTAATATTGGCATATTATTTCTTAAAACAAGACAATAGGTTTTGCTTGTCTAAAAATTCTTCTTGGTTTAAGAATTTTTAGATATTTGGACTAGAAACAAGACAAAAACTCCAAGTAAGAAAATATTTTTTTGCAGTGCAATTATTTTAATTATAGGAACAATTACAAATTAAATCATGTTTTGTGTTCGTCTAAAGTTAGGATATGCGGAAAAGTACACTCACTATTAAAAATACTCTTTTAAAGGTTCTTTATCAAGATCTATGGTAATGCTTTTCATACCAAGTTCTTTTAAGAACTGCTCCTTGATAAATTCTTTGTGGAACCCAGAATGGATCTTACATGGCTGCATATCCCCATGTGTTTTGGATTTTTATTTTTTTTAAGATTCCCGCTTTTTGTGGTTCCTAGAAGAATCCTCAACATCACTCTCCTAATAAAAAATCTTTGACATCCATGGTTCTTCACACTAAGAACTAAAACAAATTGTTTCCTTTAAGAACACTTTACTGGAATGTTACTTGGGGAACTTGTAATGCATTGCCACAAATGCCAAACTGGCCCCTGCACAAAGGTTCTTTAAATTTTCTATACATTAAGATGAAGGTGTTTTACAAACCATTACTTCAGTAACCAAAAATGAATATTTCTATGTACAATTCTGTCTGTTTTCTGAGAAAACTTCTTTTGGCATCTATAAAGCGTAAAACACACTTAGTTTTAGGTTAACAACAAAATATGGACATTAAAACAGTTAAAAAAAAAACAAATACATCCTGTGAATTTGACTGCACTTGGTGTTGTAAATGTTGCTGAAGGCTGCTATACTCACTCTCTGCGGTCTGTAGGCATCCACGGCCAGCATCAGTCTGACATACAGGAGAAGCAACATGTGAAGTCCAGCACATTTCTGTTTCTTCATCCTGCTACTTACTCTCCAGGGTACCGTCCAGCGATTGAGCAGTGAGGGAGGCCAGTCTGTGTATACACTCGCGCACGCTCACAAATCACGTAGCAGGTTTCTCACACAGGACCACACAGGCACACCAATAGAGACCTGTCAAGGCGAACTTTTCGGAGCCAAATGGGCTCTTTTAAAAAAAGGAGGAGAAAGAGAGAGTCATTCTTGAGAATTTCTCAGTTTCTTCCTTCAGTATTTTGTTTTGTTTCTCTTTGATCAGGACAAACCCTTGATGCTGTCATCTGTCTTGGACCGGCCAAATTTGGCCCACCTTCTCCACAGATCCAACCGTGTCACACTCTATGAGTGTTTGCAAAATCCGGCACAGGCTTACATCCAGTGTTCTCTATCCGCCAGTGCGTGCAAGGCCGTCTGGAAAGCGTGCATGTCTATCCCGTTGTTGTGTGCTCCAGTCCCACTCTACTGTCACCACGTTTCCTGCTTGCTGACTTCCAGGCTCAGTTGCTCACACACATGAACATGTGGTTTTAAATGTGATCCAGACCTCAACAGAGGGCAAGGAGGGGGAGGACGAGGAGGAGGGAAGGGGGAACAGAGGAGAGAGAGAGTGCGAAGAGAAGAGAGACTGAATCCGGCCAATATCCTACTTAAATGCAGCAAAGTGGCGGGATGAAAAAAAGAGGGGAGCTAAGCCGACATGCCCTTTCTCTCCTTCCCTATATGTGTGCGCCAACAATGAGGCTGTAATACGAGTCGGGAATTAGAGGGAGCTTTAATGCAGCGTAATGGGTTGTGAGTGCCGTTCTCTTTGCACCCACACTCTATCGGACCATCTGAATGCTTTTACTTTAAAAGCTTCAGAGAAATCTATTATCAGCAGTCAAAAGAATCCACTACCCGATTGTTTGTGGTGATTCCGAACACGGTCACTTTTATGAAATTGTGTGGTCAAATGCTGATCAAAACTCCTTGAGGTTGATGTGAAAAAAGAAAACTTGACACCGATTTTAGGTAAGAAAATCATGTTGTGATCAGATACAGAGACATAGTACAAACCAAAAACAGAAATAGTACATAGGAAAGTCACACACATTTTAAGCAATACATCAGAATAAATGGCCTATGTAATGGTCAGCAATATTTTGAGTAACATTCCACATATAAAGCATATTTTGGACCCTTAAGTTACACATAAAATATATCAGTGTCATTGTATTATATGCAGTCATCAACAAATTCAATTGACTTTACCCACTGAGCCCTGAGATGATTTAAGCTGATGTATGAAAGTGTCCTTGAGCACAATATCTATTAATAAACATACTAGAAAGACGACTAATACTTTATTTAAAATTTCAGTACATACTATCTTGCTTTAAAATAAATGTCAGTTGTACAATTTAAATATCCTAATGCAGGGGTCACCAATCTCGTTCCTGGAGGTCTGGTGCCCTGCAGGGTTTAGCTCCAACTTGCCTCGACACACCTGCCTGGGTGTTTCAAGTATACCTAGTAAGACCTTGATTCGCTTGTTCAGGTGTGTTTGATTAGGGTTGGAGCTAAAATCTCCAGGACACCAGACCACCAGGAACAAGTTTAGTGATCCCTGGCCTAATGTATGTTCGGAGCTGCTGAAGCTGAAGGTAAAGGCACCAAAGTAGATATATTCCCTCAGAGAAGGATCTTGAAGACACTTTAAAACTGTTGACCAATCTTTGATCGCCAGACTTTTGCTCTCTCAAATCCATTAGTGGCTGATCTGTAGTCTGAGATGGTCTTGTCAATCTCTTCTTGTGTGTTCATGACAAAGGGCCCTGAAACAAACAAGTAATTAAAAAATTAAAATTGTATGAAGATAACAATATGACAACAAAGGTTACCGTTTGTTAATCACACCACTGGTTGTGAAGCGCTTTGGGTGTATGGCCATATTCAATAAATGCGCTGTATAAATATACATTACATTACATTGAACATATGTTATTGTTGATTTAGTACAATGATAAATTAGTTACAGGTAAAAAAGGACGATAAATTGTTTATGCACAGGATGAGAAGTTCAGTTACATAAAAGGCAACAGCACATATTTACAGTTTGACCGCATGTTTTTTCTCTAAGATATTGTCTGTGTTTTGCTTGACTGTGTTTTTGTTCAGAATCCATCATGACAACTCACATATGCCTCTATGTACATCTACTGTGCGTTTTTCAGCAAAAAAATAAATAAAAAATGCTCCATCCATATTATCTACATAATTATAGTTGTCTTTTAAAAGTATAATAGGTTTCTGTTTTCATTTGCTCTTCAAACGGATCAAGGCTACTTTGTCCATTCTTAAAGTCAAGTTTTGCAAGTTTGATGATTAATGCCTGTCTAATGGATTTCTGTCTAAACATGTCACCCCCAATGTGTGATATGTTGGTTTTCCTTGAAGTGATGTAGCACTTGAGCGTTATTAATGCTCTCTATATGAAGAATACAGACGATATTCAGGCCACAGAGAGAAAAATGTTTCCCTGAAAAATGCTAAATGTATCATTACATGACACTGTTTTCAATTTAAAATTGAAGACTGCATACATTTTCAACTGTTAAATGTGTGCAGACTTGCCAACTACTAGTCATCCATGCGAGATACAGCTTTTTTTTTTTTTTTTTTGATCATTTAGTTCTGTGGCAACAATTTCAATGAACCCTTTTCACATTTTTAGGTTTCTCAGCAGCAGATGGGTCATAGTTGGGTAAACCTAGAGCGTAGTGAATGGGATTTGTTTTGCATTCCTATTTGCTCAAATGCAAAAAAAAAAATAATAATAATAATAATAATAAATAAAAAGTCAATGATAGTGGTATCAAGACTTTAAGAAAATTGTGATATTGGTAACAGTAGCCAGAAGAAAACAATGTCAAATTTATATTTTATGATTCTATTTTTACTCATTTATTTTGGTGTGATCTTTTTTTTTTTTTTTTTTTTTTTGCAGAGTACGAATGTTGAATTGAAGTTGAAAGACAGGAACACGGTTGACTTCAAAATTTGGTATATTGTTAATTTGCTCATTATATATAAAAATCGTTTCATTCATAATCATAAATGTAAATTTTCAGTAAAAAAAAATCTAATTTAACTTCCTTTAAAATAGAAATGCCATTACCTGTGTACGATAAAAATAAATAAATACCAAAGCATAAAACTGTTAATTATTTTAAAGACTTAAATCTTCTCTTTAAATAATTGTCATTTTTTTATTGTGTTTATTTTGATGTCATTTTAATGTTATGTTATAGCCCTTTTATGTTCTGCAGTATAAAATAGCAATAAAATAAAATAATAAAACGTCAAATTTACTGTCCTACCCATAGACGCTGCATTAGAAATGCCTGACATAAGTGTTAATAATTTTTTTTGTAATATGATGCAAAGATTATATAATACAAAGTATAGCTTTATAAATGTACATACATTTTTAAACAAATGAAAAATTCTAAATTTTCAATGATTTAAGATGCCGATGACTGCTAAATGTGTCATAACCGTCTTGTGAAAAGTGTCCATTTTTCAATTTCCATTTTTAGCACACTGTTGTCATGCAAATGTTTCCTAACTTGATTAAAAATATACAGGGTACATACATTTCAGCAAATACTGATACATTCAAATAATTAAATTCGATTAACAAATGAGCAAATTAATTTATTTACCATTTAAAATTGACACAAACCCCCTTATTCAAGCATTTGGAAATAAAAAGCATTATATTACCAACAACAAATATTATTTTAACTTACCATGCTGAACTACAGGCTCATTAATGGGTTCGCCAGCAATTAACACAAAGTGAGAGTCCTCAGCAGCCTGGAAATAATCATGGAAAAATATAATTGATTTACACTAAAACTAAATTGGTACGATAACCAGAGTAAATTTGGAGGAAATGTTGAACAAAAACCTTGTTTTCCATTCTGACGCAGTCACCACCTTCCAAAACCACCGTGTGGTGTGGCTCTATTGTCCGCAAATCATTGTCTGGGCCTAAGGGAATTGAAATAAAAATAAGTTTCCAGCCAAAATGATTTCACAACCCTATACAAATTATACACTATAGATCATTTTACATAACTAAACTTGGCTAATAACTTGAGGTTGACTCATGGTTGTTGAAGACAAGATACCTTACACACCAGAATAAATGTCAGCAAGGAGATGTTTTGTAAAGCAAAGATGGTCCTAGATCTTATCCCACCCACTCACTTAAGATAATTTCTCAAGATGTCAGTTTCACAACAGCTGCTCCATTTATGCTAATTGTATTTCAGAGAACAATGAAAGTCAAAACTCTTTTGAAGTCACAGGTGGATTATATACCGTTTAATGAATGCATGCTTAATTTCCTACAACCTGGAAATCATCAACATCAATCTGATAAATCAACATATCAAACACTGCTTTGGCAATCTCATTTCTCAATGTGAGAGTTTAGAGTTGCCATTGGCACAAGATCATACGAATAGTCTGAATGTCTGTCAGATGTCCGAGAGAGAGGAAGTGAAAAATAATCAGAGAGCACCTGCTCGAATATCAAGGACATAAAGCTGCTATGGTAGTGCATTCGCCCAGGAGGACAAAGTTTCTTTTTATACTGTCTTCATTTGAACTCACCAGTGCATAAAGAACCTGCGAGGGTGTAGATGAAAGCTGTCCAACCTGAGAAAGCAATGCTACAATTAAAAACAATGCAAAAACAGTTACATAATAGCAATAATTGTAGGCTTAATAGATCCAAGGTTGACCACTTTTTGACATGTGGCATCAATTTACTATAGTACTTTTAATCAATTTTCTAGTCTTGACAAAACACATATTGGAAAGGTTTCAAATTCTGAAAAAAAAGTATTATTGTAACCGAATTTGATTGGTTACAGAATGCATAAAAATTCATTCATTCATTCATTTTCTTGTCGGCTTAGTCCCTTTATTAATCCGGGGTCGCCACAGCGGAATGAACCGCCAACTTATCCAGCAAGTTTTTACGCAGCGGATGCTCTTCCAGCTGCAACCGATCTCTGGGAAACATCAACACACAAATTCACACACGCTCGTACACGACGGACAATTTAGCCTACTTAATTCACCTGTACCACATGTCTTTGGACTGTGGGGGAAACCGGAGCAACCGGAGGAAACCCATGCGAAGGCAGGGAGAACATGCAAACTCCACACAGAAACGCCAACTGAGCCGAGGTTCGAACCAGCGATCTTCTTGCTGTGAGGCGACAGCACTACCTACTGCGCCACTGCCACGCCCCATAAAAATTCAGTGGAGTTTAAATAATATGTGGTGCATAATCAAAACCTCATAGTAAAATATTTATTAAATACTAGTTTTATATTAAATTGAAAATAAACGGACCAAACTTGTCTATTTTCATGAATTACAACCATTTCAGAGTTTGAGAGTCAAAAAATATATATTCAGGCAAAACAAAATATCCCAAGTTTCTTGATGACACATTGAAGTATAATAAAGTCAATCAATTTGAAAAAGAAATTAAAAATTATTTACTACCATTTTCTCATATAAGCTCATTCTAATGACTCATGGATGTAAACAAAACAGAAAAAAATACACTGGCAATTTTTCTTTTACAGCAGTCACTTAAGTGATGCTATGAGGCCATTTTCTGATGTACAACAACCTTAATAATGATGCCAAAAAGCTGCAGTGACTTTCGTCCATGCACTATATATAATAGGGCTGCACAATATATCGTTTCAGCATCAATATTGCAATATGTGCATCCGCAATAGTCACATCGCAAAGGTATGCCATGTCCAGTCTGAATTATAATTGACCAGAAGCTACGGAATTTTATTTAATCTCTGTATGGAAAAATAATCATAATGGAATTTATATGATTTTTGCACAAAATAAAAAAAAATTACTTATTTACTTAATTACTTATTACTAAAAGTCCTTATATCTACATTTCAAAGTAAAAACAAGATTATTTCATTTATCCCACTGGCAGATAATTTCCTTGAATCAAGCAAAAATAATAATAATAATAATAATTTTCACTTCTGATGGTGAAAACTTAACAATATTTTTACTTGGTCTAAGATTTTTTCAAAAATATTTAGACTTAAAAGATAAAACAAAATAAGAAAAGCATTGTTTGCATTGTGATTATTCAATTTCTGTACCCGAATACTGTTCGACTCTCCAGAAAACTGTAGACCATGCTCAAAGCATCTTCTGACACTGTATTTTGCGATTTTGTATATTGTATACTTTTTCTGCAATAATTATTGCAATACTACAATATTTATCATACAAAAAAAAAAAAAACTGCAATATTTTTTCAATATTGGGCAGCCCTAATATACAAGCACAATTCATGGGCACTGAATGAGTCATATTGTTCACATTAAATTAGGATTATTTACTTACCATTTAGTTTTAGTATGATGAGCCAAAAGAGGAGACAATAGCTACATTTCCATCCACCTAATTTTTTGCGCATATCCAAAAAAAAAAAATCGTTTGATGGAAACACCAAGAGGCGCATAAAGAAAAATAAGAAAAATATATGCGCATAACTGAGTAGGATAAACTTTTTATTCGCTAAGAAAAGAGGCACATAGACTACAATTAAATACTTTTATCAAACAAATTCCAGTATGTGCATTAAAAAAGGGTCATGTGATTTTGCTGTAAGAGATTATGTGATGATAAAAATGTCTGTGAAAGGACAAACCAGCAGGCTGAACACACAGTAAAACATCTGAAATGTTGTTTTGGTCATTCTAAAATGCCTTAACTATTTCAGTATTTGTGTTATTATGTTATTAATTGCCGCCAGAACTGTCAAGAGTGTCTGCGCAGCACGTCACACACCTTCAAACGCCACCACGCATCAATTGCATGTTGGCATTGTCTTCTGAGGTGCAAGAAATTTATTAAATAAGGAAAAGATTCATGCAGCTTCTCCTACCGCAGCAAATGCCATTTTTACTGTTGATATTATGCGCCAGTTAATCAGGAAGTGACGGTTTTGTTCTCTTTGATTTGTTGGATGGAAACGCTGCTTCATTTGCACATATTTTATGCAATAATCTTGTTTTGCGCATTAAGTTAATCACGTTTTTGGATGGAAACATAGCTAGTGTGACTCAATATATGACGCAAAGCTGTTTTATCCTAAATTTCTATTGGGAAATATTTTCAGTCATACATTTTTTTAAATGAAAACCAATATATTGGTCATTTCTAGGGAAAATGACCAATATAAATGACAAATGTGTGAGTCATTAAGTTTCACTTTGTCTGTAAGTAACTGGATTTATCAGAAAAACGCCTCTTCCCTAAAATGTGGGGAAAAACAAATATATTTAATAATCATTTTACCTTTTGGAACAGGCTGCATGTGTTTTGCATCTTTCTTCAGCAAAAAGTCAAGATACATGGTTGGAGTCCTCGTGTAAATCTTTGACTGAAATAGAAAATGCATGTAAATACCACAACATGATCTGGAAAAAATAACGCTTTACAGCAAAAGACTACTGTGACAGCAACATTTTATGTTCTTTACTCATAACATATCCATTTTATGAGATTACTGCTACAAGACAAAAAAACAAATGAAATTGTTGGATGTTGTTTAAATTATGAGCTCTAACAGATGTAAAAACATTGTGTGTGAGTTCCAGTGCAGATCTGGTTCCAGTAAGCCTAAGCATTTGGCTGACCCACATTTAACTTCAGCGCCGCATCCACCCCATCTGCCCTAGAGAAACCCTCCGTGACCACATTTTACATTTAAAACATTTTACAAAAACCACTTCCAATGAAGCCTGCTCCGAATTTCCTGCTGTTGTCTGAGAGGAGGGAGATAGGATGCCCTTGCAGCAGCAATTAGACACAACAGAGACTAGGATCAGATTGTAAATCGGACGTTATGATTGGCTGGAACATTTACAAAGCACTTGGACATTTGGATCAAATATAATAGCATCTCACCGTCACTTCAGGACTGTGTACTTTTGCTTTAAATCATAAAAGGGAATGACACAGACGGAAGCCTGAGAAATAACTTAAATATGCTGATAAACTTATGATTGACATATAAACACTTTGTAAACTTATAGATGATAAACAGATGCAAGTGTCAGGCACACAGAGGAGAGCAGAATTTTTTTTCCACTCACCGATTTGGTTCAGAGAGTTTAGAGTAATTACATAGAGCTTATGTTTTAAATCACCTGATAAACAAGCAGGCCTCTTGGCTGGCAAAATCCTCCATATTTCAGATTAATGCTTTAGTATATCTAAAAATGACAGCGACTGCTTCAACCTCCAGCTTTTTAAGCCAGTACACTACTTGTAAATCATATGTGGCTTAAGCATATTTATTAATGTTAAAAAGACTAATATGAATGAAAACTACTTTTTTGCAAAGAATTTCCATAACTTGTCGGTTGTTAATCATTACAGAATGGTGATTTAAAATTATATACATAATAATATATATAATTAGATCTATTCGCTTACCACTAATTCGGACCAATTTTGGTCACAGTTTTGACTGAAATTAATTAACTCCAATAAATAACTCACTAACAACTGACACTTCCAGCACAAGTACAACATTTAATGAGTTTTTTTATAATTTGGTGGAAATCAATTCTGTACAGGGCTGCATGAATCAGGATAAACTAAGAATCACATTTTGCTTGTTTGTTTAAAACGTAAATTAAGATTTTACCACATTCCAAACCATCAAAACAATATTAATATCTGACAATATCTTATTTATGGAGATCTAGGTAAAAAAAAAAAAAAAAACATTTACAAATGGTATGATTCAGTCAACACTTGTTTTATTACTGGATGAATAAGTATTATTGAATAAATCTATTAAATCTATTAGGTTTTCAGAGTTATAGACATAAGCCAGTGCTTCCTATACATAGACTTTACAGGCCGTCCAGATATATACATTTAGTGGCAACACATGAATAATACTATTATTAGCGTCCTTTTACAGTTTTTTGTATCCACTCAAGAAAGGCAAACATTTGCCATCGATTAACCAGTGGAAAATCTTCTCTCACTCTGTATGTTTCCTACTGTTGATTCTGTGTGTGCGAGAGCCACCAACACTCTCACAAACAATCTCACGTGTTCTGCAGACCCAGAGAGATGCATCTTATGCGCCAAAACGCGTCTAACTGTAGTTTCTGAATCTCCTAAAATGTCTGGGATTTAGGTTTTACTTTCGCTTTCTAAAGTTGCCGTTATTTGTATGCGTTTTTACATAACCTTTTTGCTGCTGACCGCATGTGCACAGAGAGTCGCGAGAGAAACATTAAATGATTATTCATTTAATAAATGACTCAGATAAACTTTACTATATACTCAGAGAGAACAAAATATACTGGCTGCAAAATAGTTGTACACCAATAGAAAAGGTGAATCAACTAATTTTCTAATAATCTACACTTTTTATTGTAGTAATTATTAAATAATTATTTATTTTAAAATAATGTTGAGGAATAATGTCTGTTTTATTCATTTTTTCAGTTATTTGTTTCTCATTTTCTGTATATTTTAATTTAAAGAATGTAATATATTGCATACAGTACTTTCTACATCTCTAATATACTTTGTCAATACTGTACTAAATGTCATGCCAATAAAGCAACTTTAGAGAGAGAGAAAGAGAGAGAGACAGAGCAACCTTTACCTGTCAGTGGGTGCACATGGCTTCTAAATAGCATAAAAAATAAGAGAAATTGTGGATTTCTTTTATTTCAAAAGCCTTTTTTAATAACTTTAACCCACTGAAAAGAAAAGGTGTACAAAAGTGTAATAATAAATACAAATATAGTAGTTTTGTTTGTCACATGTACAGTAGATTACCATTTATGTGTGTTTCAATCCGGCTACCCCTGCAAGTATATTTCAAACCTGTGGAAAGCACTGTAAGCTAACAAGCGTTAAACAAGATGACCATCTTTTAACAATAAAGCTCCACTGCATATGAGCAGTTTCTAATACCACATTAACACTAAAAACCCTACAATAGTAGCTTGTACTTAAAAACAAATACCTTTACTCCAAGAGCTTCACCAGAGATGACGGTCACAGTGACTCCATCTTTGCTAGGTTTAGGAATCTCCTTGCTCTTTAGCTCCTGGTACTGAGGCTCCACCATCTTATCTGTGCTTTTCAGATTTACCCAAAGCTGAAGACCATAAATGCGTCCATCCGACACAGGCATCTCAGCATGAATCACCCCACGACCTGCAGTCATCCACTAACACAACAGAAAGAGAACATTTATCGAAGTAAGAAAGGAAACAAATGATTTACTCTCCCAATTGCAAAACTAGGTTGAAGGAATCACACTGTTTAATGTTATCTTCGTGTTGTGCATACAAAACCCTTAGGAGCTTCGATTTCAGCTTTACAACAACAGATTAATATGCCTAATGGGGTATGTTTTGTTATCCTCTTCCTTTCTCCTTCTCTCTCAGTGGAAATTTCCACTCATACTGAAGTTTAGCATACTTTTAGGGGACCTATAGCCATGAACACTCAGAAGCTTTTCCCTAGTCTGTGCTCCTTGTATTATTAGGGAGTCCCCAAGTGTTTAATGGTGACACAGTTTCACCTCAGTAGCTGGAGGTTGGGTGTGAGATGTAGTTAAAGTAGTGAGGGCTACAGACATATTAAAGACCTATTAAAACATTCTGTGACTGACCAGGGAGAACGGCAGACAGCTTTACGACACAGGAAAACTCAAACTCAGGAAGTGCCCTACAGACATACTAGCTCCTAGTCCATTTGGCCAATGTGTGTGTGCTTGAATATAACTCCCTATTAAAACTAAATAGATTTCATTAAGGCTTTAATTGTAATTGTTTTGACATTTTAAAATGTTCAATCTATTTTTACAGCTTAGATTATGAAACAATAAGAATGGTGGCTTATACTTTAACAACACCAAATAATAGATATTTAGTCTATAACTTGGCTCACCCAAAAATTTTTATTGTCTCACTATTTGCACTCCCTTGTGTGGTTTTAATCCATTGCATTTCTCTTTTCTGTTGAACACAAAAGAAGATATTTTGAAAAATGCTGGTTGATAGTATCCAGAATATCAAACAGAATTCTTTAAAATATACTTTGTGTTCAACAGAAGAACTCAAATATCTTTTGAACAAGTGAAGGGTGAGTAAACGATGATGGAGGTTACATTTTAATCTAAACTATCCTTTTCAGTTTACATTCTAATCAGCAAAATTTATTGACATTTTGCAGGCAAAATAGTCCATAGTAAATGGGGTAATGATACATGATGCACAGTTCTTGCAGATGCCACATTTTTGTCATCACAGTGAATTTACATGACCAATTTGAATCCATTACAAATGTGTGCAAATTACTATTAAAATCACCTCTATACTGTATATGGTATTAATTAACATTGAGAGTGACATAAAGAAAACCCGATGTGTTCAAGAGTGAATGTCAACCCATCTGAAACTTTGTGGATAACTGTTGAAATCATTGGATTTCATCATACAAAAATGGTTGAATGACAATAAAACTGTACCTTGAGTAATGTTATGAAAAATGTTAAGCTTTTGTTAATTGGTAAAATGTGCTTTTTTAACATTTTTGGCCAAAATTTCCAATTGTATGTATTACAGCTAAAATTGCTGGGGTTTGTCCACAAATTTATTATTGTATGGATTACTTTTAAAATTACTGAGTTGTGCCCAGCAAAATTGGCACCTTAAAGGCACAGTATTCATGATTTTTTTTATTAAAATATCCAAAAGTACATACATTTAGATGCTATTTTTGAAGTGGAGATTGTCTTTATATGTGAATCTTTATATTTAGGTAATATAGATTTAGATGGATGAATTAATAAAGGCAGCAAACTGTTATTTATTCTTCTGGCAGCTATTAAAAAAGTAATTATACAAAATAAATAAATTAGAGTCACCTACAGTTGAAGAATGGATTGATAAAGTACACACTATATATGTCATGGGAAATCTATTTCTTTAGGAACACAAACTAAATACATTTTTCTTAATTGGAGTAAATGGATTTAGTATATTTCACCAATATTTTTCCTGAACTGTACCTTTTAAATGTAATATTATGCGATTAAATATATATCTTTTCTTCTTTAAAGGAAATCTTTTGAAGGATTTGTTGCTCGCCATGTTTTACTTATTTATAGTTGTTGTTGTTAAAGGGAAGTAAATACAAAGCATATGCAAAATCTTTAAGTCTCTTTCTGTATGAGAGATTATGCAAGTTATATATGTATTTTCTTTTGAAAACTAAAAAAAATTATATATATATATATATATATATATATATATATATATATATATATATATATATATATATATATATATATACTAATATGACTAATATTTAAATTATCCCAAATGTTTCAAAGAATGCTTAAATCTAGAATGCTATACTATAAACTATTTTAACTAGTGACATGCTTTTGCAATTGTTTGTTGTGAATATATGCCGTCTAGTGATGAAAAGTACATACAGTGTCTTTAAGCAATGTTTCAGCATTTCGAGACATTTTAGACAACCCTTTTTATCAGCACTGCAAATTTACTTAAGCAATCTTGAGTAAATATTTTGCGTTACTAATTAAATGACTGGATTTGTGCATAAATTCACCATAAAATTTTAAGAATAATCACACTTCAAGTGCTGCTTTAACTATTTCAAGAGATGTTATGCAGGTTTATGGATGTTCTACCTGAAGGTCTCCAGGTTCCAGCTTCCCGCTGTGACCACAGGAGTCTTCATGGGCCGTTACTCCACTCAACAAGTATGTTACCTGTGCAAAAAAGCAAATGGTTTTAACCATCCACAGTTTTACCAAAATGAAAACTCTCAGATGTAAAGTTTCAGTAGTCGAGTATGCAGGAGCTCCTTAGGGAAATATTGACGCAAAAGACAGTAAGTGTGGAAAAGTCATCAACTTTACTTTCATTTAGAGGAAAATAAACATGTCAGGAATTGTACAGGTGAAAGGTGAAACATATTTCAGGGCCTGTGTTTACAGAGTAGACACAAAAGGTTTATGTTCAAGGGACTTTGCTAATGTCCTGATGGACTATAAAGTTAAATGCACAAAACAGATTTAGTTTATCATATGAATGTTAGTAACTGATAATCATTTGACATAACTATTGAAACGCTACAGTACACAATACCAAAAGATATAAATAAACATTTTTATATAAATGTCTCATAAATTTATTAATGCAGCATCAAAAACATAGTTCTGCCAAAACGGAGCTTGAGGCTTAAAGTTCTCCTAAAACTGAAAATCCTCTCATCATTAACTCACCCTTTACTTGTTTCAAACCTTTTTTCAAGTTTCTTTTTTCTGTTGAACACAAAAGAAGATAATTTAAAGAAAGCTGGAAACCTTCAACCATGGTGTTTGTTTTTCCTACTATGGATGTCAATGGTTACAGGTTTTCAGCTTTCTTCAAAATATCTCAGAAACATTTGTAACCACTTGAGGGTGAATGAATTTAAATTAGGTGACCTTTACTACTATGTACTTGCATCAGAAAATGAATACAATGTTTTTACTGTGTATTTAAGTAGAACACAGAACACTTCTGGTGCTTTTGAGATGGGATACAGGTAGGGTTAGGGACGGGTTTGGTGGTATAGGGAGGTTTTAAGGTGTATGGGATGGTCCCCAGATCATGAAAAAAATTACAAAAGCATGAACATAATTTTTAATTTGGTGCTCAGCCAAAATGCAAAAAGTGCTAAATATATATTCAAAAAGGCGGCAACACCAAAGCTCCAAAAATTAAAATGTATTCAATTTAAAAATGCTGACACAAAGCGTGTGATATTTTGAGCACACAGCTTTTCATCAGACTGGTCATTTGATTTTTAAATGTAATTACAGAAATTAATTACAGATATAATTACAAGTAAGTATTTAATAAATCTGATAAAGTACAATGTGTTAATAAATGTAATAAGTAAAAAGTAAAATGTGTATTTACACAATAAGTACATTGTAACAAATTACAATAAGTACATACTAGTTAAGGCTACTTAAAGGTGCAGTAATATCTTAGAAACACAGTGCCTCCTCTGCCATCCAAAGCAACACCTCCTAAAATCACAAACATGCACCTTAAATATGACAGAGACCCACTAGATCATGTCATTCGCCTGTTTGAAAACTTTATAGTACTTTATACAGAATAACTGTATTATATCTAGCACATTTTCTGTTGTGTAGCAAGCAAATCTTGTCATAATGTGCAATATTTCATGCATGCAAGGATCGCAGGTATCACTCTCTCATGCGCTTTGTCCTGTATGCTTAGTGCTTGACTGGTGGCATGCAGAATTACACTTATTACTAAACCATACATACATGCTATTTCAGACCCAATATACATACAGTAGTAGCATGGTAAACAATATAGGGAGTGTCACAGGTTGTCATTTTTCAAAAATGAACCAATATGAATATAAAACCAACGTTACCTCAGTAAAGCAGGCTAGGCGGAAAAGCGCTATTTACTGATGTTATGTTTTTAAACTAAATAAAGATCAACACAATTGATAATGTAAAGGGTTCCTTATGAAATTGAAAATTGAAATTAATCACATCGATCGGAAGATTTCAGTGGCTGACCAACACTTCTGTGCATTTAACCCATTCGTAACAACACAATCTACATCACATCTGCTTGACTAAAATAGTTTTAAAACATAACATTACCTGTCTAAAATAAATACTTCAGTCATGGTGTCATCTTTCCTCCAGCATGCAAAAGTAACTCCAACATTGATTAAGGATTTTAGCAAGTTTTGATTCAGCATTTGTTTTTACTGCTGGCAAATGGCTGATCTGCGTAAATAGCTGGCAGATGTACAAATCTACATTTGTTGACAGTTTGTGCTACTTAATAGAGTTATGGTAATTATCAGTCTGAAAAATTTTAATTGGACAAACTTTTTTTTGTCTTATGCCTTACCCAGAATATAAAAATACATATAAATACATTTAGATAATTTTACTTTAATCATTACTATTGGAATGTAAAGAGACTTTCAACCAGCACAACAAAAAATGTTTCTGAAAACAATGACCTACTGTTCATTTCATACAAAATGGGACCAAAAATATCCATTCTTTTATGAACTATGCCTTTAACACAGCAAGATTAGCTTTGCCAAACTGATTAAACACGTGCCTTCAGTGCAATGTAAGCTGCTTTGGATAAAAGTATAATAAATAAAAATGTAAATAATTGCTAATGTGTCAATCTAAAACTTGAACCAAAATGTTGTCAATTCACAAAAACTGTCAGCAGCCACGTAACATTTTCTGCAATAAAAAGCAAAAATGAATCTGAAATGGTGAAGTCAGATGGTCAGATATACAGAGTGGACATATTGCATGTAATCTCCCATCCAGAAAATGTTGCTCTCAGTGGGATGCAGGAGGCAGGGTACAAGGTCAGCGTTTGACTTTTGAGGTTTGCTTGACCCATGGCCACAGGCAGCCTGTGATCTTGAAGCACAGCTGTGATCTGAGGGTCACATGACCACTCACAGCAAGCACACCTGCATTTCTCAGGCAAAAGACGCTGATTCTGTCTGAATTTAACATCTAGAAAGTACATGTTCACACAGTCTCATTTTAATTTGTATCTATTCTGACCGAAGTCTGTTGTATATTGTTTGTGTGTTATACATCTCTGCATAACAAATTACCAGAGAGAGAATAAATGTTTCTTTTTTACAGGATTTGGCTTGAGAGTGCTCAGTTAATGAGTCAGTTTCCAGGCAAATCTCTCAATTATGCTTACAAATATTGGAAGAAAAATCCATTCATGAAAGAAGGTGACACACAGAGTGAGTCATTCTCTACAGAGTTTGAGATTAAAGTGCTGGCAAATGATGACTTCAAACCCATAAACAAGTCTTAATGATTTCCACAGTCGCACAGACCCACTTTCCATAGGGACGGTTTGTGCCAGAGACCTTGCCAAACTGTGAGTAAACAAATGGGTACATCAGATGTTGTAAATAAATAATCAAAGAGACGAACTCGGAGGCTAAGTGAGTTGATCAGCTTTTTTTCTAGTCAAGTTTCAGAAAATACTCTTGGGACTGGTTCTGGCCAAAACACTGTCATTTTGAAGGAAGCGTTTTTAATGACCGTGCATCCTGAAACACTGTGCGAACAGTACTTGAGGATTTACACTGCTAGAGATGATACTGGATACATACAGATTTCAATTTCTTTGTGGTGTACTATTGTGTCAAAGGGCTTCTTAAGAAAGAAAGAAAGAAAGAAAGAAAGAAAGAAAGAAAGAAAGAAAGAAAGAAAGAAAGAAAGAAAGGAAAAAAGAAAGAAAAAGGAAGGAAGAAAGGAAGAAACAAGGAAGGAAGAAAAAAGAAAGAAAGAAAGAAAGAAATAAAGAAAGAAAGAAAGAAAGAAAGAAAAAAGCAGGGAGGGAAAAGTAGGAAGAATGAAAGAAAGGAATGAAGGAAGGAAGGAAGGAAGGAAGAAAGAAAGAAAGAAGGAAGAAAAAAAGGAAGGAAGGAAGGCAGAAAGAAAGAAAGAAAGAAAGAAAGAAAGAAAGAAAGAAAGAAAGAAAGAAAGGAAAGAAAAAAGGAAGGAAGGAAGAAACAAGGAAGGAAGGAAAGAAAGAAAGAAAGAAAGCAGGGAGGGAAAAGTAGGAAGAACAAAAGAAAAGAAGGAAGGAAGGAAGAAAGAAAGGAACAAAGAAAGAAGGAAGAAAAAAAGGAAGGAAGGCAGAAAGAAAGAAAGAAAGAAAGAAAGAAAGGAAAGAAAAAAGGAAGGAAGGAAGAAACAAGGAAGGAAGGAAAGAAAGAAAGAAAGAAAGCAGGGAGGGAAAAGTAGGAAGAACAAAAGAAAAGAAGGAAGGAAGGAAGGAAGAAAGAAAGGAACAAAGAAAGAAGGAAGAAAAAAAGGAAGGAAGGCAGAAAGAAAGAAAAAAGGAAGGAAGGAAGAAACAAGGAAGGACGGAAGGAAAGAGAAAGAAAGAAAGAAAGAAAGAAAGAAAGAAAGAAAGAAAGAAAGAAAGAAAGAAAGAAAGAAAGAAAGAAAGAAAGAAAGAAAAAAAAGAAAGAAAGTACATGTTGGAAAAAAGTACTTTATTTGTGAGTTGAATTCACATAAACGCTACCATAAAGTCACCATAGGGCTGGGTTATTAATCGAAAAAGAATCTAAATCAATATTCAGAACTTACAATTGATCTAATTTTCTCAAATACTTTTCCTACTACGCATGGAGTCACATGACCCCGCTGAATCTGAGACTAATTAATACCTCAGTGGCCGCTTTGTAGCCACATCTGATCTCTGGTCAAGACCGATGGACTCATTCTTGAGCTTTACTTTGCACTACATTGACAATTTTATTTTATTTGAAAGAGATGCTGCTTATTTTTAACTTTTAATATGAAATACATTGCAATTTCATTGCAATTGCAAATGAATTTTATTAAACTATTAGAATGAATATATTTTATCAATAACCTACTGAAGAACATAATAGTAGATAATAGTTAATAACATGCTAATGATAAACATTACAAACAACATGCAAATAAAGAGCCATCAGCCTTTCGATTTTTTGCGACCCCTGGGGTGATTATATTAAAGACACAGCAATAGCATCAGATGCAGCACATAGATTTTATGGCACCAGGTTAAACTTTCTGACACATTTACGGCACTCATGTACATCAAAACAAATACAGGCCACAACTGAACATGGAGGATGGTCTCCGAGTGGAGTTCTTTAAAATTAAATGATATACAGACTTGGGCCTATTGGTATGTGTGCGCCATTATGTGCAAGGATTATGTATCTATAATCACCTCAGAGAACATTTGGGGTCACTAGACACTGGCATTGTTATTTTGGGTGTCACACGTTGAAAAGTTTGGGAACCCCTGTTCTAAACAAAATGACATAACTATCCATTGTGTTCAAGCAAAAACCTATTTGTGCATTGTTTGATGTCACAACATCATTTATCCATAGCTACTGTATAGTTATAATATGGTTATAACAGGTTAAATGCTTGCTAAAAGTGATTTTTTTGTGTTGTTTCAGTATTATATTAACAGATAAACATCATGAAAGCTAACATACACAAGAACCTAAAGACCGCCCTAAAACTTTGGCTAAATTTTTAAGAACCTGCGAGCCCTCTAGTGGACAAAGTTGTGTTAAATCTCTTTTTTGATGACACATTCTCCATTTTTTTCTTTTTTACCTTTTCCTGGTGTATTTTTAATTGAATTAAAGTTGAAGACGCTCAATGTCATTATTTAGGTGGAAAATGTAATATTTAATCAATCAGGCTGCTGTATTTTTATTGCAAAACAAGAACAATAGCGTACAAAAAAATTAGGGAATACAGTGCTTACAATTATTTTCACATCAAATGAACGAATCAATAGAGAACAAGAAAACAAAAATAAAGAAAATTACAGGGCATAAGTAAATTACAAGAAATTAGCAATAAAAAAAAATGATTACAATATTGCATACACCCTCATAGCTTTTTTATTTTTGTCCTTTAGGGTTTGGATATAATGCTTGATATCAAATTTAAATATATAAAAATACATGTAAGGTTCAGGATTGGACCATTTTTTGTGTACATGGTACTTCCCATATATAATCAAACTAATAAACAAATTTTGCTCCAAGAGTTTTATTATTATTATTATTGCATGTCAAAAAATATCTTTACAAGAAAACAGTTTTTAATATGGAAGTTTAAATATAAGATATTTAACATAAAACCAAAACATTTGGTTATGTGCATTCAAAAAACATTTTGTTATGTGCATTCATTCGAGGTGTTTCCTCCTCTAATTCACAAAAAGATTCCAAATGTCAAAAAAAATGTTTTATTCAGGCTGACCGTTCGTCAGGACAGAAAACGGTGTCATCACGCTCTACGCGTTACTTTTATCATCGATGTTATGGGAGAACCAATCACAGCAGTTGGTCATTTTAAGTTTAACTGTGAACAGGTCTTTTACTGTATGTCAGACAAATAAGGCGCCTAATTGTGTTATACAGTTAAACATTGACATGTACCAGTGTCTTCTTAAGACTAAAATTAATGTGTGCTGAGAATTGAATACTTCCAAATACGAAAATCGTTATATGAGCCACCATCCGCCCTCTGGCGGAACATAGGGTGTTTTCTTTCTAATTTTCAACAACAAACTATTTGTTAGCAATATTAGCACGCAATTCACTTCATTTAATTTTATCTGACTGCATCGATTTGACAACAAGTGTCGTCTTTTCCGTTCGCAGCAGTGTGGTGATTCATAATGTAAAATGTATCGAGCTTTGCTCCTGTCAAATAAAACTTACCGTCTCAAATCCACGGTGAGGATGATCAGGAAAGCCAGCTGGTTTGGCGATGCAGAATTCATCTAACATCAAGAACGGGTCTAGATTTTTTAGCTGGAAAACATAATTAATTTTGTGCTTTACAATTATGATGAATTTCAAAATAATAGTACAACAACAACAACATGCAATTCTGTAGTGATGCTAATATCAAAATAAAACGTACCTCTCTCCGTCCAATACTCCTGCGAACTCGAGCCCCGACTCCTTCGGACTGTTCGACGCTCAAAACCACCTTAGAAACTTTTCTGATCATCATAAACACCTACTGTATATATCTCCCTATCACAATAGCTAGCTCTCAGTTTGTGAGCGCCACCAATACACCCAGACTGATCAAGACGCTTATTTATACACAAATGCCCACTACACTATTATTCGCTGTTGTATATACAGTAGTTCATGCTACGACAGGTGTGTTTTTATACTGTGTTGACGTTTTGGGTTTGTCATGGCTTACTTCCTTTGCAGATGACATCTCTTCAGATTCGGATTATTTAAAGGCGCAGTGCATGTCACAATGACTATGCAATATTGTGAGCCACAAAAGAGTGACTGTGCATTTACATATGACATGTGAGGCTAAGAAAATGAGAGCCTTTTAAGAAAACTGGAGCATTTTATTAGTCATCTTCTGTCCTGAAGTGACATTTTAAAGCTGTTCTCAGCATTTCCTGTATGAATCATTCTCTTCCTTGAAGCTGTCAGCTTGACATAAGAGACTGTTGATCTGGTTCCTCCTCTCTCCTCAGGTGTATTACAGCCACATGAGACCATGCATGTGTGAAATGTACTCTTCAGTGCAGGTCTTCTCCATGCATGCTTTTTTACTCTCCTCTAGTCCACTGTTTTGAGCTATGAGGTCTTTGAAAATCCGTATACTTGCAGCTTGACCCCCTGCAAGGTTCACAGCATGTGGCCCAACCTGTGGATATTGCAAAACAATGGATCATAATGGGCTGAGGCATTCACTGTAGATCTGTAAATATAATACCATTTTTTATATCTTAAAGAACCAGGGGAGGACTCCGGGTATGGGGCCCTAGCATTAAAACTAAAAACATTCTCTTTCTCAATAGATTTTTTTTACTCTGTAGATTATTATAAATATTGTTATGATTATTATGATATATTTGAAGTCAAATTACCCCTCCCCCCTGAGTTAATAGCCCCCTTGTTTATTTATATCCCCAATTTTTGTTTAAGAGAGAACAAATTTTCTAAACATAATAGTTTTATTAACTCATCTCTAATAACTGATTTATTTGTAATTACAATGATTACAGTAAATAATATGTGACTGGATATTTTAGAAGACACTTTAAGTGACATTTAAAGGCTTAACTAGGTTATGTAGGTTTACTAGGCAGGTTAGGGTAATTAGGCAAGTTATTGTATAATGATGGTTTGTTCTGTAGACTTAAACATATATAACTTAAAAGAGCTAATACTTTTGTCCTTAAAAAGTTTTTTTCTAACAATAAAAAAACTGCTTTTATTCTAGCTGAAATAAAACAAGTAAGACTATAATATCAGTCTATCAATCAATCAATCAATCAATCAATCAATCTATCTATCTATCTATCTATCTATCTATCTATCTATCTATCTATCTATCTATCTATCTATCTATCTATCTATCTATCTATCTATCTATCTATCTATCTATCTATATATATATATATATATATATATATATATATATATATAAAGTACAAAGAGATATTTAAATATACATTTTTATAATTTTATTTTTACCACAACCTTTATCCTCTTAATGTAAAATTGAATGCAATACATTCACAAATAAAACAAGTTCTAACTGACTAATTTGCAGCTATTTCAACTAAATTAGCCATTTAATTTACGATTAGTCCAACTTAATGAATTGAATAAATTTTCATTGTGCAATGTTATTTTATTTTAACAGACCCTACTACTCTTGACGGTTACATACAGATTTTACAACATATGATAGAACATTTATAAAAGAGTTGATTAATATAGGCTTTTTGGCATTTGTCAAGGCCCCTTAATCCCCTGGGGCCCTAAGAGGCTGCTTGCCTTGGTTATTGGTTAAGTCCGCCCCTGGTTTTAACCCCAACAGTCACATGAAATAGAGGATTAACAAGTACACACGTTTTGGTGCCTGTGTGGGCAATATGCACAGCTAGTGTTTTTCAGTCAAGGATAAACTTCTGGTGAAAGCTTAATGTGACTATTTTCAATTTCATAAGGTTCCTTTTACAGCACCCATGTTGTAATGTAATTACAATACATTCAGTTAAATTGACTTAAGCATTCATTCAGTTGTTCAAGCGTAAAACGAGATGAAAGACCATGTTAGCACTAACCCCATCAGGATCAGCAGGCAAGTGCAGATCTATTTTATAATGTAAAGACAGTTCACTGGAAGCGCAGAGGCTGGCAGCCTGAAATTAAAAGTCATTTAACTTTAATGGGTCATAAGCAAAACCTGTATGCTTGAGCATTCTGTCATTTTTTAATGGTTATATCTTGTAATGTGTCTTATTTTTGGTTTGTTTCGATGCCGTTGGTCCTTGTTGCATTACATTTTTTAGTTCAAATTCACCAGAGTTCAATCGGAAGAAGACTGAGAGCTCTGAAAAGATGATTCTATCTGCTTTCAAACTAATGATGATGCCACTGAAATATGGACATGCAACATGGATGTTTAACTCCTGCTGTGTTAGAATTCTTTACCCACTGTTCAACCTTCAGATAAATAATTATCCGCCTTCTCTAAACCACTAAAATAAAGCAGCCAAATTTAATTTTAATCTTTAAATCTATTTTGCTTGAGGAAACAACCTCATCTTCATCACAAACTATGTGAATGTCTAGATTTCTCTTATTAGTGTGGTGTTCTTCATCCGTGTTTAATCATTAATGACTAAAGTAAGAATGTTGCTTTAGCATTTTTGCTAATGCTAAAAGTAGCTGCATACTGTAAGTGTAAAAAGTTTGTAACAAAACCATAGTCATAAAAGTTAAAGTATCCGATTCTAATAGCGTTATAGCTGATGGGTCAAAACTGACCAAACGGACAACAGTTGTACCCTAAATGTGTACAGCCCTCATAAAAATATATAAAAAAAATTTTTTTCTAATGCTGCAGTCATTTTAGAAAAAAAATCACCAAATTTCAAGATGAAAAATATTGTTTACCTTTTTCTTCTGCTGAGCCCTGCAGGTAATTTTTGACCCTTATAGGTTAACAAAAGCATTAATTAAACTAAAACTGCGAACTGATGTGAAAAAATGTGAACACACCCTTAGTAGTATCTTAAGTCTTAAATGTGACATTGTGTTAGTGTGCTGAACAATAGTGAATCTCTCATTGATGACTCACAGTACCATGACTCACTTCTTTCACCTTATTTTACACTTGGTCATATTACATAAGCATAACATAACATAAAATCACCTGAAGTGCTGCATATTGTCCCATCAGATAGAGAGGGCATCCTGCTGTCCACTTCAGAGATTCTGTTATGCATGGCCAGCCCTCCAGGACCTGTCAAGCAGCAAAAGCTTTACTTTGTGCTGATTCATCAACTTAAAGTTGACTAATATACACATGCAAAATAATAAAAAAATGACACACATTTAAGAATAAAATGCATTTGAGCTTCTCAGGCAAGGGAATAAAACTATGAGTTGCATTTTAATGCTATACATTTTTCCGTGTCATATTTAATAAGCAATTATCAAAGACTTCTAAATTAACAATTGATTATTTATTATCAAAATATCTACAGCCTGTTAGTTTAAAATATACCATGAGTATTAAAAGACAAGGAATTATTTAATTGATTATGCCTACATTTTGTTAAAATATAATTTAGAGATGTACAATTTCTTAGTTACTGTTTCAAAAAACTATAGAACTTTTATTATAAAACTTAAGACATAAGTAGCGGGTCCTACACCATTCATCTCGCTCTGAGTTGGGATCGAACTGGCGACTTTCCTCATGGGAGTCGGTTGCTCTACCAAAGAGGCTAAAGACCATGGCCTCTAATGTCTGCTGCTAGAGTACCTTTTTTTTTAGGTCAGAGGAGTGAGGTTCACCTGCACAGCACTTCACTAGCTGGCCTCTGCTACACTCATTTTTTTTCTCTGCTACACTTACCCCCCAAAACTTTACTCACATCTGGTTCACAGCATCAATGTAACCCTCCGGTCCTACACAGTCCAACCCGCTCTGAGCTGGGATCGAATCGTCAACTTTCCACATGAGAGTCAGTTGCTCTACCAAGGAGGCTAAAGACCACACGTCTATCGCTAGAGCACCTTTAGAGGTCAGAGGAGTGAGTTTTACCGTAACAGCACTTCACTAGCTGGCCTCTGCTACACATTCATATTCCATAAAAATGTGATGTATCAAGTATCATACAAAACTATACAAATATGTTGTCTAATTTTATCTAATATCCAGTTGAAGGTATAGAGTTACTAGCCCCCTGTTTATTTTTTCCCCCAAATTCTTTTTAACAGAGAGAACAAATTTTCTAAACATAAAAGATTTAATAACTCATTAATAATAACTGAATTATTTTATCTTTGCCATGATGACAGAACATAATATTTTACTAGATATTTTAAGACACGGTGAAGCAGTGGTGCAGTAGGTAGTGCTTTTGCCTCACAGCAAGAAGGTCGCTGGTTCGAGCCTTGGCTCAGTTGGCGTTTCTGTGTGGAGTTTGCATGTTCCCTGTGTTTGCGTGGGTTTCCTCCGGGTGCTCCGCTTTCCCCCACAGTCCAAAGACATGCGGTACTGGTAAATTGGGTAAGCTAAATTGCCCGTAGTGTATGTGTGTGTGGATGTTTTCCCAGAGATGGGCTGGAAAGGCATCCGCTGGGTAAAAACTTGCTCGATAAGTTGGTGGTTCATTCTGCTGTGACGACCCCCGAAAGGGACTAAGCTGACAAGAAAATGAATGAATGAATTTTAAGACACTTCTATACAGCTTAAAGTGACATTTAACTAGGTTAATTAGGTTAACTAGGCAAGTTATTGTATAACAATGGTTTGTTCTGTTGCCTGTCAGAAAAAAATATATAGCAAAAAGGGGCTAATAATTTTGACCTTAAAATGAGTTGAAAAAATTAAAAACTGCTTTTAATTAGCTGAAATAAAACAAATAAGACTTTCTCCAGAAGAAAAATATATTATTTGACATACTGTAAAATTTCCTTGCTCTGTCAAACAGAATTTGAAAAATATTTTAAAGAAAAATAAGTCAAAGGGGGTTCAATAAATCTGATTTCAACTGTACATAATTTTTTTAAAGAAAATATTTACGGTAATGTATACAATGAGCCCGAGCTGGGTCAGTAGGCATTTCTGTGTGGAGTTTGCATGTTCTCGCAGTGTTCTCATGGGTTACCTCTGGGTGCTCTGATTTCCCCCACAGTCCAAAGACATGTACTGTAGGTGAATTTAAGTAAGCTAAATTGTTTGTAGTGTATTGTGTAGTGGGGGTTGAGTGTTGGGCTAACAACTCGCCTTATAAAAACTGGATGTTATGAAACACGAATGTGGTGCAACTAAATATCAACTTCGATATAAATGGCCCTGGGAGTAAGTATGTATAAATGATATATAATTTATCTCCCAAACTTTTAGTAACTTGTAGCTTTTTTACTTTGTTTGAACGTTTTAACTTTGTTTGTTACACAACTTTTTTATATATAACAATGAATTGTTATATGAAATTGAATGATGCAAACTTTATACATTATCACTTTCTCACATGAATGGGGAATTGTCTCTTGACATCAGAGAGTAAAGGGTCCTGAGTGACATCCAGTTTGCAGCCAGTTGCCAGCCAAATCTGTTCTCCTCTCCATTGTTCGCCACTGCACAAGGAGACCCTCCATTGCTGAGACTCATAACACCATTTAGCTTTGGTCACCTTAGGATAAAACACAGAATACTGATGAGTGGTTAATAACGCGAGCACAGCAGCCTTGCAGTACAGCAAAAAGTGACCAACCTGACAGTGAGCTCTGATGAGCAGCTTTCCGCTCTGAATAAAAGGCTGAAGTTGTGCATAGGCCTCAGGGGTCACTGCTCCTCCTTTCCTGGCTTGTTTTATCATTACTAGTCTTTTATAAAGACTTCTTTCATTATAGAACTGCTTTAAGTAGGCCAGGCCATCTAATTTGATCCCATGCTCAACATGTGAATAGCGTCCAATAAGACTCTCAACATCCCCAACGTCAAACTGCTTCAGCTGCCAAAGAGCGAAACAGAGTCATATTCAACAGAGAGGATTTATATACTCCATTAATTAGTTAACTATATCTTTATTAATTTTGCAATGCTTATTGTAATGAAATAATATTTATAATATATGTTTGTTTAAAGCCATGTTATAATTGTATATTCATGGCTCTGTAATCTCTTCTCAATTAGCTTATTGATAAAAGTTTTGTAACCATCCCACAGAGACAAATTTCTCTGGCCCAGCTCCGGCCCAATCAATCAGGTTTTGCTTGGCCCACATGCCGCAGTGAATTACAGGACATAACTGGAACAAGTCTGGTTTCCAGACAAGGTCCAAACATAGACTGGGTCACAGCCAAGTTAATAACTCACAACTGGATCTGAACTGGGCCAGATAGGTTGGTGTGTCATGATTCCAATGAAACTGATAAACCCGTGAAGCATTGCACTTCGGGCACACTATGGACATGCTTTTTCTCAAAGCGACCTTGGTTGAATATTTTTGACTCAAACTTATTTTAATGTATTTTAAATGTGGGTCAAGACATTTAGCATCACACTTAAGTGGCCCACATACCAATTTTTAACATTTGGGCTAAATATTACATTTTAAATATGGCCCAAACCTTGTGTGCCACCCTAAAGACGGTGCCACCTCTACCAAACCCGGGCCATGTTTGGCTCACATGCGGTACGCCAGTGCCGGATGAATGCCTGGTATGCCGTAAAAAAAAAAAAAAAGCCCAAAAGCTCTCTACTCTAAACAGTAATGGATGAATGAATGAGTGAATAAATAATTACATAAATAATATTAAATAAGCGATTAATTATCTACTTAACCAACCAGAAAGCATTTTGAAGTGGATTAATAATTATTTATAATTTTGCTTGTTTAATTTGTTAGTCCATGTATGGGAAGCCGGAAGCTAAGAAATCAGAACTCAGAGGCGCGTCTAGAGTTTTGAAAGTGTGAAATGTTCGTGGATTATTTGTCCACAAAGACTACAATAACTGGTTAAAAAGGAATGAGAAAACAGATGTGGTTGAAGTTCGTTTTATCACTGGAGGAAGATGACTATTACTTCGTGACAGGTAAAAATAACATTTCTAATTATTGAAAGTACAGACTATTTCTGTGATTGATAAATTTCACAGATAATTGCTAATGTCACAAGAGCAAATTTTCATATTTGTATTTATCTGCAAAATAGACATTTTTAATCACTAAATTTCACTTTTAATCAGTTATTAATTTAACTTGAAACCTAACTTTTGGGTCATGACATTGGCCACTCTGGGATTGTTTGGCTAACTGGGTGAGTCGTAATTTATCTCAGATAACTAGTTTTGCTGTGCAATATATTGCCTCGAAATCTATGAACAATACCTGCAAATACCAAATGAGCGATCCACTGTAGCCATCTAGTGGCAATATTTAAAATGTCATGCTATTTTAATGTTGATAATTATTTACTTGAATACTTTCAAACAGTTAAACACTATAAGTTTTTTAAGCATTCAGACATTAGGCTTTCTCAAGCCAATCTCAGAATTTTTCCCAACAGACCTTTTTATTTATCTATAATTATTATAACACTGGCATTGTTTTACAGTAGCCTATAGATGGCAACATTATCATCATAGACTTGCTAAATATAAGCTGGTGTTAATATCATATTAAAGGTTTGTGCAATAAATTGATCTTGTGTTAATACTGTGCTTACCTGTAAGTGTTTACGTAAGACCCAGGTCACATGACATGCACCCTGTTTCAGTGCAATGGAAATAACATGGGCGCTGGTCAAACCTCCACCTACCACCATAACTCTCTGACCCATCTGACACACAGTTGGAGAACCTGAGGAAATTATCATATAGATTTTCTGCTTTAATACATTCTCACATCATCCTAATACATTATGCCAGTTTATTCTTTAAGCTGGCTTTAAATATGGTTGGTCAAAAGCTCACCTGAAGAATGTTCACCCTGCTCTTCATGTGTACAGAAGTTATGCATGAGCTGCACGGTGTGTCGCAGACTTTCCTCTGGGTAGTTCTCCTGGATTGCCTGCACCCAGCATGGGATGTTTGCCATCTGCGCCCTTGAGGGCCCCGTCGCCATGATCACTGATTTCGCCTCTATAATTTCCCCAGTGTGTAGCGTCACCTTGAAAAACTTCACATTGCTCTCGTCCTCAGTTAAGACTGGGATGATTCTGTCCACCGTGGCTTTGATTAAGACACTCTCCAGGTCATATTTGCGAACCTGAGAGGAAGTCCTTGGCAATGTAATCCATAATTTAGTTTTTCCATAATGCACGTTCCATAATGCAAGTAAAATTAAAATGTATTTTTGTTCAGTGCCTTACATAACTTAATTCTTAAAGCACTTTACACTTAAGAAGAGGCCTTATAACGTATCAAACTGATCGAACACATAACATACAGATAGGCAAGTATAAAAAAGAGAGTCTTCAGTGAATTTTTAAAAAATATTAACACACATAGCATTCCAAATGAGATAATTGATCATATTTGTATCATGCAGCTTTTTCTTGCCACCAGAGTTGCTGTTAAAGCCAATCTTTCACAATCAGTGTATTATTAATTATTGTTAGTCAGGCATTCCTTTCAATTCCTCATGCTGAGTGAGGCTCAGACCTGCTCCTGGAAGAAGTCAATACTGAGCTGTGTTCCTGGAAGACTGAAATACAGGTTTTTCTGCAGGCCTTTTGTTGTGCTAAGCAGCTTTTTGTCTTTCTTTCCCAGGCGATTGTCATTAAAAAAGGCATGCTCGTCCTGAATGTACATTTGCTCAGGTAGACTGTGCAGTTCCGCCTCCCGATTTTGCTCCAACACAAAGTCCTGCAAGGCTTTCTATTGCACATTGAGATGAAGAAACTATTAGACCTTTAATGGGCAATATCACTATAATGTTTGCACATTGTTCTTCTCTAACCAGTTAAAAAAGTCACAACAAAGTACCATTGATATGATACTATTTGAAGATACTATTTCAATAGTTTAACACATTTATGTGTTCTAAAATCAGTTATTGGCCTCATGAGATTTACAGTAGTTAAACGAACTATATATATATATATATATATATATATATATATATATATATATATATATATATATATATATATATATATATATTTAGGGTGACGCTGTGGCGCAGTTGGTAGTGCTGTCGCCTCACAGCAAGAAGGTCGCTGGTTTAAGTCTTGGCTGGGTCAGTTTATAATTTAGATATAACCACTGATGTTTATGGTAAAGATTATTACTGACACGTTCAAAAATGAAAGTTGTAGGCAGCAATTATATCATTTAACCAATAGGTGGCGACAAGCAGTCATCAAAATATGCCACTGAATAATGACACATCTAGCAATGAAACAAGTTTTATGAGTGAATAACTGAATCATTAATTGAAAATGAGACTAAAAATAAACATAAATTGTACAAATTATGTTGTTTAAGTTATACATTAAGCGTTAACATACTATACAATTTTATATTGTAATATTTTACAATTAATTTTATTCAGCTGATTATTATTATTATTATTATTATTTTGATCAAATTACAGGTTCTGAGTTTTATTTGTTAAAACCAAAGGTTTCTTGCACTACTGTTTTTTTAACAAATAGAAATCAAATTACATTAGTCTCTTTCCCTTTTTGGCTGACCCCAAAAATGGTCCAGTTCATTACTAAAAAACCATAATGTGATCCGAACTGTGAGATTTGTGATCAGTTTACACCACTACTTTTGAACTTTTGTGGTTTTACTTTTGATTTATTCATCCAAAATTAGGCTTAAATTTCTGACTTAATGATTTCACAAATCCCTCCGCATTTTCAAAGTCATAAAAAATCATATCAACGCACTTTCCAGTGCTGAATTACCTTGTTAAATGGATCTGTGTGTACCAACATGTGTGATCGAAGGTGAGGGATGTTCAGGGCAGTAAACTGACTTTCCCAAAGAATTGTCCATTTTCCATAAGAATCCACCACTTTGAAGTGTATTGGAGGACATGGCAGACATTTGGTCTCATTCTCTGTTCCAGACACTGGCTCTGTTGGAAAGACAAATAAATCTAAGGGATAAGAGTAGGTCGATAGAAGAAATAAACCAAATAGCTGTCCACGTTAGAAACTGTTGGACTCACTGGAGGTGCTCTTTTTGTTTTTGTGGTTTACACTTTTAGTTCTGGTTTTGCTGAGTTGAATTCCTTGAAGGATGCTAGTTTGGCAGAGAGGTTTGTCAGGGTTTGAGAGCAATGTAGCAAGGGTTAAAGCATGAGGACCTCCTCCAATTATTAATACATCCAACATTCCTAAAAAAGAGAGCATGAGAAAGGGGTTAAAGATAATAATTTTTTCATGTCATAGTTACAAGAAAGTAAAATAATCTGGTACTTGCTGATGTTTCCTGAAAGTGAGGTTGTTGACAAAAATCCTTTTGGATAAAAAGCTTTCAGTTTAGAAACAGCATTGCATGTGTTATCTGTCCACTCTTGAGTCTATACATACTTCAGCTCTTGATTGGCTGCCTGACCGAGTGTCGCTCTCAGAATAGCTCTGTCCTAGAGCACAGGGGCTTAAATTTAGCTCACTCTAATCTCTAATATCTAAACAAGCATGAACTTTTATTAATTGCAAGTTTTAGGATAAATAAGATTCTTAGATGCAAACTAATGTTTTTTTTTATCATTTGCATTGATTGATCTGTAAAAAAACTTAAACATTTGATTGTACAAAAACACGGTTGGATTGATTTTTAAAGTCACAGTACTTACCCAAAGGTTCTGTTTAGACCTGTTCATTCTTCTGGAAACTCCTAAATGGTTCTTCTCGGGTATTGTGCAAAAACCCACTTTTGAAAATGTAATGTTTTAAGAGTTCACGCATTACAATGTAATATATTGTAGTAGTAGTAGTAATCGTAGTTGTGGTTGTTGAAGTAGTAGTTGTAGTAGTATCAGTAATAGTACACGTCATTGGTAAACTTGTGTCAGTAATAGTAGACGTCATTGGAGTAGTAGTATCAGAAGTAGCAGACCATAAAGATTATACGTTTACTCATGTTGATCTTGGACCATCAAGATTATAAATTCACTAATGTTGATCCTGGACCATCAAGATTAAAATTCACTAATGTTGATCCTGGACCATCAAGATTAAAATTCACTAATGTTGATCCTGGACCATCAAGATTAAAATTCACTAATGTTGATCCTGGACCATCAAGAATATAAATTCACTGTTGTTGATCCTGGACCATCAAGATTAAAATTCACTAATGTTGATTCTGGACCATCAAAATTGTAAATTCACTAATGTTGATCCTGGACCATCAAGATTAAAATTCACTAATGTTGATCCTGGACCATCAAGATTAAAATTCTCTAATGTTGATCCTGGACCACCAAGATTAAAATTCACTAATGTTGATCCTGGACCATCAACAGTAAAATTCACTAATGTTGATCCTGGACCATCAAGATTAAAATTCATTAATGTTGATCCTGGACCATCAAGATTATAAATTCACTATTGTTGATCCTGGACCATCAAGAGTAAAATTCACTAATGTTGATCCTGGACCATCAAGATTAAAACTCTTATGTTGATCCTGGACCATCAAGACTAAATTCACTAATGTTGATCCTGGACCATCAAGATTAAAATTCACTAATGTTGATCCTGGACCATCAAGATTATGAATTCACTAATGTTGATCCTGGACCATCAAGATTAAAATTTACTAATGTTGATCCTGGACCATCAAGATTAAAATTCACTCGTGTTGATCCTGAACCATCAAGATTATAAACTCATTCAAGTTGATCCTGGACCATCAAGACTGTAAAATCACTTTTGTTGATCCTGGACCATCAAGAATAAAATTCACTATTGTTGATCCTGGACCACCAAGATTAAATTTACTAATGTTGATCCTGGACCATCAAGACTATAAATTCACTAATGTTGATCCTGGCCATAAAGATTATAAATTCATTCAATTTGATCCTGGACCATCAAGATTAAGAATTCACTCAAGTTGATCCCGGACTATCAAGTTTGTAAATTCACTACTGTTGATCCTGGAACATCAAGATTAAAATTCACTCGTGTTGATCCTTGACCATCAAAATTATAAATTCATTCAAGTTAATCCTGGACCATCAAGATTATAAATTCACTTATGTTGATCCTGGACCATCAAGATTAAAATTCACTAATGTTGATCCTGGACCATCAAGATTAAAATTCACTAATGTTGATCCTGGACCATCAAGATTGTAAATTTACTCATGTTGATCCTGGACCATCAAGATTATAATTTCACTAATGTTGATCCTGGACCATCAAGATTATAAATTCACTAATGTTGATCCTGGACCATCAAGAGTAAAATTCACTAATGTTGATCCTGGACCATCAAGATTAAAATTCACTAATGTTGATCCTGGACCATCAAGATTATAAATTCACTAGTGCTAATCCTGGACCATCAAGAGTAAAATTCACTTGTGTTGATCCTGGACCATCAAGATTAAAATTCACTAATGTTGATCCTGGACCATCAAGACTGTAAAAATCACTAATGTTGATCCTGGACCATCAAGATTAAAATTCACTAATGTTGATCCCGGACCATCAAGATTAAAATTCACTAATGTTGATCCTGGACCATCAAGATTAAAATTCATTAATGTTGATCCTGGACCATCAAGATTATAAATTCACTCATGTTGATCCAGGACCATCAAGAGTAAAATTCACTAATGTTGATCCTGGAACATCAAGAGTAAAATTTACTAATGTTGATCCTGGACCATCAAGGTTATAAATTCACTAATGTTGATTCTGGACCATAAAGATTATAAATTCACTAATGTTGATCCTGGACCGTCAAGATTAAAACTCTTATGTTGATCCTGGACCATCAAGACTAAATTCACTAATGTTGATCCTGGACCATCAAGAAAAAAATTCACTATTGTTGATTCTGGACCACCAAGATTAAATTTACTAATGTTGATCCTGGACCATCAAGATTATAAATTCACTAATGTTGATCCTGGACCATCAAGATTAAAACTCTTATGTTGATCCTGGACCATCAAGACTAAATTCACTAATGTTGATCCTGGACCATCAAGATTAAAATTCATTAATGTTGATCCTGGACCATCAAGATTATAAATTCACTCATGTTGATCCTGGACCATCAAAATTGTTAATGCACTATTGTTGATCCTGGACCATCAAGATTAAAATTCACTAATGTTGATCCTGGACCATCAAGATTAAAATTCACTAATGTTGATCCTGGACCATCAAAATTGTAAATTTACTAATGTTGATCCTGGACCATCAAGATTATAAATTCACTAATGTTGATCCTGGACCATCAAGATTATAAATTCACTGTTGTTGATCCTGGACCATCAAGATTAAAATTCACTAATGTTGATCCTGGACCATCAAAATTGTAAATTCACTAATGTTGATCCTGGACCATCAAGATTAAAATTTACTATTGTTGATAATGGACCATCAAGATTAAAATTCACTAATGTTGATCCTGGACCATCAAGATTAAAAATCACTCATGTTGATCCTGAACCATCAAGATTATAAATTCACTAATGTTGATCCTGGACCATCAAGATTAAAATTCACTCGTGTTGATCCTGAACCATCAAGATTATAAACTCATTCAATTTGATCCTGGACCATCAAGACTGTAAAATCACTTTTGTTGATCCTGGACCATCAAGAATAAAATTCACTATTGTTGATCCTGGACCACCAAGATTAAATTTACTAATGTTGATCCTGGACCATCAAGATTATAAATTCACTAATGTTGATCCTGGACCATCAAGATTATAAATTCACTAATGTTGATCCTGGACCATCAAGATTATAAATTCACTAATGTTGATCCTGGACCATCAAGATTATAAATTCACTAATGTTAATCCTGGACCATCAAGACTAAATTCACTAATGTTGATCCTGGACCATCAAAATTGTAAATTCACTAATGTTGATCCTGGACCATCAAAATTGTAAATTTACTAATGTTGATCCTGGACCATCAAGATTAAAATTCACTAATGTTGATCCTGCACCATCAAGATTAAAATTCACTAATGTTGATCCTGGACCATCAAGATTATAAATTCACTGTTGTTGATCCTGGACCATCAAGATTAAAATTCACTAATGTTGATCCAGTACCATCAAGATTTTAATTTACTAATGTTGATCCTGGACCATCAAGATTATAAATTCACTAATGTTGATCCTGGACCATCCAGACTGTAAAATCAATAATGTTGATCCTGGACCATCAAGATTAAAATTCACTAATGTTGATCCTGGACCATCAAGATTAAAATTCACTAATGTTGATCCTGGACCATCAAGGTTATAAATTCACTAATGTTGATCCTAGACCATCAAAACTGTAAATTCACTATTGTTGATCCTGGACCATCAAGATTAAAATTCACTAATGTTGATCCTGGACCATCAAAATTGTAAATTCACTATTGTTGATCCTGGACCATCAAGATTAAAATTCACTTATGTTGATCCTGGACCATCAAGATTAAAATTCACTAATGTTGATCCTGGACCATCAAGATTATCAATTCACTAATGTTAATCCTGGACCATCAAAATTGTAAATTCACTAATGTTGATCCTGGACCATCAAGATTAAAATTCACTAATGTTGATCCTGGACCATCAAAATTGTAAATTCACTAATGTTGATCCTGGACCATCAAGATTAAAATTCACTAATGTTGACCGTGGACCATCAAGATTATAAATTCACTAATGTTGATCCTGGACCATCAAGATTATGAATTCACTAATGTTGATCCTGGACTATCAAGATTAAAATTCACTAATGTTGATCGTGGACCATCAAAATTATAAATTCACTTATGTTGATCCTGGACCATCAAGATTAAAATTCACTAATGTTGATCCTGGACCATCAAGATTAAAATTCACTAATGTTGTACTGTCCTCAACATACTGTCCCTTAGTGATTGTTTTGACAGTTAGATAAACTCCCTTCCCTCACACGACTCTGAAGACAAGAAACTCATTTGCCAACAGGTTTAATGGTCTTGGGTATGGAGTGAAACTACAATAAAAAAAACAATAGGATACATAAATAATATGTCCACAAGTTAACAAAACTACAGAAGCATAGCTTTTACATGAAATACAGAGTGCTTTGTAGTAAATAATATCTTCTCTTATGTAAATACAAAATACCGAAATATAAAGCTAAAGCAAATTGTGGCTAATGTATTAGCTCTGCTGATAAGCTAAGAAGTCACTCTTGAGCTCAATTATTCATAAAACATACGAGTATAATGAACACCTTATACAATCAAAAACGTACTTACAAGCGATGCTGTTGCAAGGGTTAAGATTACAGAAAAACATGACGATTGCTGATCATCGTAGTCATTGCCGTGTGCTTGCAGCACTTTACTTCCTGATTTTAAGTGAACAGCAGGATCTACCTTGCTATAACTCAAGGTCACCACTAGATGGAACACTAACCATTTACAAAATGAAACCAAATCACTACTTAAAAGAATTACCCTTGCAATACACAATAATTATCTTGCCAATTAAAGATTAAACATTAATTCTGCTTTCATCAAATATGTTCCAACACACTCCCCGTCTGGCGTGGTAACATGTCACTATTTACAGATCCTTAAATTTAGTCAAGTTTCTCTGGTGTAAGAAGAAGGATAGTTTTTGAGATGGGGCGTATGAACATCTTTGGTCCGTCCTTTTTAAAGACCTTGACTTCTACCGTGCGAACCTTGTTGTCTTTGCTTGGAAAAACTTGAGTGACAAGTCCCATTGGCCATTCATTTCTTTTTTGTTGTTCATCCTTCAAAAGCACAATGCTTCCTAGTTCAAGATCAGGTTTACTGGATGGCCACTTTCTTCTTGGTTGTAGAAGAGTTAGGTACTGCTTTTTCCATTTATCCCAAAAGGTTTGTGCCAAGTGCTGTACCTTTCGCCACTGTCTGATATGAAGATTTTTATCCACATCAAAAGTTGGGGCTGGAGCAATTGTGACCTTTTGGGTTAAGAGTGCACTGGGTGTTAGTATGAATGGATCATTTGGGTCAGACGACACTGGAACGAGCGGCCTTGCATTTATTATTGCAGTGACTTCTGCCATAAGAGTGGAGAGCATCTCATGTGTTAATGCTGAAGGTCCAAGCTGTTGAAGCATTGCATCTAGTATCCTTCTAGCAAGGCCTATCATCCTCTCCCAGGACCCACCCATATGAGAAGCATGTGCCGGGTTAAATTGCCACACACAGCTCTGATCCAAAAGGAACTTTTCTACAGAGGTTTTGTCAATGTTAGACAAGATGTTGAGCTCTCTGCAAGCTCCAACAAAATTTGTTCCTCTGTCTGAGCGAATGAGTTTCACAGGCCCTCGGATAGCAAGAAAACGCCGCAAGGCATTAATGAAACTAGATGTATCTAAAGATTCTACAAGTTCAATGTGTACAGCTCTCACGCTTTGACAGGTAAATATCACAGCCCACCTTTTGCTTTGTGCATGGCCACCTCTTGTTCGCCGCGCCACCACATCCCATGGGCCGAAGACGTCTAGTCCCACATTTGTAAATGGAGGATCCATGGATACACGATCTGCTGGTAGATCAGACATTTTTTGAGTCTGTGGTGTTGCTCTGAGTTTTCGGCAAGTAACGCATTCGTGAATGACACTGCAAACCTTCCTCTTTCCACCCACTATCCAGTAGCCAGCAGCTCGCACAGCACCCTCCGTATAGTGTCGCCCCTGGTGTCGCACTTTCTCGTGATGATGTTTAATCAAAAGTGTCGCAATGTGATGTTTGCCAGGGATGATAAGGGGATTTTTTACCTCACCCTCAATCTGTGCTTCTGTTAATCGACCTCCCGCTCTTAGCAGACCATCTACATCTATGAAAGGGTCTAAAGCTTTGAGGGAGCTTTGCTTAGAGAGCTTATTTCCCGTTTTCAAACTCTCATACTCTTGAGCATATGTCTCTTGTTGCACTGTTTTAATAATAATTTTTTCAGCACATAAGAGTTCCTCTACTGTAGGTGCATTAAGACAGTAATGCCAGCCCTTGCAGCCTGATGTCTGAGTTGTAGAACCTTTACAGAATTGCCGTGATATATGAAGAAGGCGTGCTGTGCCATGAATGCTAGATTTCCAGGTAGAGAACCTGGAAAATCGTTGTGCTCCAAGACTCTTATTCCTCAATGCAGTACTCAGTGTGGAGACTTCAGGACGTAGCTCTGCATCAGAAGAAGGATTTACAAGCTCAAATTCGTTCTTTTCTTGTGTGCAAGGGTTGTTTAACAGAAAGTTTGGTCCACAAAGCCAATCAGTGTTTTGAAGATGAGCAGCAGTAACATACCTTGTTGCAATGTCTGCTGGATTTTCTGTTGTGCACACATACTTCCATTGACTTGGATGAGTAGACTTGCGAATTCGAAGGACTCTATTGCTGACATATACATAGAAACGTCGTGATTCGTTGTGTATATATCCTAGCACCACCTTACTATCGGTAAAGTAAGTAATGTCATCCAAATGCATGTCAATTTCTGAAGTAATGAATTCTGCCAGTTCCACTGCCAAAACTGCAGCACACAACTCAAGACGAGGAATTGTTTGTTCTGGGCTGAGTTTTGCCTTACCCATGACGAAGCCGAGCTGACTGATTCCAAACGAATCTGTCAATCTAAGGTAAGCAACTGCAGCTATTGCTTTTGTTGAAGCATCAGAGAAGATGAACAACTCCCTTTGAGTGGCTGTAGAAGGTGATATATTTGTGTAGCATCTTGGAATGTTTAGATTTTTCAAATCAATCAATGATTGTCGCCACGTTTCCCACTTTTCCTCCATTTCTTTGGGAAGGGGCGCATCCCAGTCATCATTCTGATTATTAAGTTCTCTCATGATCAGTTTACCTTGAATTGTTACTGGGGAAACAAACCCAAGAGGATCGAAGATGCTATTGACAGTAGATAATACACCTCTGCGAGTAAAGGGTTTTGCTTGTGTGTCGATTTTGAATGTAAATGTGTCCGTTCGCAGGTTCCAGTTCAATCCCAGACTGCGCTGTGTCGGAAGCATGTCAGAACCAAGATCCAAGTCTTTGATTTCACTAGCATGATCTTAAGATGGGAAGGCCTTTAGAACTTCTGTGCTGTTCGAGGCTATCTTATGAAGCCGTAAATTGGAACCAGCAAGAATTCTCTGCGTGTTTTTGAGCAGATCTATTGCTGCTTTTTCTGTCGGAAGTGACTTCAATCCGTCATCTACATAAAAGTCACGATTCACAAAGCTTCTAACATCAGGGTCACCATCCTTAACAGACTGTCTGAGACAGTAGATGGCAACAGCAGGTGAAGGGCTGTTCCCAAATACATGGACGCGCATTCTGTACTCTACAATGTCCTCTGATGGGTCATTATTACGAAACCACAGAAACCTTAGGAAGTTACGGTCGTCTTCTCTCACTAAGAAACCGTAGAACATTTGTTCAATGTCAGCTGTTATAGCTACGGCTTCCTTGCGAAATCGCATGAGCACACCGACAAGCGTGTTGTTCATATCTGGCCCAGACAATAGAACATCATTCAATGAAACATCCTCATACCGAGCACTGGAATCAAAAACCACTCTTATGTTTCCTGGTTTTTTAGGGTGGTACACCCCGAAGAGTGGTAAATACCAGGATTCTTCTCGTTCTAACAGCAGGGGGGCTTCTTCTGCATATTTTTTATCGAAGATTTTGTCCATGAATGTGAAAAAGTGTTGTTTCATTTGTGGGTTTCTCTCTAGATTACGTCTCAAGATTAACAACCTTTTCAAGGCTTGACATCTGTTGTTGGGGAGTCTGCACCTTGGAACTTTGAAAGGCAGCGGAGCTATCCAGCTATTGTTTTCATCTCTCTCCAATCCTTGTTCCATAATATGGAGAAATGTCAAGTCATTGATAGATGGGGCCACTTTATTGTCGTCACAAGTAACCTTGAATACGTCCTTGCCCAATTGATCATGTTCGTGATTGCAGAAAAGTTGTTCCATAGAACAAATTCCATTATCATTTTTTTGCTCATTACTTTTCCTCCCTTTTACACAGAAAACATTAGGACAGGGATCAAAGATAGAAGGACGTTGTTCCTTTGTGTAAGTGAAGAAGGTACTCACAGCTGTAGACTTATGAATGCCATTTAGACAAACATTGCCAACTATCACCCATCCCAAGTCAAGTTTCTGTGCATAGGGAGCATCATTGGGACCATTAACTTGACTGCGCACTTTATGAACTCTGATGATGTCACGGCCCAGAAGCATCATGATGGGAACGTCTGGCTCCAATTGTGGTATGAATGAAGCTATAGGCTTCAGATGAGGGTGATGGAGAGCAGCACTTGGTGTGGGAATTTCTGCCCTATTGTCAGGAATGTTGTTACATTCAAGCAAACTTGGTAGAGAAAAGACTACTTTCCCATCCAAAGACTGCATTTGATATCCTGATGCTTTTCGACTAATGATTTCCGTCACTCCAGAACAAGTTCTCAGGGTGTAGGGAGTAGCTGGGGTATTTTCTTTGAAAGCATCAAAGAATTCAGAGCGAGCTAATGACCTGTTGCTTTGCTCATCGAGGATCACATAGACTTTCATTGCTTTTTCAGGTTGACCTTTGGGATACACTTTTGCCAAACTGATTTTTGAGCATGACTTACTGCTATGGTCATCTCTGCAAACCTCAGTGCAATGAGCCTCCACTTCTTCTAGTGATGTAGAAACTTGCTCCCCGCCATGCAGCGGTAAGGATACAGTTTCTTGAGCTTTTTGAACAGGACCAGGGTGTAGTGCAGAAATATGCTTCTCACTTCCACACTCAGAACATTTCGTAACAAATTTGCAGTTCTTAGCAATGTGTGTAGTAGCTATGCAACATTTGAAACAAATGCATTTTTCTTTTAGGAATGCATAACGTTCCTCTAAAGGTTTCTCACGGAAGGAACGACAGTTCCTAAGTAAGTGAGGTTTGTTGTGAATGGGACAGAGTTTCTCTGCATCCACAGATTTTCTTTCATCTTTATCTGTGTCTAAATGTACAGGGGTAGACACATTCATCTTATTAACTGAGACTTCTCTTAATTTGTTTGACTTCCAGCTAGATTTCTCTGTTTTGTAAACTGAATCTGTTTGAGTAAAGAAGTTGAAACCTGGGTCATTCCTGATTCTTGCTTGCTGACTTATGAAGTCAACCAAGACCTCAAAGGGGGGGAAAGAGACACCATATCTCTCTTTGTAACCAGCTCCATATGACAGCCACTTTTCTTGAAGATTGAATGGCAACTTTTGTATTATGGGATTGATGCCTTTTGCTGTGTCCAGATATGTTAAGCCTGCAAGGTATCCATCAGCTTTAGCTGCCTCTATTTCCATGAGAAGATCACTTAATTCATGAAGCTTTGAGTAATCTCTGCTTGAAATTCTTGGAAAACTTTCAATGCGCCTGAAAAGAGCTCTTTCGATTACTTCTGGTGCACCATAACATTCCTCCAGTCTAGTCCATATCATGTCAAGGCCTTTCAGTGGTTGATTAATGTGCACTGATCTCATGCGTTTAGCGTGTTCAGCTGATTCCTTTCCTAACCATTTGACTAACAAGTCCATTTCCTCACTAGCTGTCAAATCCAGGCCACTTACTGCATTTTTGGAAAGACCGTTGCCAAGCTCTGAAGCTTTCTGGCTGGTCATTGAACTGTATTAATCCAGTATTAACAAGTTCACGGCGAGCAAAATATCTGACGAAGTCTGAAATATCTGTTTTGTCTTTTACACTCTGAGGCATTTGACTTGTCGTTGAGACAGGGGGTATGTGGCTTTGTGTGAAATGTGCCCTCCGTCTGTGTACTCCGCTATCTGTTGGGTCATGAAGATGGTACCTTCTTGGTGTAAACTGTGATGCTTGTACAGAATCTCTCCTTGATTGCATGTGATAGAATTCAGCATCGTCTGAACAACTCTCTGTCTTGAGACGTGTATCCGGAACAGAATTTGTAACTAGTAATTCTGTGTGAAGCTTTACTGTCTCTGCGGAAGGGAGTGGTTCTGGTTGTGATGCCAATTCTGTAGATGCATGTAGATTCATCTGTTCAATGTATTCACTTGTTCGCTGCATAACATCGGCAGGAGTGGTTTCCAGTTGAGGCTCATGTTTACTATGAACACTGGTGTTAGCTGCTGCTTCTAAAACTTCTGCTTCAGCTACAGCTGCAGCAGTTTCTCTCTCTAAAGCCATTTTATCAATTTTTGCCTCCAACTTGGCTTTCTCCACCTTTATTTTTTCTTCTTCATCTGCAAACTTCAAACGTGCTTTAGCTGCTTCCGCCTTTGCTCTAGCCATAGCAGCTGCAGCACTTGTAGAAGAGCTGCTCGATCTTGAACAAGATGCATACGATCTGGTTTTATATGAGTGTGTAGACTCCATTGTGCACTTGATACTCTTATCAATTTACTTGAATCTTCATAACTGCTGCTGTACTCTCTTCTTGCAGCCGCTTTTTCACTGTACTGTCCTCAACATACTGTCCCTTAGTGATTGTTTTGACAGTTAGATAAACTCCCTTCCCTCACACGACTCTGAAGACAAGAAACTCATTTGCCAACAGGTTTAATGGTCTTGGGTATGGAGTGAAACTACAATAAAAAAAACAATAGGATACATAAATAATATGTCCACAAGTTAACAAAACTACAGAAGCATAGCTTTTACATGAAATACAGAGTGCTTTGTAGTAAATAATATCTTCTCTTATGTAAATACAAAATACTGAAATATAAAGCTAAAGCAAATTGTGGCTAATGTATTAGCTCTGCTGATAAGCTAAGAAGTCACTCTTGAGCTCAATTATTCATAAAACATACGAGTATAATGAACACCTTATACAATCAAAAACGTACTTACAAGCGATGCTGTTGCAAGGGTTAAGATTACAGAAAAACATGACGATTGCTGATCATCGTAGTCATTGCCGTGTGCTTGCAGCACTTTACTTCCTGATTTTAAGTGAACAGCAGGATCTACCTTGCTATAACTCAAGGTCACCACTAGATGGAACACTAACCATTTACAAAATGAAACCAAATCACTACTTAAAAGAATTACCCTTGCAATACACAATAATTATCTTGCCAATTAAAGATTAAACATTAATTCTGCTTTCATCAAATATGTTCCAACACAAATGTTGATCCTGGACCATCAATATTAAAATTCACTAATGTTGATCCTGGACCATCAAGATTATGAATTCACTAATGTTGATCCTGGACCATCAAAATTGTAAATTCACTAATGTTGATCCTGGACTATCAAGATTAAAATTCACTAATGTTGATCGTGGACCATCAAGATTATAAATTCACTTATGTTGATCCTGGACCATCAAGATTAAAATTCACTAATGTTGATCCTGGACCATCAATATTAAAATTCACTAATGTTGATCCTGGATCATCAACATTATGAATTCACTAATGTTGATCCTGGACCATCAAGATTAAAATTCACTAATGTTGATCCTGGACCATCAAGATTAAAATTCACTTATGTTGATCCTGGACCATCAATATTAAAATTCACTAATGTTGATCCTGGACCATCAAGATTATAATTTCACTAATGTTGATCCTGGACCATCAAGAGTAAAATTCACTAATGTTGATCCTGGACCATCAAGATTAAAATTCACTAATGTTGATCCTGGACCATCAAGATTAAAATTCACTAATGTTGATCCTGGACCATCAAGATTATAAATTCACTAATGTTGATCCTGGACCATCAAGATTAAAATTCACTAATGTTGATCCTGGACCATCAAGATTAAAACTCTTATGTTGATCCTGGACCATCAAGACTAAATTCACTAATGTTGATCCTGGACCATCAAGATTAAAATTCACTAATGTTGATCCTGGACCATCAAGAGTAAAATTCACTATTGTTGATCCTGGACTATCAAGATTATAAATTCACTAATGTTGATCCTGGACCATCAAGATTAAAATTCACTCATGTTGATCCTGGACCATCAAGAGTAAAATCCACTAATGTTGATCCTGGACCATCAAGATTAAAATTCACTAATGTTGATCCTGGACCATTAAGAGTAAAATTCACTAATGTTGATCCTGGACCATCAAGATTATAAATTCACTAATGTTGATCCTGGACCATCAAGATTAAAATTCACTTATGTTGATCCTGGACCATCAAGAGTAAAATTCACTAATGTTGATCCTGGACCATCAAGAGTAAAATTCACTAATGTTGATCCTGGACCATCAAGGTTATAAATTCACTAATGTTGATCCTGGACCATCAAAATTGTAAATTCACTATTGTTGATCCTGGACCATCAAGATTAAAATTCACTAATGTTGATCCTGGACCATCAAAATTGTAAATTCACTATTGTTGATCCTGGACCATCAAGATTAAAATTCACTAATGTTGATCCTGGACCATCAAGAGTAAAATTCACTTATGTTGATCCTGGACCATCAAGATTAAAATTCACTAATGTTGATCCTGGACCATCAAGATTAAAACTCTTATGTTGATCCTGGAGCATCAAGATTATAATTTTACTAATGTTGATCCTGGACCATCAAGATTATAAATTCACTAATGTTGATCCTGGACCATCAAGAGTAAAATTCACTAATGTTGATCCTGGACCATCAAGATTAAAATTCACTAATGTTGATCCTGGACCATCAAGATTAAAACTCACTAATGTTGATCCTGGACCATCAAGATTAAAATTCACTAATGTTGATCCTGGACCATCAAGATTAAAATTCACTATTGTTGATCCTGGACCATCAAGATTAAAATTCACTCATGTTGATCCTGGACCATCAAGATTATAAATTCACTTATGTTGATCCTGGACCATCAAGATTAAAATTCACTAATGTTGATCCTGGACCATCAAGATTAAAATTCACTTATGTTGATCCTGGACCATCAATATTAAAATTCACTAATGTTGATCCTGGACCATCAAGATTAAAATTCACTAATGTTGATCCTGGACCATCAAGAGTAAAATTCACTTATGTTGATCCTGGACCATCAAGATTAAAATTCACTAATGTTGATCCTGGACCATCAAGGTTATAAATTCACTAATGTTGATCCTGGACCATCAAAATTGTAAATTCACTATTGTTGATCCTGGACCATCAAGATTAAAATTCACTAATGTTGATCCTGGACCATCAAAATTGTAAATTCACTATTGTTGATCCTGGACCATCAAGATTAAAATTCACTAATGTTGATCCTGGACCATCAAGAGTAAAATTCACTTATGTTGATCCTGGACCATCAAGATTAAAATTCACTAATGTTGATCCTGGACCATCAAGATTAAAACTCTTATGTTGATCCTGGACCATCAAGATTATAAATTCACTAATGTTGATCCTGGACCATCAAGAGTAAAATTCACTAATGTTGATCCTGGACCATCAAGATTAAAATTCACTAATGTTGATCCTGGACCATCAAGATTAAAACTCACTAATGTTGATCCTGGACCATCAAGATTAAAATTCACTAATGTTGATCCTGGACCATCAAGATTAAAATTCACTATTGTTGATCCTGGACCATCAAGATTAAAATTCACTCATGTTGATCCTGGACCATAAAGATTATAAATTCACTTATGTTGATCCTGGACCATCAAGATTAAAATTCACTAATGTTGATCCTGGACCATCAAGATTAAAATTCACTTATGTTGATCCTGGACCATCAATATTAAAATTCACTAATGTTGATCCTGGATCATCAAGATTAAAATTCACTAATGTTGATCCTGGACCATCAAGATTAAAATTCACTAATGTTGATCCTGGACCATCAAGATTAAAACTCTTATGTTGGTCCTGGACCATCAAGATTATAATTTCACTAATGTTGATCCTGGACCATCAAGATTAAAATTCACTAATGTTGATCCTGGACCATCAAGATTAAAATTCACTATTGTTGATCCTGGACCATCAAGATTAAAATTCACTCATGTTGATCCTGGACCATCAAGAGTAAAATCCACTAATGTTGATCCTGGACCATCAAGATTAAAATTCACTAATGTTGATCCTGGACCATCAAGATTAAAATTCACTAATGTTGATCCTGGACAATCAAGATTATGAATTCACTAATGTTGATCCTGGACTATCAAGATTAAAATTCACTAATGTTGATCGTGGACCATCAAGATTATAAATTCACTTATGTTGATCCTGGACCATCAAGATTAAAATTCACTAATGTTGATCCTGGACCATCAAGATTAAAATTCACTTATGTTGATCCTGGACCATCAATATTAAAATTCACTAATGTTGATCCTGGACCATCAAGATTATAATTTCACTAATATTGATCCTGGACCATCAAGATTATAAATTCACTAATGTTGATCGTGGACCATCAAGATTATAAATTCACTTATGTTGATCCTGGACCATCAAGAGTAAAATTCACTAATGTTGATCCTGGACCATCAAGATTAAAATTCACTAATGTTGATCCTGGACCATCAAGATTAAAATTCACTAATGTTGATCCTGGACCATCAAGATTAAAATTCACTAATGTTGATCCTGGACCATCAAGATTAAAACTCACTAATGTTGATCCTGGACCATCAAGATTAAAATTCACTAATGTTGATCCTGGACCATCAAGATTAAAATTCACTATTGTTGATCCTGGACCATCAAGATAATAAATTCACTAATGTTGATCCTGGACCATCAAGAGTAAAATTCACTAATGTTGATCCTGGACCATCAAGATTAAAATTCACTAATGTTGATTCTGGACCATCAAGAGTAAAATTCACTATTGTTGATCCTGGACCATCAAGATTATAAATTCACTAATGTTGATCCTGGACCATCAAGATTAAAATTCACTCATGTTGATCCTGGACCATCAAGAGTAAAATCCACTAATGTTGATCCTGGACCATCAAGATTAAAATTCACTAATGTTGATCCTGGACCACCAAGATTAAAATTCACTAATGTTGATCCTGGACCATCAAGATTATGAATTCACTAATGTTGATCCTGGACTATCAAGATTAAAATTCACTAATGTTGATCCTGGACCATCAAGAGTAAAATTCACTATTGTTGATCCTGGACTATCAAGATTATAAATTCACTAATGTTGATCCTGGACCATCAAGATTAAAATTCACTCATGTTGATCCTGGACCATCAAGAGTAAAATCCACTAATGTTGATCCTGGACCATCAAGATTAAAATTCACTAATGTTGATCCTGGACCATCAAGAGTAAAATTCACTAATGTTGATCCTAGACCATCAAAATTAAAATTCACTAATGTTGATCCTGGACCATCAAGATTAAAACTCTTATGTTGATCCTGGACCATCAAGACTAAATTCACTAATGTTGACCCTGGACCATAAAGATTAAAATTCACTAATGTTGATCCTGGACCATCAAGAGTAAAATTCACTTATGTTGATCCTGGACCATCAAGATTAAAATTCACTTATGTTGATCCTGGACCATCAAGATTAAAATTCACTAATGTTGATCCTGGACCATCAAGATTAAAACTCTTATGTTGATCCTGGACCATCAAGACTAAATTCACTAATGTTGATCCTGGACCATCAAGATTATAATTTCACTAATGTTGATCCTGGACCATCAAGAGTAAAATTCACTAATGTTGATCCTGGACCATCAAGATTAAAATTCACTAATGTTGATCCTGGACCATCAAGATTAAAACTCACTAATGTTGATCATGGACCATCAAGATTAAAATTCACTAATGTTGATCCTGGACCATCAAGATTAAAATTCACTATTGTTGATCCTGGACCATCAAGATTAAAATTCACTCATGTTGATCCTGGACCATCAAGAGTAAAATCCACTAATGTTGATCCTGGACCATCAAGATTAAAATTCACTAATGTTGATCCTGGACCATCAAGAGTAAAATTCACTAATGTTGATCCTGGACCATCAAGATTATAAATTCACTAATGTTGATCCTAGACTATCAAGATTAAAATTCATTAATGTTGATCCTGGACCATCAAGATTAAAATTCACTTATGTTGATCCTGGACCATCAAGATTAAAATTCACTAATGTTGATCCTGGACCATAAAGATTATAAATTCACTAATGTTGATCCTGGAACATCAAGATTAAAATTCACTCGTGTTGATCCTGGACCATCAAGATTATAAATTCACTTATGTTGATCCTGGACCATCAAGATTAAAATTCACTAATGTTGATCCTGGACCATCAAGATTAAAATTCACTCATGTTGACCCTGGACCATCAAGATTGTAAATTTACTCATGTTGATCCTGGACCATCAAGATTATAATTTCACTAATGTTGATCCTGGACCATCAAGAGTAAAATTCACTAATGTTGATCCTGGACCATCAAGATTAAAATTCACTAATGTTCCTTCTGGACCATCAAAATTGTAAATTCACTATTGTTGATCCTGGACCATCAAGATTAAAATTCACGAATGTTGATCCTGGACCATCAAAATTGTAAATTCACTCATGTTGATCCTGGACTATCAAGATTAAAGTTCACTAATGTTGATCCTGGACCATCAAGATTAAAATTTACTAATGTTGATCCTGGACCACCAAGATTAAAATTCACTAATGTTGATCCTGGACCATCAAGATTATGAATTCACTAATGTTGATCCTGGACTATCAAGATTAAAATTCACTAATGTTGATCCTGGACCATCAAGATTATAAATTCACTAATGTTGATCCTGGACCATCAAGATTAAAATTCATTAATGTTGATCCTGGACCATCAAGATTATAAATTCACTATTGTTGATCCTGGACCATCAAGAGTAAAAATCACTAATGTTGATCCTGGACCATCAAGAGTAAAATTCACTAATGTTGATCCTGGACCATCAAGGTTATAAATTCACTAATGTTGATCCTGGACCATCAAGACTAAATTCACTAATGCTGATCCTGGACCATCAAAATTGTAAATTCACTATTGTTGATCCTGGACCATCAAGATTAAAATTCACTAATGTTGATCCTGGACCATCAAAATTGTAAATTCACTATTGTTGATCCTGGACCATCAAGATTAAAATTCACTAATGTTGATCCTGGACCATCAAGATTAAAACTCTTATGTTGATCCTGGACCATCAAGACTAAATTCACTAATGTTGATCCTGGACCATAAAGATTAAAATTCACTAATGTTGATCCTGGACCATCAAGAGTAAAATTCACTTATGTTGATCCTGGACCATCAAGATTAAAATTCACTTATGTTGATCCTGGACCATCAAGATTAAAATTCACTAATGTTGATCCTGGACCATCAAGATTAAAACTCTTATGTTGATCCTGGACCATCAAGACTAAATTCACTAATGTTGATACTGGACCATAAAGATTAAAATTCACTAATGTTGATCCTGGACCATCAAGAGTAAAATTCACTTATGTTGATCCTGGACCATCAAGATTAAAATTCACTTATGTTGATCCTGGACCATCAAGATTAAAATTCACTAATGTTGATCCTGGACCATCAAGATTAAAACTCTTATGTTGATCCTGGACCATCAAGATTATAATTTCACTAATGTTGATCCTGGACCATCAATATTAAAATTCACTAATGTTGATCCTGGACCATCAAGATTATAATTTCACTAATGTTGATCCTGGACCATCAAGATTATAAATTCACTAATGTTGATCCTGGACCATCAAGAGTAAAATTCACTAATGTTGATCCTGGACCATCAAGATTAAAATTCACTAATGTTGATCCTGGACCATCAAGATTAAAATTCACTAATGTTGATCCTGGACCATCAAGTATAAAATTCACTATTGTTGATCCTGGACCATCAAGATTAAAATTCACTCATGTTGATCCTGGACCATCAAGAGTAAAATCCACTAATGTTGATCCTGGACCATCAAGATTAAAATTCACTAATGTTGATCCTGGACCATCAAGAGTAAAATTCACTAATGTTGATCCTGGACAATCAAGATTATGAATTCACTAATGTTGATCCTGGACTATCAAGATTAAAATTCACTAATGTTGATCGTGGACCATCAAGATTATAAATTCACTTATGTTGATCCTGGACCATCAAGATTAAAATTCACTAATGTTGATCCTGGACCATAAAGATTAAAATTCACTAATGTTGATCCTGGACCATCAATATTAAAATTCACTAATGTTGATCCTGGACCATCAAGATTATAATTTCACTAATGTTGATCCTGGACCATCAAGATTATAAATTCACTAATGTTGATCCTGGACCATCAAGAGTAAAATTCACTAATGTTGATCCTGGACCATCAAGATTATAAATTCACTAATGTTGATCCTGGACCATCAAGAGTAAAATTCACTAATGTTGATCCTGGACCATCAAGATTAAAACTCACTAATGTTGATCCAGGACCATCAAGATTAAAATTCACTAATGTTGATCCTGGACCATCAAGATTAAAATTCACTATTGTTGATCCTGGACCATCAAGATTATAAATTCACTAATATTGATCCTTGACCATCAAGAGTAAAATTCACTAATGTTCATCCTGGACCATCAAGATTAAAATTCACTGATGTTGATCCTGGACCATCAAGATTATAAATTCACTAGTGCTAATCCTGGACCATCAAGAGTAAAATTCACTTGTGTTGATCCTGGACCATCAAGATTATAAATTCACTAATGTTGATCCCGGACCATTAAGATTAAAATTCACTAATGTTGATCCTGGACCATCAAGATTAAAATTCACTAATGTTGATCCTGGACTATCAAGATTAAAATTCACTAATGTTGATCCCGGACCATCAAGATTAAAATTCACTAATGTTGATCCCGGACCATCAAGATTAAAATTCACTAATGTTGATCCTGGACCATCAAGATTAAAATTCACTAATGTTGATCCCGGACCATCAAGATTAAAATTCACTAATGTTGATCCTGGACCATCAAGATTAAAATTCATTAATGTTGATCCTGGACCATCAAGATTATAAATTCACTCATGTTGATCCTGGACCATCAAGAGTAAAATTCACTAATGTTGATCCTGGAACATCAAGGTTATAAATTCAGTAATGTTGATCCTGGACCATCAAGATTAAAATTCATTAATGTTGATCCTGGACCATCAAGATTATAAATTCACTATTGTTGATCCTGGACCATCAAGAGTAAAATTCACTAATGTTGATCCTGGACCATCAAGAGAGAAAATTCACTAATGTTGATCCTGGACCTTCAAGGTCATAAAATCACTAATGTTGATCCTGGACCATCAAGATTAAAACTCTTATGTTGATCCTGGACCATCAAGACTAAATTCACTAATGTTGATCCTGGACCATCAAAATTGTAAATTCACTATTGTTGATTCTGGACCATCAAGATTAAAATTCACTAATGTTGATCCTGGAACATCAAAATTGTAAATTCACTAATGTTGATCCTGGACCAACAAGATTATAATTCACTAATGTTGACCGTGGACCATCAAGATTATAAATTCACTTATGTTGATCCTGGACCATCAAGATTAAAATTCACTTATGTTGATCCTGGACCATCAAGATTAAAATTCACTAATGTTGATTCTGGACCATCAAGGTTAAAATTCACTAATGTTGATTCTGGACCATCAAGATTATAAATTCACTAATGTTGATCCTGGACCATCAAAATTGTAAATTCACTCATGTTGATCCTGGACTATCAAGATTAAAATTCACTAATGTTGATCCTGGACCATCAAGATTAAAATTCACTAATGTTGATCCTAGACCATCAAGAATATAAATTAACTGTTGTTGATCCTGGACCATCAACATTAAAATTCACTAATGTTGATCCTGGACCATCAAGATTAAAATTCACTAATGTTGATCCTGGAACACCAAGATTAAAATTCACTAATGTTGATCCTGGACCATCAAGATTAAAATTCATTAATGTTGATCCTGGACCATCAAGATTATAAATTCACTATTGTTGATCCTGGACCATCAAGATAAAAATTCACTAATGTTGATCCTGGACCATCAAGAGTAAAATTCACTAATGTTGATCCTGGACCATCAAGGTTATAAATTCACTAATGTTGATCCTGGACCATCAAGATTAAAACTCTTATGTTGATCCTGGACCATCAAGACTAAATTCACTAATGTTGATCCTGGACCATCAAAATTGTAAATTCACTATTGTTGATCCTGGACCATCAAGATTAAAATTCACTAATGTTGATCCTGGACCATAAAGATTATAAATTCACTAATGTTGATTCTGGACTATCAAGATTAAAATTCACTAATGTTGATCCTGGACCATCAAGATTAAAATTCACTCATGTTGATCCTGGACCATCAAGAGTAAAAACCACTAATGTTGATCCTGGACCATCAAGATTATAAATTCACTAATGTTGATCCTGGACCATCAAGATTAAAATTCACTTATGTTGATCCTGGACCATCAAAATTAAAATTCACTAATGTTGATCCTGGACCATCAAGATTAAAACTCTTATGTTGATCCTGGACCATCAAGACTAAATTCACTAATGTTGACCCTGGACCATAAAGATTAAAATTCACTAATGTTGATCCTGGACCATAAAGATTATAAATTCACTTATGTTGATCCTGGACCATCAAGATTAAAATTCACTAATGTTGATCCTGGACCATCAAGATTAAAATTCACTTATGTTGATCCTGGACCATCAAGATTAAAACTCTTATGTTGATCCTGGACCATCAAGACTAAATTCACTAATGTTGACCCTGGACCATAAAGATTAAAATTCACTAATGTTGATCCTGGACCATAAAGATTATAAATTCACTTATGTTGATCCTGGACTATCAAGATTAAAACTCTTATGTTGATCCTGGACCATCAAGACTAAATTCACTAATGTTGATACTGGACCATAAAGATTAAAATTCACTAATGTTGATCCTGGACCATCAAGAGTAAAATTCACTTATGTTGATCCTGGACCATCACGATTAAAATTCACTTATGTTGATCCTGGACCATCAAGATTATAATTTCACTAATGTTGATCCTGGACCATCAATATTAAAATTCACTAATGTTGATCCTGGACCATCAAGATTATAATTTCACTAATGTTGATCCTGGACCATCAAGATTATAAATTCACTAATGTTGATCCTGGACCATCAAGAGTAAAATTCACTAATGTTGATCCTGGACCATCAAGATTAAAATTCACTAATGTTGATCCTGGACCATCAAGATTAAAATTCACTAATGTTGATCCTGGACCATCAAGTATAAAATTCACTATTGTTGATCCTGGACCATCAAGATTAAAATTCACTCATGTTGATCCTGGACCATCAAGAGTAAAATCCACTAATGTTGATCCTGGACCATCAAGATTAAAATTCACTAATGTTGATCCTGGACCATCAAGAGTAAAATTCACTAATGTTGATCCTGGACTATCAAGATTAAAATTCACTAATGTTGATCGTGGACCATCAAGATTATAAATTCACTTATGTTGATCCTGGACCATCAAGATTAAAATTCACTAATGTTGATCCTGGACCATAAAGATTAAAATTCACTAATGTTGATCCTGGACCATCAATATTAAAATTCACTAATGTTGATCCTGGACCATCAAGATTATAATTTCACTAATGTTGATCCTGGACCATCAAGATTATAAATTCACTAATGTTGATCCTGGACCATCAAGAGTAAAATTCACTAATGTTGATCCTGGACCATCAAGATTATAAATTCACTAATGTTGATCCTGGACCATCAAGAGTAAAATTCACTAATGTTGATCCTGGACCATCAAGATTAAAACTCACTAATGTTGATCCAGGACCATCAAGATTAAAATTCACTAATGTTGATCCTGGACCATCAAGATTAAAATTCACTATTGTTGATCCTGGACCATCAAGATTATAAATTCACTAATATTGATCCTTGACCATCAAGAGTAAAATTCACTAATGTTGATCCTGGACCATCAAGATTAAAATTCACTGATGTTGATCCTGGACCATCAAGATTATAAATTCACTAGTGCTAATCCTGGACCATCAAGAGTAAAATTCACTTGTGTTGATCCTGGACCATCAAGATTATAAATTCACTAATGTTGATCCCGGACCATTAAGATTAAAATTCACTAATGTTGATCCTGGACCATCAAGATTAAAATTCACTAATGTTGATCCTGGACTATCAAGATTAAAATTCACTAATGTTGATCCCGGACCATCAAGATTAAAATTCACTAATGTTGATCCCGGACCATCAAGATTAAAATTCACTAATGTTGATCCTGGACCGACAAGATTAAAATTCACTAATGTTGATCCCGGACCATCAAGATTAAAATTCACTAATGTTGATCCTGGACCATCAAGATTAAAATTCATTAATGTTGATCCTGGACCATCAAGATTATAAATTCACTCATGTTGATCCTGGACCATCAAGAGTAAAATTCACTAATGTTGATCCTGGAACATCAAGGTTATAAATTCAGTAATGTTGATTCTGGACCATAAAGATTATAAATTCACTAATGTTGATCCTGGACCATCAAGATTAAAATTCATTAATGTTGATCCTGGACCATCAAGATTATAAATTCACTATTGTTGATCCTGGACCATCAAGAGTAAAATTCACTAATGTTGATCCTGGACCATCAAGAGAGAAAATTCACTAATGTTGATCCTGGACCTTCAAGGTCATAAAATCACTAATGTTGATCCTGGACCATCAAGATTAAAACTCTTATGTTGATCCTGGACCATCAAGACTAAATTCACTAATGTTGATCCTGGACCATCAAAATTGTAAATTCACTATTGTTGATTCTGGACCATCAAGATTAAAATTCACTAATGTTGATCCTGGAACATCAAAATTGTAAATTCACTAATGTTGATCCTGGACCAACAAGATTATAATTCACTAATGTTGACCGTGGACCATCAAGATTATAAATTCACTTATGTTGATCCTGGACCATCAAGATTAAAATTCACTTATGTTGATCCTGGACCATCAAGATTAAAATTCACTAATGTTGATCCTGGACCATCAAGATTAAAATTTACTAATGTTGATCCTGGACCATCAAGGTTAAAATTCACTAATGTTGATTCTGGACCATCAAGATTATAAATTCACTAATGTTGATCCTGGACCATCAAAATTGTAAATTCACTCATGTTGATCCTGGACTATCAAGATTAAAATTCACTAATGTTGATCCTGGACCATCAAGATTAAAATTCACTAATGTTGATCCTAGACCATCAAGAATATAAATTAACTGTTGTTGATCCTGGACCATCAACATTAAAATTCACTAATGTTGATTCTGGACCATCAAAATTGTAAATTCACTAATGTTGATCCTGGACCATCAAGATTATGAATTCACTAATGTTGATCCTGGAACACCAAGATTAAAATTCACTAATGTTGATCCTGGACCATCAAGATTAAAATTCACTAATGTTGATCCTGGACCATCAAGATTAAAATTCACTAATGTTGATCCTGGAACACCAAGATTAAAATTCACTAATGTTGATCCTGGACCATCAAGATTAAAATTCATTAATGTTGATCCTGGACCATCAAGAGTAAAATTCACTAATGTTGATCCTGGACCATCAAGGTTATAAATTCACTAATGTTGATCCTGGACCATCAAGATAAAAATTCACTAATGTTGATCCTGGACCATCAAGAGTAAAATTCACTAATGTTGATCCTGGACCATCAAGGTTATAAATTCACTAATGTTGATCCTGGACCATCAAGATAAAAATTCACTAATGTTGATCCTGGACCATCAAGAGTAAAATTCACTAATGTTGATCCTGGACCATCAAGGTTATAAATTCACTAATGTTGATCCTGGACCATCAAGATTAAAACTCTTATGTTGATCCTGGACCATCAAGACTAAATTCACTAATGTTGATCCTGGACCATCAAAATTGTAAATTCACTATTGTTGATCCTGGACCATCAAGATTAAAATTCACTAATGTTGATCCTGGACCATAAAGATTATAAATTCACTAATGTTGATTCTGGACTATCAAGATTAAAATTCACTAATGTTGATCCTGGACCATCAAGATTAAAATTCACTCATGTTGATCCTGGACCATCAAGAGTAAAAACCACTAATGTTGATCCTGGACCATCAAGATTATAAATTCACTAATGTTGATCCTGGACCATCAAGATTAAAATTCACTTATGTTGATCCTGGACCATCAAAATTAAAATTCACTAATGTTGATCCTGGTCCATCAAGATTAAAACTCTTATGTTGATCCTGGACCATCAAGACTAAATTCACTAATGTTGACCCTGGACCATAAAGATTATAAATTCACTTATGTTGATCCTGGACCATCAAGATTAAAATTCACTAATGTTGATCCTGGACCATCAAGATTAAAATTCACTTATGTTGATCCTGGACCATCAAGATTAAAACTCTTATGTTGATCCTGGACCATCAAGACTAAATTCACTAATGTTGACCCTGGACCATAAAGATTAAAATTCACTAATGTTGATCCTGGACCATAAAGATTATAAATTCACTTATGTTGATCCTGGACTATCAAGATTAAAATTCACTAATGTTGATCCTGGACCATCAAGATTAAAATTCACTAATGTTGATCCTAGACCATCAAGAATATAAATTAACTGTTGTTGATCCTGGACCATCAACATTAAAATTCACTAATGTTGATTCTGGACCATCAAAATTGTAAATTCACTAATGTTGATCCTGGACCATCAAGATTATGAATTCACTAATGTTGATCCTGGACCATCAAGATTAAAATTCACTAATGTTGATCCTGGACCATCAAAATTGTAAATTCACTATTGTTGATCCTGGACCATCAAGATTAAAATTCACTAATGTTGATCCTGGACCATAAAGATTATAAATTCACTAATGTTGATTCTGGACTATCAAGATTAAAATTCACTAATGTTGATCCTGGACCATCAAGATTAAAATTCACTCATGTTGATCCTGGACCATCAAGAGTAAAAACCACTAATGTTGATCCTGGACCATCAAGATTATAAATTCACTAATGTTGATCCTGGACCATCAAGATTAAAATTCACTTATGTTGATCCTGGACCATCAAAATTAAAATTCACTAATGTTGATCCTGGTCCATCAAGATTAAAACTCTTATGTTGATCCTGGACCATCAAGACTAAATTCACTAATGTTGACCCTGGACCATAAAGATTATAAATTCACTTATGTTGATCCTGGACCATCAAGATTAAAATTCACTAATGTTGATCCTGGACCATCAAGATTAAAATTCACTTATGTTGATCCTGGACCATCAAGATTAAAACTCTTATGTTGATCCTGGACCATCAAGACTAAATTCACTAATGTTGACCCTGGACCATAAAGATTAAAATTCACTAATGTTGATCCTGGACCATAAAGATTATAAATTCACTTATGTTGATCCTGGACTATCAAGATTAAAATTCACTAATGTTGATCCTGGACCATCAAGATTAAAATTCACTAATGTTGATCCTAGACCATCAAGAATATAAATTAACTGTTGTTGATCCTGGACCATCAACATTAAAATTCACTAATGTTGATTCTGGACCATCAAAATTGTAAATTCACTAATGTTGATCCTGGACCATCAAGATTATGAATTCACTAATGTTGATCCTGGACCATCAAGATTAAAATTCACTAATGTTGATCCTGGAACACCAAGATTAAAATTCACTAATGTTGATCCTGGACCATCAAGATTAAAATTCATTAATGTTGATCCTGGACCATCAAGATTAAAACTCTTATGTTGATCCTGGACCATCAAGACTAAATTCACTAATGTTGATCCTGGACCATCAAAATTGTAAATTCACTATTGTTGATCCTGGACCATCAAGATTAAAATTCACTAATGTTGATCCTGGACCATCAAAATTGTAAATTCACTAATGTTGATCCTGGACCATAAAGATTATAAATTCACTAATGTTGATTCTGGACTATCAAGATTAAAATTCACTAATGTTGATCCTGGACCATCAAGATTAAAATTCACTCATGTCGATCCTGGACCATCAAGAGTAAAAACCACTAATGTTGATCCTGGACCATCAAGATTATAAATTCACTAATGTTGATCCTGGACCATCAAGATTAAAATTCACTTATGTTGATCCTGGACCATCAAAATTAAAATTCACTAATGTTGATCCTGGACCATCAAGATTAAAACTCTTATGTTGATCCTGGACCATCAAGACTAAATTCACTAATGTTGACCCTGGACCATAAAGATTAAAATTCACTAATGTTGATCCTGGACCATCAAGAGTAAAATTCACTTATGTTGATCCTGGACCATCAAGATTAAAATTCACATATGTTGATCCTGGACCATCAAGATTAAAATTCACTAATGTTGATCCTGGACCATCAAGATTAAAACTCTTTTGTTGATCCTGGACCATCAAGACTAAATTCACTAATGTTGATCCTGGACCATCAAGATTATAATTTCACTAATGTTGATCCTGGACCATCAAGAGTAAAATTCACCAATGTTGATCCTGGACCATCAAGATTAAAATTCACTAATGTTGATCCTGGACCATCAAGATTAAAACTCACTAATGTTGATCCTGGACCATCAAGATTAAAATTCACTAATGCTGATCCTGGACCATCAAGATTTAAATTCACTATTGTTGATCCTGGACCATCAAGATTAAAATTCACTCATGTTGATCCTGGACCATCAAGAGTAAAATCCACTAATGTTGATCCTGGACCATCAAGATTATAAATTCACTAATGTTGATCCTGGACCATCAAGATTAAAATTCACTTATGTTGATCCTGGACCATCAAGATTAAAATTCACTAATGTTGATCCTGGACCATAAAGATTATAAATTCACTAATGTTGATCCTGGAACATCAAGATTAAAATTCACTCGTGTTGATCCTGGACCATCAAGATTATAAGTTCACTAATGTTGATCCTGGACCATCAAGATTATAAATTCACTTATGTTGATCCTGGACCATCAAGATTAAAATTCACTAATGTTGATCCTGGACCATCAAGATTAAAATTCACTCATGTTGATCCTGGACCATCAAGAGTAAAATTCACTAATGTTGATCCTGGACCATCAAGATTAAAATTCACTAATGTTCCTTCTGGACCATCAAAATTGTAAATTCACTAATGTTGATCCTGGACCATCAAGATTAAAATTCACTAATGTTGATCCTGGACCATCAAGATTAAAATTCACTAATGTTGATCCTGGACCACCAAGATTAAAATTCACTAATGTTGATCCTGGACCATCAAGATTATGAATTCACTAATGTTGATCCTGGACTATCAAGATTAAAATTCACTAATGTTGATCATGGACCATCAAGATTATGAATTCACTAATGTTGATCCTGGACTATCAAGATTAAAATTCACTAATGTTGATCATGGACCATCAAGATTAATATTCACTAATGTTGATCCTGGACCATAAAGATTATAAATTCACTAATGTTGATCCTGGACCATCAAGAGTAAAATTCACTAATGTTGATCCTGGACCATCAAGAGTAAAATTCACTAATGTTGATCCTGGACCATCAAGGTTATAAATTCACTAATGTTGATCCTGGACCATCAAGATTAAAACTCTTATGTTGATCCTGGACCATCAAGACTAAATTCACTAATGTTGATCCTGGACCATCAAAATTGTAAATTCACTATTGTTGATCCTGGACCATCAAGATTAAAATTCACTAATGTTGATCCTGGACCATCAAGATTAAAATTCACTCATGTTGATCCTGGACCATCAAGAGTAAAAACCACTAATGTTGATCCTGGACCATCAAGATTATAAATTCACTAATGTTGATCCTGGACCATCAAGATTAAAATTCACTTATGTTGATCCTGGACCATCAAAATTAAAATTCACTAATGTTGATCCTGGACCATCAAAATTAAAACTCTTATGTTGATCCTGGACCATCAAGACTAAATTCACTAATGTTGACCCTGGACCATAAAGATTAAAATTCACTAATGTTGATCCTGGACCACCAAGATTAAAATTCACATATGTTGATCCTGGACCATCAAGATTAAAATTCACTAATGTTGATCCTGGACCATCAAGATTAAAATTCACTTATGTTGATCCTGGACCATCAAGAGTAAAATTCACTAATGTTGATCCTGGACCATCAAGATTAAAACTCTTTTGTTGATCCTGGACCATCAAGACTAAATTCACTAATGTTGATCCTGGACCATCAAGATTATAATTTCACTAATGTTGATCCTGGACCATCAAGAGTAAAATTCACTAATGTTGATCCTGGACCATCAAGATTAAAACTCACTAATGTTGATCCTGGACCATCAAGATTAAAATTCACTAATGTTGATCCTGGACCATCAAGATTAAAACTCACAAATGTTGATCCTGGACCATCAAGATTAAAATTCACTAATGTTGATCCTGGACCATCAAGATTTAAATTCACTATTGTTGATCCTGGACCATCAAGATTAAAATTCACTCATGTTGATCCTGGACCATCAAGAGTAAAATCCACTAATGTTTATCCTGGACCATCAAGATTATAAATTCACTAATGTTGATCCTGGACCATCAAGATTAAAATTCACTTATGTTGATCCTGGACCATCAAGATTAAAATTCACTAATGTTGATCCTGGACCATAAAGATTATAAATTCACTAATGTTGATCCTGGAACATCAAGATTAAAATTCACTCGTGTTGATCCTGGACCATCAAGATTATAAGTTCACTAATGTTGATCCTGGACCATCAAGATTATAAATTCATTTATGTTGATCCTGGACCATCAAGATTAAAATTCACTAATGTTGATCCTGGACCATCAAGATTGTAAATTTACTCATGTTGATCCTGGACCATCAAGATTATAATTTCACTAATGTTGATCCTGGACCATCAAGAGTAAAATTCACTAATGTTGATCCTGGACCATCAAGATTAAAATTCACTAATGTTCCTTCTGGACCATCAAAATTGTAAATTCACTAATGTTGATCCTGGACCATCAAGATTAAAATTCACTAATGTTGATCCTGGACCATCAAAATTGTAAATTCACTCATGTTGATCCTGGACTATCAAGATTAAAATTCACTAATGTTGATCCTGGACCATCAAGATTAAAATTCACTCATGTTGATCCTGGACCACCAAGATTAAAATTCACTAATGTTGATCCTGGACCATCAAGATTATGAATTCACTAATGTTGATCCTGGACTATCAAGATTAAAATTCACTAATGTTGATCATGGACCATCAAGATTATGAATTCACTAATGTTGATCCTGGACTATCAAGATTAAAATTCACTAATGTTGATCATGGACCATCAAGATTAATATTCACTAATGTTGATCCTGGACCATAAAGATTATAAATTCACTAATGTTGATCCTGGACCATCAAGAGTAAAATTCACTAATGTTGATACTGGACCATCAAGAGTAAAATTCACTAATGTTGATCCTGGACCATCAAGGTTATAAATTCACTAATGTTGATCCTGGACCATCTAGATTAAAACTCTTATGTTGATCCTGGACCATCAAGACTAAATTCACTAATGTTGATCCTGGACCATCAAAATTGTAATTTCACTATTGTTGATCCTGGACCATCAAGATTAAAATTCACTAATGTTGATCCTGGACCATCAAGATTATAAATTCACTATTGTTGATCCTGGACCATCAAGATTAAAATTCACTAATGTTGATCCTGGACCATAAAGATTAAAATTCACTAATGTTGATCCTGGACCATCAAGATTAAAACTCTTATGTTGATCCTGGACCATCAAGATTATAATTTTACTAATGTTGATCCTGGACCATCAAGATTATAAATTCACTAATGTTGATCCTGGACCATCAAGAGTAAAATTCACTAATGTTGATCCTGGACCATCAAGATTAAAATTCACTAATGTTGATCCTGGACCATCAAGATTAAAACTCACTAATGTTGATCCTGGACCATCAAGATTAAAATTCACTAATGTTGATCCTGGACCATCAAGATTATAAATTCACTAATGTTGATCCTGGACCATCAAGAGTAAAATTCACTAATGTTGATCCTGGACCATCAAGATTAAAATTCACTAATGTTGATCCTGGACCATCAAGATTAAAACTTACTAATGTTGATCCTGGACCATCAAGATTAAAATTCACTAATGTTGATCCTGGACCATCAAGATTAAAATTCACTATTGTTGATCCTGGACCATCAAGATTAAAATTCACTCATGTTGATCCTGGACCATCAAGGTTAAAATTCACTAATGTTGATCCTGGACCATCAAGATTATAAATTCACTAATGTTGATCCTGGACCATCAAAATTGTAAATTCACTCATGTTGATCCTGGACTATCAAGATTAAAATTCACTAATGTTGATCCTGGACCATCAAGAATATAAATTCACTGTTGTTGATCCTGGACCATCAAGATTAAAATTCACTAATGTTGATCATGGACCATCAAAATAGTAAATTCACTCATGTTGATCCTGGACTATCAAGATTAAAATTCACTAATGTTGATCCTGGACCATCAAGATTAAAATTCACTAATGTTGATCCTGGACCACCAAGATTAAAATTCACTAATGTTGATCCTGGACCATCAAGATTAAAATTCACTAATGTTGATCCTGGACCATCAAGATTAAAATTCACTAATGTTGATCCTGGACCATAAAGATTATAAATTCACTAATGTTGATCCTGGACCATCAAGATTAAAATTCACTAATGTTGATCCTGGACCATCAAAATTGTAAATTCACTATTGTTGATCCTGGACCATCAAAATTATAAATTCACTAATGTTGATCCTGGACCATCAAGATTGTAAATTTACTCATGTTGATCCTGGACCATCAAGATTATAAGTTCACTAATGTTGATCCTGGACCATCAAGATTAAAATTCACTAATGTTGATCCTGGACCATCAAAAGTAAAATTCACTATTGTTGATCCTGGACCATCAAGGTTAAAATTCACTAATGTTGATCCTGGACCATCAAGATTATAAATTCACTAATGTTGATCCTGGACCATCAAAATTGTATATTCACTCATGTTGATCCTGGACCATCAAGATTGTAAATTTACTCATGTTGATCCTAGACCATCAAGAATATAAATTCACTGTTGTTGATCCTGGACCATCAAGATTAAAATTCACTAATGTTGATTCTGGACCATCAAAATTGTAAATTCACTAATGTTGATCCTGGACCATCAAGATTAAAATTCACTTATGTTGATCCTGGACCATCAAGACTAAATTCACTAATGTTGATCCTGGACCATCAAAAGTGTAAATTCACTATTGTTGATCCTGGACCATCAAGATTAAAATTCACTAATGTTGATCCTGGACCATCAAAACTGTAAATTCACTATTGTTTATCCGGGACCATCAAGATTAAAATTCACTAATGTTGATCCTGGACCATCAAGATTAAAATTCACTAATGTTGATCCTACACCATCAAGATTAAAATTCACTTATGTTGATCCTGGACCATCAAGATTGTAAATTCACTAATGTTGATCCTGGACCATCAAGATTAAAATTCACTAATGTTGACCGTGGACCATCAAGATTATAAATTCACTAATGTTGATCCTGGACCATCAAGATTAAAATTTACTAATGTTGATCCTGGACCATCAAGGTTAAAATTCACTAACGTTGATTCTGGACCATCAAGATTATAAATTCACTAATGTTGATCCTGGACCATCAAAATTGTAAATTCACTAATGTTGATCCTGGACCATCAAGATTAAAATTCACTAATGTTGACCGTGGACCATCAAGATTATAAATTCACTAATGTTGATCCTGGACCATCAAGATTAAAATTTACTAATGTTGATCCTGGACCATCAAGATTATAAATTCACTGTTTTTGATCCTGGACCATCAAGAATAAAATTCACTAATGTTGATCCTGGACCATCAAGATTAAAACTTACTAATGTTGATCCTGGACCATCAAGATTAAAATTCACTAATGTTGATCCTGGACCATCAAGATTAAAACTTACTAATGTTGATCCTGGACCATCAAGATTAAAATTCACTAATGTTGATCCTGGACCATCAAGATTAAAATTCACTATTGTTGATCCTGGACCATCAAGATTAAAATTCACTCATGTTGATCCTGGACCATCAAGATTATAAATTCACTAATGTTGATCCTGGACCATCAAAATTGTAAATTCACTCATGTTGATCCTGGACTATCAAGATTAAAATTCACTAATGTTGATCCTGGACCATCAAGAATATAAATTCACTGTTGTTGATCCTGGACCATCAAGATTAAAATTCACTAATGTTGATCATGGACCATCAAAATAGTAAATTCACTCATGTTGATCCTGGACTATCAAGATTAAAATTCACTAATGTTGATCCTGGACCATCAAGATTAAAATTCACTAATGTTGATCCTGGACCACCAAGATTAAAATTCACTAATGTTGATCCTGGACCATCAAGATTAAAATTCACTAATGTTGATCCTGGACCATCAAGATTAAAATTCACTAATGTTGATCCTGGACCATAAAGATTATAAATTCACTAATGTTGATCCTGGACCATCAAGATTAAAATTCACTAATGTTGATCCTGGACCATCAAAATTGTAAATTCACTATTGTTGATCCTGGACCATCAAAATTATAAATTCACTAATGTTGATCCTGGACCATCAAGATTGTAAATTTACTCATGTTGATCCTGGACCATCAAGATTATAAGTTCACTAATGTTGATCCTGGACCATCAAGATTAAAATTCACTAATGTTGATCCTGGACCATCAAGAGTAAAATTCACTATTGTTGATCCTGGACCATCAAGGTTAAAATTCACTAATGTTGATCCTGGACCATCAAGATTATAAATTCACTAATGTTGATCCTGGACCATCAAAATTGTATATTCACTCATGTTGATCCTGGACCATCAAGATTGTAAATTTACTCATGTTGATCCTAGACCATCAAGAATATAAATTCACTGTTGTTGATCCTGGACCATCAAGATTAAAATTCACTAATGTTGATTCTGGACCATCAAAATTGTAAATTCACTAATGTTGATCCTGGACTATCAAGATTAAAATTCACTAATGTTGATCCTGGACCATCAAGATTAAAATTCACTTATGTTGATCCTGGACCATCAAGACTAAATTCACTAATGTTGATCCTGGACCATCAAGATTAAAATTCACTAATGTTGATCCTGGACCATCAAAACTGTAAATTCACTATTGTTTATCCGGGACCATCAAGATTAAAATTCACTAATGTTGATCCTGGACCATCAAGATTAAAATTCACTAATGTTGATCCTAGACCATCAAGATTAAAATTCACTTATGTTGATCCTGGACCATCAAGATTGTAAATTCACTAATGTTGATCCTGGACCATCAAGATTAAAATTCACTAATGTTGACCGTGGACCATCAAGATTATAAGTTCACTAATGTTGATCCTGGACCATCAAGATTAAAATTTACTAATGTTGATCCTGGACCATCAAGGTTAAAATTCACTAACGTTGATTCTGGACCATCAAGATTATAAATTCACTAATGTTGATCCTGGACCATCAAAATTGTAAATTCACTAATGTTGATCCTGGACCATCAAGATTAAAATTCACTAATGTTGACCGTGGACCATCAAGATTATAAATTCACTAATGTTGATCCTGGACCATCAAGATTAAAATTTACTAATGTTGATCCTGGACCATCAAGATTATAAATTCACTGTTGTTGATCCTGGACCATCAAGATTAAAATTCAGTAATGTTGATCCTGGACTATCAAGATTAAAATTCACTAATGTTGATCGTGGACCATCAAGATTATAAATTCACTTATGTTGATCCTGGACCATCAAGATTAAAATTCACTAATGTTGATCCTGGACCATCAAGATTAAAATTCACTTATGTTGATCCTGGACCATCAAGATTATAAATTCACTAATGTTGATCCTGGACCATCAAGATTATAAATTCACTAATGTTGATCCTGGACCATCAAGAGTAAAATTCACTAATGTTGATCCTGGACCATCAAGATTAAAATTCACTAATGTTGATCCTGGACCATCAAGATTAAAATTCACTAATGTTGATCCTGGAACATCAAGATTAAAACTCACTAATGTTGATCCTGGACCATCAAGATTATAAATTTACTAATGTTGATCCTGGACTATCAAGATTAAAATTCACTAATGTTGATCCTGGAACATCAAGATTAAAATTCACTAATGTTGATCCTGGACCATCAAGATTAAAATTCACTAATGTTGATCCTGGACTATCAAGATTAAAATTCACTAATGTTGATCCTGGAACATCAAGATTAAAATTCAATAATGTTGATCCTGTACCATCAAGATTAAAATTCACTAATGTTGATCCTGGACCATCAAAATTGTAAATTCACTAATGTTGATCCTGGACCATCAAGATTAAAATTCACTAATGTTGATCCTGGACTTTCAAGATTATAAGTTCACTAATGTTGATCCTGGACCATCAAGATTAAAATTCACTAATGTTGATCCTGGACCATCAAGAGTAAAATTCACTATTGTTGATCCTGGACCATCAAGGTTAAAATTCACTAATGTTGATCCTGGACCATCAAGATTATAAATTCACTAATGTTGATCCTGGACCATCAAAATTGTAAATTCACTCATGTTGATCCTGGACCATTAAGATTGTAAATTTACTCATGTTGATCCTGGACCATCAAGATTATAAGTTCACTAATGTTGATCCTGGACTATTAAGATTAAAATTCACTAATGTTGATCCTAGACCATCAAGAATATAAATTCACTGTTGTTGATCCTGGACCATCAAGATTAAAATTCACTAATGTTGATTCTGGACCATCAAAATTGTAAATTCACTAATGTTGATCCTGGACTATCAAGATTAAAATTCACTAATGTTGATCCTGGACCATCAAGACTAAAATTCACTAATGTTGATCCTGGACCATCAAGACTATAAATTCACTTATGTTGATCCTGGACAATCAAGATTAAAATTCACTAATGTTGATCCTGGACCATCAAGATTAAAATTCACTAATGTTGATCCTGGACCATCAAGATTAAAATTCACTAATGTTGATCCTGGACCATCAAGATTAAAATTCACTAATGTTGATCCTGGACCATCAAGGTTAAAATTCACTAATGTTGATCCTGGACCATCAAGATTAAAATTCACTAATGTTGATCCTGGACCATCAAAATAGTAAATTCACTCATGTTGATCCTGGACTATCAAGATTAAAATTCACTAATGTTGATCCTGGACCACCAAGATTAAAATTCACTAATGTTGATCCTGGACCACCAAGATTAAAATTCACTAATGTTGATCGTGGACCATCAAGATTAAAATTCACTAATGTTGATCCTGGACCATCAAGATTAAAATTCACTAATGTTGATCCTGGACCATCAAGATTAAAATTCACTAATGTTGATCCTGGACCATAAAGATTATAAATTCACTAATGTTGATCCTGGACTATCAAGATTAAAATTCACTAATGTTGATCCTGGACCATCAAGATTAAAATACACTAATGTTGATCCTGGACCATAAAGATTATAAATTCACCAATGTTGATCCTGGACCATCAAGATTAAAATTCACTAATGTTGATCCTGGACCATCAAGATTAAAATTCACTAATGTTGATCCTGGACCATAAAGATTATAAATTCACTAATGTTGATCCTGGACTATCAAGATTAAAATTCACTAATGTTGATCCTGGACCATCAAGATTAAAATACACTAATGTTGATCCTGGACCATAAAGATTATAAATTCACTATTGTTGATCCTGGACCATCAAGAGTAAAATTCACTAATGTTGATCCTGGACCATCAAGGTTATAAATTCACTAATGTTGATCCTGGACCATCAAAATAGTAAATTCACTATTGTTGATCCTGGACCATCAAGATTAAAATTCACTAATGTTGATCCTGGACCATCAAGATTATAAATTCACTAATGTTGATCCTGGACCATCAAGATTGTAAATTTACTCATGTTGATCCTGGACCATCAAGATTATAAGTTCACTAATGTTGATCCTGGACCATCAAGATTAAAATTCACTAATGTTGATCCTGGACCATCAAGAGTAAAATTCACTATTGTTGATCCTGGACCATCAAGGTTAAAATTCACTAATGTTGATCCTGGACCATCAAGATTATGAATTCACTAATGTTGATCCTGGACCATCAAAATTGTAAATTCACTCATGTTGATCCTGGACCATCAAGATTGTAAATTTACTCATGTTGATCCTGGACCATCAAGATTATAAGTTCACTAATGTTGATCCTGGACTATTAGGATTAAAATTCACTAATGTTGATCCTAGACCATCAAGAATATAAATTCACTGTTGTTGATCCTGGACCATCAAGATTAAAATTCACTAATGTTGATTCTGGACCATCAAAATTGTAAATTCACTAATGTTGATCCTGGACTATCAAGATTAAAATTCACTAATGTTGATCCTGGACCATCAAGATTAAAATTCACTAATGTTGATCCTGGACCATCAAGACTATAAATTCACTTATGTTGATCCTGGACAATCAAGATTAAAATTCACTAATGTTGATCCTGGACCATCAAGATTAAAATTCACTAATGTTGATCCTGGACCATCAAGATTAAAATTCACTAATGTTGATCCTGGACCATCAAGATTAAAATTCACTAATGTTGATCCTGGACCATCAAGGTTAAAATTCACTAATGTTGATCCTGGACCATCAAGATTATAAATTCACTAATGTTGATCCTGCACCATCAAAATTGTAAATTCACTCATGTTGATCCTGGACTATCAAGATTAAAATTCACTAATGTTGATCCTGGACCATCAAGATTAAAATTCACTAATGTTGATCCTGGACCACCAAGATTAAAATTCACTAATGTTGATCCTGGACCATCAAGATTAAAATTCACTAATGTTGATCCTGGACCATCAAGATTAAAAATCACTAATGTTGATCCTGGACCATCAAGATTAAAATTCACTAATGTTGATCCTGGACCATCAAGATTAAAATTCACTAATGTTGATCCTGGACCATAAAGATTATAAATTCACTAATGTTGATCCTGGACTATCAAGATTAAAATTCACTAATGTTGATCCTGGAACATCAAGATTAAAATTCACTAATGTTGATCCTGGACCATAAAGATTATAAATTCACTAATGTTGATCCTGGACCATCAAGATTAAAATTCATTAATTTTGTTCCTGGACCATCAAGATTATAAATTCACTATTGTTGATCCTGGACCATCAAGAGTAAAATTCACTAATGTTGATCCTGGACCATCAAGGTTATAAATTCACTAATGTTGATCCTGGACCATCAAAATTGTAAATTCACTATTGTTGATCTTGGACCATCAAGATTAAAATTCACTAATGTTGATCCTGGACCATCAAGATTATAAATTCACTAATGTTGATCCTGGACCATCAAGATTGTAAATTTACTCATGTTGATCCTGGACCATCAAGATTATAAGTTCACTAATGTTGATCCTGGACCATCAAGATTAAAATTCGATAATGTTGATCCTGGACCATCAAGAGTAAAATTCACTATTGTTGATCCTGGACCATCAAGGTTAAAATTCACTAATGTTGATCCTGGACCATCAAGATTATGAATTCACTAATGTTGATCCTGGACCATCAAAATTGTAAATTCACTCATGTTGATCCTGGACCATCAAGATTGTAAATTTACTCATGTTGATCCTGGACCATCAAGATTATAAGTTCACTAATGTTGATCCTGGACTATTAAGATTAAAATTCACTAATGTTGATCCTAGACCATCAAGAATATAAATTCACTGTTGTTGATCCTGGACCATCAAGATTAAAATTCACTAATGTTGATTCTGGACCGTCAAAATTGTAAATTCACTAATGTTGATCCTGGACGATCAAGATTAAAATTCACTAATGTTGATCCTGGACCATCAAGATTAAAATTCACTTATGTTGATCCTGGACCATCAAGACTAAATTCACTAATGTTGATCCTGGACCATCAAAATTGTAAATTCACTATTGTTGATCCTGGACCATCAAGATTAAAATTCACTAATGTTGATCCTGGACCATCAAAATTGTAAATTCACTATTGTTTATCCTGGACCATCAAGATTAAAATTCACTAATGTTGATCCTGGACCATCAAGATTAAAATTCACTAATGTTGATCCTGGACCATCAAGATTAAAATTCACTAATGTTGATCCTGGACCATCAAGATTAAAATTCACTTATGTTGATCCTGGACCATCAAGATTGTAAATTCACTAATGTTGATCCTGGACCATCAAGATTAAAATTCACTAATGTTGACCGTGGACCATCAAGATTATAAATTCACTAATGTTGATCCTGGACCATCACGATTAAAATTTACTAATGTTGATCCTGGACCATCAAGATTATAAATTCACTGTTGTTGATCCTGGACCATCAAGATTAAAATTCACTAATGTTGATCCTGGACCATCAAGATTAAAATTCACTTATGTTGATCCTGGACCATCAAGATTATCAATTCACTAATGTTAATCCTGGACCATCAAAATTGTAAAATCACTAATGTTGATCCTGGACCACCAAGATTAAAATTCACTAATGTTGATCCTGGACCATCAAGATTATAAATTCACTGTTGTTGATCCTGGACCATCAAGATTAACATTCACTAATGTTGATCCTGGACCATCAAAATTGTAAATTCACTAATGTTGATCCTGGACCATCAAGATTAAAATTCACTAATGTTGACCGTGGACCATCAAGATTATAAATTCACTAATGTTGATCCTGGACCATCAAGATTAAAATTTACTAATGTTGATCCTGGACCATCAAGATTATAAATTCACTGTTGTTGATCCTGGACCATCAAGATTATAAGTTCACTAATGTTGATCCTGGACTATTAAGATTAAAATTCACTAATGTTGATCCTAGACCATCAAGAATATAAATTCACTGTTGTTGATCCTGGACCATCAAGATTAAAATTCACTAATGTTGATCCTGGACCATCAAGATTAAAATTCACTAATGTTGATCCTGGACCATCAAAATTGTAAATTCACTCATGTTGATCCTGGACCATTGTGAGGGAGCCGTAGGTGAAGACATGGAGGCGGATTGAATCCAAAAGCTGGAGGTTTATTAAACAAACAACTAGTATCAAACAATAGGCAGAATCGTGATCATGAACCAGGCAACGATAAGCAAACAAAGAGGCAGTCCAAAAAGGCAAACAAGGCAGAGTCCAAAATCCAAAAACAGTAGTCAAAAGAGCAGGCAAAAAGGTCATAACACAATGGCAGAAATAGCAGTAGGAAAAACGCTTAGTAGGCAGTGAAACTGGCAATACTTCGCAATGAACACACATAAGCAGTGTGCTTATATATGGTGGCTACCAGGAAGTACCACAGAGGAAGTACCCAGTCAATATTCGGGAGAGAGCTCCCTCTGGTGGGCGGATGAATGGTAAGCTGCCATATTCGTTACAGAATCCCCCCCTCTATGAACACCTCCTGGTGTTCTTCTCATAGGTCTACCCCTTGGACGTGGTGCAGGGCGATCTGGATGTCGTTGGTGAAATTCTTGTATCAGTGACGGATCCAGAATGTCCTTGGAGACCACCCAAGATCTTTCTTCAGGTCCATAGCCCTCCCAGTCCACCAGATATTGCAACTGGCCCCTTCTACGGCGGGAGTCCAGGATCTCATTCACTGAGTAAGCAGGTATGCCATCGATCTCCAAAGGTGGAGGAGGTTCAGGACTCAATGTGCCAGGAGATGCAGGGTGGACCGGTTTCAGGAGGGAGACATGAAATGAAGGAGATATGCGATAGTTAGCAGGAAGCTCCAAACGGTATGTCACTTCGTTAATTCGTTTAAGAATCTTAAAAGGTCCAACATACCTTGGAGTGAGCTTCCTGCATGGTAGACGTAAACGAAGATCACGGGTAGCAAGCCAGACCCTTTGGCCAGGTTGATAGTTGGGGTGTGGACGTCTCCTGCGATCTGCTTGAATCCGCTGAGCACGGATTGCTCTCTGAAGCCTCACATGAGCACTGTCCCACACCTGTTCGCTCCGCTTAATCCAGTCATCCACTGATGGTACCATTGAAGGCTCTCCTGACCATGGGAACATGGGAGGTTGGTAGCCTAATACACACTGAAAAGGGGTGAGACCTGTGGATGAGTGGGTGAGGGAATTCTGAGCATATTCTGCCCAGGGGAGGAATTCACTCCATTTATCCTGTTCTCTGCTACAGTATGTTCTTAGGTAACGACCTATTTCTTGATTGACTCTTTTTACTTGACCATTTGACTCTGGATGGTAGCCTGAAGTTAAACTGACATTAATGTCCAGGTGTTTACAAAAGGCTCTCCACACCTTTGAAGTGAATTGGGGACCCCGGTCAGATACTATGTCCTCCGGGATTCCAAAGGTTCGGAAGACATGCTGAAAGAGTTCTATGGCTGTTTCCATGGCAGTGGGCAGTCCTTTCAATGGAATCAATCTGCATGCCTTTGAGAATCGGTCTACGATCACCAGAATAGTTGTGAAGCCGTTGGACATTGGTAAGTCTGTAATAAAGTCAATAGACAGATGTGACCAGGGGCGGTGTGGAATGGGTAGAGGTTGTAGTAGACCGGTGGGTAGTTCACGAGGGGTCTTGGTTTGGGCACAAATGGCACAGGATTTAACAAAGTTGGTAATGTCCTTGTTCATGGAAGGCCACCAGAATGCATTCCTTACTAGAGTCGTGGTTCGATGAATTCCTGGGTGTCCTGAGCCTAGTGATGTATGCACCCACTGGAGAGTGCGGTTCCTGAGGGTTTGAGGAACATATTGACGGTTAGGGGGACATTCAGATGGAGTTGGTTCATTTTGTTGTGCTCGTTGTATTTCCTCCATGAGGTCCCAACTTATTTGAGCAATAACTACCGTGGATGGAAGGATAGGAACATTGGGTTGATGGGTTGAGCCAGTCTCATATCTGCGAGAGAGTGCATCTGCTTTGAGATTTTTACTGCCTGGTCGGTAAGTGACTGAAAAATTGAAGCGTGTAAAAAACAATGACCAACGGGCCTGCCTGGGATTAATTCTTTTGGCTCCCTTGATATACTCCAGATTTTTATGATCAGTAATAATCTGGAATGGGTGTACGGCCCCCTCGAGCCAGTGACGCCACTCTTCTAATGCTGCCTTCATTGAAAGAAGTTCTTTGTTACCCACATCGTAATTCTTTTCTGCTGCTGTCAGTTTTCGTGAGAAGAATGCGCATGGATGTAATTTGCCAGGACTGCCATGTCGTTGAGAGAGTATGGCCCCTATTCCACAGTCAGAAGCATCCACTTCTACAACAAAGGGTAGTTAGGGATCAGGATGTTTTAGTATGGGTGCTGTGGTAAAGGTAGTTTTAAGGTTTTCAAAAGCCCTGACAGCGGATGGATTCCACACAAGTTTACCGGGTTTGCCTTTAAGAAGGGAAGTAAGGGGGGCGGCAATGGAACTATAGCTTCGAATGAACCGGCGATAAAAGTTGGCGAATCCAAGAAATCGTTGAAGTTCCTTTACTGTCTTAGGAAGAGGCCATTCTGTGACTGCTTGAATTTTAGATTGGTCCATCTCCACTCCGTTATGACTAACAATGTACCCCAGAAATGATGTTTTGTGGACATGGAACTCACATTTCTCAAGCTTGGCATAGAGTTGGTGAAGTTGTAAGCGTGTGAGGACTGTTTTGACATCCTTGATGTGTTGATCCAGATTGGGAGAGTAGATTAGGATGTCATCAATATAGGTGATGACGCATTTATTCAATAGATCATGGAAAATCTCATTAATAAATGACTGGAATACAGCTGGTGAGTTAGCTAGTCCGTACGGCATAACAAGGTATTCATAGTGCCCCCTAGTAGTTAGGAAGGCGGTTTTCCACTCATCTCCTGCTCGGATTCGAATTAAATTATAAGCACTCCTGAGGTCAAGTTTGGAGTAGATATGAGCCTCTCTTAGTTGTTCCAAAGCAGACGGAACTAAGGGTAGTGGATACCTGTACTTAACTGTGACACTGTTTAGTCCCCGATAATCGATGCAAGGGCGTAGTCCACCATCCTTCTTTTCAACAAAGAAGAATCCAGCAGCCGCTGGTGATGTAGAAGGCCGGATATAACCAGATGCAAGAGCCTCTTCTATGTAATTTTCCATGGCTTGAGTCTCAGGGAGAGAGAGAGGGTACACTTTGCTCTTGGGAGGGGACATGTTAGGCAATAGTTCAATAGCACAGTCCCCAGGTCGATGAGGGGGAAGTTGCGTGGCCTTGGACTTGCTGAAGACATCTGCAAATTGGTGATAGACAGCAGGGAGGGTCGAGCATACTTCAGTTTCAGGGCTTTCAATGCTGGTGGAAAGGCAGGGAAATGACAACGTTTTTGTTAGGCAATTGTTAATACAGTAAGTTGACCATTGAGTGAGTTCACCATGGTTCCATGAAATGATAGGATCATGAACGGCCAACCAAGGATGGCCCAATATCATTTGGTACTTGCATGAAGGGACTACATAGAAGGTGATGGCTTCTTTGTGAAATAGTCCAATTTGGAGAGACACTGGTGCAGTGGTAGCAGTAATTCCAGATCCTATAGGGCCATTGTCTATTGTGGTTATGTTGATTACTGGGACACAGGGAGTTGTAGGAATCTTGAGTTTGTCCGTGAGTTCTTGATTGATGATGTTAACCACTGATCCAGAGTCTACTAATGCTGAAATACATTGAACAGCAGTATCAAATTCAATTCTGCATTCCAAAAGAAAATTTTGGCGATGGGAAATTTCAATGGTACTCACATGATATTGTGGAGCATGGCTCTTCTTGGTCTTGAGAGGGCATGCAGCATTTTGGTGATTTTCACCTCCACAATAGTAGCACAGATTCTCCCGCTGCCGTCGTTCCCTCTCGTTGGAGGAGATGCGGGTAGAGGCAATCTGCATGGGTTCTGGGGCATCATGACTTGTCATGGCAGGTTCAGATTTGATTTGTAAAACCCGGCGTGAGCGTGGAGTGTTGCGCATAAGATTGTCTATTTTAATGGCTAAAGTGATGAGCTCATTAAAAGACAGATCAATTGCTTTGCATGCTAATTCAGCTTGTAATTGTGCATTCAGTCCTCGTTTAAATACAGCCTTGAGAGCCACATCATTCCAACCGCTTTGTGCAGCTAGTGTTCGAAAGTCAATAGCATAATCTGCAGCAGTGCGGTTTCCCTGGTTGAGATCTAGTAATTGTTCAGAGATGTCTTGTCCTCCTTCAGGATAACCAAAAACTTCATTGAGTTGAGAAATAAAATGGTTAAACAAAGACTGTATACGTAAATCACTCTCCCAAACAGCTGAGGCCCAGTCTAAAGCTCATCATTACAGCACATTTCTTAGTATCATGAGTATAGGTTTCAGGCTGACTAGTAAAAAAGACTTTACATTGACGAATGAAGCCACGACAAAGTTCTGGCGAACCATCAAATTTATCAGGTAATGCTAGTCTTACCGGTGAGCTTTGAGGAGCAGGGAGAGAATGGATGTACTGGGTGAGACGATCGTTGGCCTCCTTTAGATGCATCAACTGTTCCTGATACCCAGATAGCATTTCGCTTTGATAATTGAAAGCTGCTTGTAAATTAGAAACCTCCGCTGGATTGATGTTCGGCGAAGTATTCTGTGAGGAAGCCGTAGGTGAAGACATGGAGGCGGATTGAATCCAAAAGCTGGAGGTTTATTAAACAAACAACTAGTATCAAACAATAGGCAGAATCGTGATCATGAACCAGGCAACGATAAGCAAACAAAGAGGCAGTCCAAAAAGGCAAACAAGGCAGAGTTAGGGATGGCTGACGTGAATCTGACGTTTCGACACAGTGTCGAGATCCCGAAGCGCAAGTGTTTCGAAACACTGCACCGAAGCATGATCCGAAACACCCAGGTCACGTGACTAAAGTGTTTCGAAACACTTGGTCACGTGACAAAAGCGATTCAAAGCATCGATCATTTCAGAGGCGTTTCAAGACCCGGAGAATCTGCATTTGACTGACATGATCTTGATTTTGACACTGTCTAGTATGGCCTAGTGGACCGTGCGTGTGCACGATGGTGCTGTGTGTCAAATTTGTTTTGGGTTCGAATCTCGACTAGTACAAATACTCCAAAATCATGTTTTTATGTATTTTAATCATGTTACTGTTTTATGGTGTAGCCTAGATAGGATACAGCTGTGGATATGCCATCAATTTAGCATCATTTTTGTAACATTGTAAAACAATAATTCATAGTTTTACAGTACTGTGATGGGTTTAGGTTTTGGATAGACGTTAATAAAATACAATGGGAAATTTAATTAATAATATAAATAATTATTGTTAACTTCTGGCCACAACTGTATCTGATCTAGTAACAACCCTGTTTTATGAACAAAACAATACAAATTTATTTACAAGGTGTTTATTCGGATGTCAGAGCAATGTTGAAACAAAACGATACAATAACAAAGCATTACCAACTGGTATTAAAGCATTTCAAAACAATTGTGTCAGTGTGGATTCGAACCCATTTTTCCCGCATGGTTGTCATGAACTCTAACCGCTCGACTAAACTATCCAATGACTCCTGGCTACAAAGTGGGGTTTGATACCTTAATTTGCTCAACTGTTCTTCGCTGAAGCTGTTTCAGTGAAATACTAATACAATGACCACTAGGTGTCACCGTAGAGTGGTGTTTCGAAACGTTTCGAAGCTTCAACACATTTGCTTCGATAGTTTCAGTGTTTCACGAAGCCTCGCTTTGCCCACCACTAGGCAGAGTCCAAAATCCAAAAACAGTAGTCAAAAGAGCAGGCAAAAAGGTCATAACACAATGGCAGAAATAGCAGTAGGAAAAACGCTTAGTAGGCAGTGAAACTGGCAATACTTCGCAATGAACACACATAAGCAGTGTGCTTATATATGGTGGCTACCAGGAAGTACCACAGAGGAAGTACCCAGTCAATATTCGGGAGAGAGCTCCCTCTGGTGGGCGGATGAATGGTAAGCTGCCATATTCGTTACAACCATCAAGATTAAAATTCACTAATGTTGATCCTGGACCATCAAAATTGTAAATTCACTCATGTTGATCCTGGACCATCAAGATTAAAATTCACTAATGTTGATCCTGGACCATCAAGATTAAAATTCACTAATGTTGATCCTGGACCATCAAGATTAAAATTCACTAATGTTGATCCTGGACCATCAAGATTATAAGTTCACTAATGTTGATCCTGGACCATCAAGATTTAAATTCACTAATGTTGATCCTGGACCATCAAGAGTAAAATTTACTAATGTTGATCCTGGACCATCAAGATTAAAATTCACTTGTTTTGATCCTAGACCATCAAGATTATAAATTCACTAGTGTTGATCCTGGACCATCAAGACTAAATTCACTAATTTTGATCCTGGACCATCAAGATTAAAATTCACTTTTGTTGATCCAGGACCATTAAGATTATAAATCACTATTGTTGATCCAGGACCATCAAGACTGTAAAATCACTATTGTTGATCCTGGATCCTCAAGACTAAATTTACTAATGTTGATCCAAGACCATCAAGATTATAAATTCACTATTGTTGATCCTGGACCATCAAGATTATAAATTCACTAATGTTGATCCTGGACCATCAAGATTAAAATTCACTAATGTTGATCCTGGACCATCAAGAGTAAAATTCACTATTGTTGATCCTGGACCATCAAGATTATAAAATCACTGTTGTTGATCCTGGACCATCAAGATTAAAATTCACTCATGTTGATCCTGGACCATCAAGAGTAAAATTCACTTATGTTGATCCTGGACCATCAAGATTAAAATTCACTAATGTTGATCCTGGACCATCAAGATTAAAATTCACTTATGTTGATCCTGGACCATGAAGATTAAAACTCTTATGTTGATCCTGGACCATCAAGACTAAATTCACTAATGTTGATCCTGGACCATCAAGATTAAAATTCACTCATGTTGATCCTCGACCATCAAGATTAAAATTCACTAATGTTGATCCTGGACCATCAAGATTATAAATTCACTCATGTTGATCCTGGACCATCAAGATTATAAGTTCAATAATGTTGATCCTGGACCATCAAGATTCAAATTCACTCATGTTGATCCTGGACCATCAAGATTATAAGTTCAATAATGTTGATCCTGGACCATCAAGATTCAAATTCACTAATGTTGATCCTGGACCATCAAGATTAAAATTCACTAATGTTGATCCTGAACCATCAAGAGTATAAGTTCAATAATGTTGATCCTGGACCATCAAGATTCAAATTTACTCATGTTGATCCTGGACCATCAAGATTAAAATTCACTCATGTTAATCCTCGACCATCAAGATTAAAATTCACTAATGTTGATCCTGGACCATCAAGATTACAACTCTTATGTTGATCCTGGACCATCAAGATTAAAATTCACTAATATTGATCCTGGACCATCAAGATTAAAATTCACTCATGTTGATCCTGGACAATCAAGATTTAAATTCACTAATGTTGATCCTGGTCCATCAAGATTATAAATTCACTAATGTTGATCCTGGACCATCAATATTAAAATTCACTCATGTTGATCCTGGACCATCAACATTTAAATTCACTAATGTTGATCCTGGACCATCAAAATTATAAATTCACTAATGTTTATCCTGGACCATCAAGAGTAAAATTCACTAATGTTGATCCTGGACCATCAAGATTATAAATTCACTAATGTTGATCCTGGACCATCAAGATTATATATTCACTAATGTTGATCCTGGACCATCAAGATTATAATTTCACTTATGTTGATCCTGGACCATCAAGATTAAAATTCACTAATGTTGATCCTGGATCATAAAGATTATAAATTCACTAATGTTGATCCTGGACCATCAAGATTATAAATTCACTCATGTTGATCCTGGACCATCAAGATTGTAAATTTACTCATGTTGATCCTGGACCATCAAGATTATAATTTCACTAATGTTGATCCTGGACCATCAAGAGTAAAATTCACTAATGTTGATCCTGGACCATCAAGATTAAAATTCACTAATGTTCATTCTGGACCATCAAGATTAAAATTCACTCATGTTGATCCTGGACTATCAAGATTAAAATTCACTCATGTTGATCCTGGACCATCAAGATTAAAATTCACTAATGTTGATCCTGGACCACCAAGATTAAAATTCACTAATGTTGATCCTGGACCATCAAGATTATGAATTCACTAATGTTGATCCTGGACTATCAAGATTAAAATTCACTAATGTTGATCCTGGACCATCAAGATTAAAATTCACTAATGTTGATCCTGGACCATAAAAATTATTAATTCACTAATGTTGATCCTGGACCATCAAGATTAAAATTCATTAATGTTGATCCTGGACCATCAAGATTTTAAATTCACTAATGTTGATCCTGGACCATCAAGAGTAAAATTCACTAATGTTGATCCTGGACCATCAAGAGTAAAATTCACTAATGTTGATCCTGGACCATCAAGATTATAAATTCACTAATGTTGATCCTGGACCATCAAGATTAAAACTCTTATGTTGATCCTGGACCATCAAGACTAAATTCACTAATGTTGATCCTGGACCATCAAAATTGTAAATTCACTATTGTTGATCCTGGACCATCAAGATTAAAATTCACTAATGTTGATCCTGGACCATAAAGATTAAAATTCACTAATGTTGATCCTGGACCATCAAGAGTAAAATTCACTTATGTTGATCCTGGACCATCAAGATTATAATTTCACTAATGTTGATCCTGGACCATCAAGATTATAAATTCACTAATGTTGATCCTGGACCATCAAGAGTAAAATTCACTAATGTTGATCCTGGACCATCAAGATTAAAATTCACTAATGTTGATCCTGGACCATCAAGATTAAAACTCTTATGTTGATCCTGGACAATCAAGATTATAATTTCACTTATGTTGATCCTGGACCATCAAGATTAAAATTCACTAATGTTGATCCTGGACCATAAAGATTATAAATTCACTAATGTTGATCCTGGACCATCAAGATTATAAATTTACTAATGTTGATCCTGGACCATCAAGATTATAAATTTACTCATGTTGATCCTGGACCATCAAGATTGTAAATTTACTCATGTTGATCCTGGACCATTAAGATTATAATTTCACTAATGTTGATCCTGGACAATCAAGAGTAAAATTCACTAATGTTGATCCTGGACCATCAAGATTAAAATTCACTAATGTTCATTCTGGACCATCAAAATTGTAAATTCACTTATGTTGATCCTGGACTATCAAGATTAAAATTCACACATGTTGATCCTGGACCATCAAGATTAAAATTCACTAATGTTGATCCTGGACCATCAAGATTAAAACTCACTAATGTTGATCCAGGACCATCAAGATTAAAATTCACTAATGTTGATCCTGGACCATCAAGATTAAAATTCACTATTGTTGATCCTGGACCATCAAGAATATAAATTCACTAATGTTGATCCTGGACCATCAAGAGTAAAATTCACTAATGTTGATCCTGGACCATCAAGATTAAAATTCACTAATGTTGATCCTGGACCATCAAGAGTAAAATTCACTATTGTTGATCCTGGACCATCAAGATTATAAATTCACTAATGTTGATCCTGGACCATCAAGATTAAAATTCACTCATGTTGATCCTGGACCATCAAGAGTAAAATCCACTAATGTTGATCCTGGACCATCAAGATTAAAATTCACTAATGTTGATCCTGGACCACCAAGATTAAAATTCACTAATGTTGATCCTGGACCATCAAGATTATCAATTCACTAATGTTGATCCTGGACTATCAAGATTAAAATTTACTCGTGTTGATCGTGGACCATCAAGATTATAAATACACTAATGTTGATCCTGGACCATCAAGATTATAAATTCACTTATGTTGATTCTGGACCATCAAGATTAAAATTCACTAATGTTGATCCTGGACCATCAAGATTAAAATTCACTAATGTTGATCCTGGACCATCAAGATTGTAAATTTACTCATGTTTATCCTGGACCATCAAGATTATAATTTCACTAATGTTGATCCTGGACCATCAAGATTATAAATTCACTAATGTTGATCCTGGACCATCAAGAGTAAAATTCACTAATGTTGATCCTGGACCATCAAGATTAAAATTCACTAATGTTGATCCTGGACCATCAAGATTATAAATTCACTAGTGCTAATCCTGGACCTTCAAGAGTAAAATTCACTTGTGTTGATCCTGGACCATCAAGATTAAAATTCATTAATGTTGATCCTGGACCATCAAGATTAAAATTCACTAATGTTGATCCTGGACCATCAAGACTGTAAAATCACTAATGTTAATCCTGGACCATCAAGATTAAAATTTACTAATGTTGATCCTGGACCATCAAGAATAAAATTCACTAATGTTGATCCTGGACCATCAAGATTAAAATTCATTAATGTTGATCCTGGACCATCAAGATTATAAATTCACTCATGTTGATCCTGGACTATCAAGATTAAAATTCACACATGTTGATCCTGGACCATCAAGATTAAAATTCACTAATGTTGATCCTGGACCATCAAGATTAAAACTCACTAATGTTGATCCAGGACCATCAAGATTAAAATTCACTAATGTTGATCCTGGACCATCAAGATTAAAATTCACTATTGTTGATCCTGGACCATCAAGAATATAAATTCACTAATGTTGATCCTGGACCATCAAGAGTAAAATTCACTAATGTTGATCCTGGACCATCAAGATTAAAATTCACTAATGTTGATCCTGGACCATCAAGAGTAAAATTCACTATTGTTGATCCTGGACCATCAAGATTATAAATTCACTAATGTTGATCCTGGACCATCAAGATTAATATTCACTCATGTTGATCCTGGACCATCAAGAGTAAAATCCACTAATGTTGATCCTGGACCATCAAGATTAAAATTCACTAATGTTGATCCTGGACCACCAAGATTAAAATTCACTAATGTTGATCCTGGACCATCAAGATTAAAATTCACTAATGTTGATCCTGGACCATCAAGATTATAAATACACTAATGTTGATCCTGGACCATCAAGATTATAAATTCACTTATGTTGATTCTGGACCATCAAGATTAAAATTCACTAATGTTGATCCTGGACCATCAAGATTAAAATTCACTAATGTTGATCCTGGACCATCAAGATTGTAAATTTACTCATGTTTATCCTGGACCATCAAGATTATAATTTCACTAATGTTGATCCTGGACCATCAAGATTATAAATTCACTAATGTTGATCCTGGACCATCAAGAGTAAAATTCACTAATGTTGATCCTGGACCATCAAGATTAAATTTCACTAATGTTGATCCTGGACCATCAAGATTATAAATTCACTAGTGCTAATCCTGGACCATCAAGAGTAAAATTCACTTGTGTTGATCCTGGACCATCAAGATTAAAATTCATTAATGTTGATCCTGGACCATCAAGATTAAAATTCACTAATGTTGATCCTGGACCATCAAGACTGTAAAATCACTAATGTTAATCCTGGACCATCAAGATTAAAATTTACTAATGTTGATCCTGGACCACCAAGATTAAAATTCACTAATGTTGATCCTGGACCATCAAGATTAAAATTCACTAATGTTGATCCTGGACCATCAAGATTATAAATACACTAATGTTGATCCTGGACCATCAAGATTATAAATTCACTTATGTTGATTCTGGACCATCAAGATTAAAATTCACTAATGTTGATCCTGGACCATCAAGATTAAAATTCACTAATGTTGATCCTGGACCATCAAGATTGTAAATTTACTCATGTTTATCCTGGACCATCAAGATTATAATTTCACTAATGTTGATCCTGGACCATCAAGATTATAAATTCACTAATGTTGATCCTGGACCATCAAGAGTAAAATTCACTAATGTTGATCCTGGACCATCAAGATTAAATTTCACTAATGTTGATCCTGGACCATCAAGATTATAAATTCACTAGTGCTAATCCTGGACCATCAAGAGTAAAATTCACTTGTGTTGATCCTGGACCATCAAGATTAAAATTCATTAATGTTGATCCTGGACCATCAAGATTAAAATTCACTAATGTTGATCCTGGACCATCAAGACTGTAAAATCACTAATGTTAATCCTGGACCATCAAGATTAAAATTTACTAATGTTGATCCTGGACCATCAAGAATAAAATTCACTAATGTTGATCCTGGACCATCAAGATTAAAATTCATTAATGTTGATCCTGGACCATCAAGATTATAAATTCACTCATGTTGATCCTGGACCATCAAGAGTAAAATTCACTAACGTTGATCCTGGAACATCAAGAGTAAAATTTACTAATGTTGATCCTGGACCATGAAGGTTATAAATTCACTAATGTTGATCCTGGACCATCAAGATAAAAATTCATTAATGTTGATCCTGGACCATCAAGATTATAAATTCACTATTGTTGATCCTGGACCATCAAGAGAGAAAATTCACTAATGTTGATCCTGGACCTTCAAGGTTATAAATTCACTAATGTTGATCCTGGACCATCAAGATTAAAACTCTTATGTTGATCCTGGACCATCAAGAGTAAAATTCACTAATGTTGATCCTGGACCATCAAGAGTAAAATTCACTAATGTTGATCCTGGACCATCAAGATTATAAATTCACTAATGTTGATCCTGGACCATCAAGATTAAAACTCTTATGTTGATCCTGGACCATCAAGACTAAATTCACTAATGTTGATCCTGGACCATCAAAATTGTAAATTCACTATTGTTGATCCTGGACCATCAAGATTAAAATTCACTAATGTTGATCCTGGACCATAAAGATTAAAATTCACTAATGTTGATCCTGGACCATCAAGAGTAAAATTCACTTATGTTGATCCTGGACCATCAAGATTATAATTTCACTAATGTTGATCCTGGACCATCAAGATTATAAATTCACTAATGTTGATCCTGGACCATCAAGAGTAAAATTCACTAATGTTGATCCTGGACCATCAAGATTAAAATTCACTAATGTTGATCCTGGACCATCAAGATTAAAACTCTTATGTTGATCCTGGACAATCAAGATTATAATTTCACTTATGTTGATCCTGGACCATCAAGATTAAAATTCACTAATGTTGATCCTGGACCATAAAGATTATAAATTCACTAATGTTGATCCTGGACCATCAAGATTATAAATTTACTAATGTTGATCCTGGACCATCAAGATTATAAATTTACTCATGTTGATCCTGGACCATCAAGATTGTAAATTTACTCATGTTGATCCTGGACCATTAAGATTATAATTTCACTAATGTTGATCCTGGACAATCAAGAGTAAAATTCACTAATGTTGATCCTGGACCATCAAGATTAAAATTCACTAATGTTCATTCTGGACCATCAAAATTGTAAATTCACTTATGTTGATCCTGGACTATCAAGATTAAAATTCACACATGTTGATCCTGGACCATCAAGATTAAAATTCACTAATGTTGATCCTGGACCATCAAGATTAAAACTCACTAATGTTGATCCAGGACCATCAAGATTAAAATTCACTAATGTTGATCCTGGACCATCAAGATTAAAATTCACTATTGTTGATCCTGGACCATCAAGAATATAAATTCACTAATGTTGATCCTGGACCATCAAGAGTAAAATTCACTAATGTTGATCCTGGACCATCAAGATTAAAATTCACTAATGTTGATCCTGGACCATCAAGAGTAAAATTCACTATTGTTGATCCTGGACCATCAAGATTATAAATTCACTAATGTTGATCCTGGACCATCAAGATTAAAATTCACTCATGTTGATCCTGGACCATCAAGAGTAAAATCCACTAATGTTGATCCTGGACCATCAAGATTAAAATTCACTAATGTTGATCCTGGACCACCAAGATTAAAATTCACTAATGTTGATCCTGGACCATCAAGATTATCAATTCACTAATGTTGATCCTGGACTATCAAGATTAAAATTTACTCGTGTTGATCGTGGACCATCAAGATTATAAATACACTAATGTTGATCCTGGACCATCAAGATTATAAATTCACTTATGTTGATTCTGGACCATCAAGATTAAAATTCACTAATGTTGATCCTGGACCATCAAGATTAAAATTCACTAATGTTGATCCTGGACCATCAAGATTGTAAATTTACTCATGTTTATCCTGGACCATCAAGATTATAATTTCACTAATGTTGATCCTGGACCATCAAGATTATAAATTCACTAATGTTGATCCTGGACCATCAAGAGTAAAATTCACTAATGTTGATCCTGGACCATCAAGATTAAAATTCACTAATGTTGATCCTGGACCATCAAGATTATAAATTCACTAGTGCTAATCCTGGACCTTCAAGAGTAAAATTCACTTGTGTTGATCCTGGACCATCAAGATTAAAATTCATTAATGTTGATCCTGGACCATCAAGATTAAAATTCACTAATGTTGATCCTGGACCATCAAGACTGTAAAATCACTAATGTTAATCCTGGACCATCAAGATTAAAATTTACTAATGTTGATCCTGGACCATCAAGAATAAAATTCACTAATGTTGATCCTGGACCATCAAGATTAAAATTCATTAATGTTGATCCTGGACCATCAAGATTATAAATTCACTCATGTTGATCCTGGACTATCAAGATTAAAATTCACACATGTTGATCCTGGACCATCAAGATTAAAATTCACTAATGTTGATCCTGGACCATCAAGATTAAAACTCACTAATGTTGATCCAGGACCATCAAGATTAAAATTCACTAATGTTGATCCTGGACCATCAAGATTAAAATTCACTATTGTTGATCCTGGACCATCAAGAATATAAATTCACTAATGTTGATCCTGGACCATCAAGAGTAAAATTCACTAATGTTGATCCTGGACCATCAAGATTAAAATTCACTAATGTTGATCCTGGACCATCAAGAGTAAAATTCACTATTGTTGATCCTGGACCATCAAGATTATAAATTCACTAATGTTGATCCTGGACCATCAAGATTAATATTCACTCATGTTGATCCTGGACCATCAAGAGTAAAATCCACTAATGTTGATCCTGGACCATCAAGATTAAAATTCACTAATGTTGATCCTGGACCACCAAGATTAAAATTCACTAATGTTGATCCTGGACCATCAAGATTAAAATTCACTAATGTTGATCCTGGACCATCAAGATTATAAATACACTAATGTTGATCCTGGACCATCAAGATTATAAATTCACTTATGTTGATTCTGGACCATCAAGATTAAAATTCACTAATGTTGATCCTGGACCATCAAGATTAAAATTCACTAATGTTGATCCTGGACCATCAAGATTGTAAATTTACTCATGTTTATCCTGGACCATCAAGATTATAATTTCACTAATGTTGATCCTGGACCATCAAGATTATAAATTCACTAATGTTGATCCTGGACCATCAAGAGTAAAATTCACTAATGTTGATCCTGGACCATCAAGATTAAATTTCACTAATGTTGATCCTGGACCATCAAGATTATAAATTCACTAGTGCTAATCCTGGACCATCAAGAGTAAAATTCACTTGTGTTGATCCTGGACCATCAAGATTAAAATTCATTAATGTTGATCCTGGACCATCAAGATTAAAATTCACTAATGTTGATCCTGGACCATCAAGACTGTAAAATCACTAATGTTAATCCTGGACCATCAAGATTAAAATTTACTAATGTTGATCCTGGACCATCAAGAATAAAATTCACTAATGTTGATCCTGGACCATCAAGATTAAAATTCATTAATGTTGATCCTGGACCATCAAGATTATAAATTCACTATTGTTGATCCTGGACCATCAAGAGAGAAAATTCACTAATGTTGATCCTGGACCTTCAAGGTTATAAATTCACTAATGTTGATCCTGGACCATCAAGATTAAAACTCTTATGTTGATCCTGGACCATCAAGACTAAATTCACTAATGTTGATCCTGGACCATCAAAATTGTAAATTCACTATTGTTGATTCTGGACCATCAAGATTAAAATTCACTAATGTTGATCCTGGAACACCAAGATTAAAATTCACTAATGTTGATCCTGGACCATCAAGATTAAAATTTACTAATGTTGATCCTGGACCATAAAGATTATAAATTTACTATTGTTGATCCTGGACCATCAAGATTAAAATTCATTAATGTTGATCCTGGACCATCAAGATTATAAATTCACTATTGTTGATCCTGGACCATCAAGAGTAAAATTCACTAATGTTGATCCTGGACCATCAAGAGTAAAATTCACTAATGTTGATCCTGGACCATCAAGGTTATAAATTCACTAATGTTGATCCTGGACCATCAAGACTAAAACTCTTATGTTGATTCTGGACCATCAAGACTAAATTCACTAATGTTGATCCTGGACTATCAAGAGTAAAATTCACTATTGTTGATCCTGGACCATCAAGGTTAAAATTCACTAATGTTGATCCTGGACCATCAAGATTATAAATTCACTAATGTTGATCCTGGACCATCAAAATTGTAAATTTACTCATGTTGATCCTGGACCATCAAGATAAAAATTCATTAATGTTGATCCTGGACCATCAAGATTATAAATTCACTATTGTTGATCCTGGACCATCAAGAGAGAAAATTCACTAATGTTGATCCTGGACCTTCAAGGTTATAAATTCACTAATGTTGATCCTGGACCATCAAGATTAAAACTCTTATGTTGATCCTGGACCATCAAGACTAAATTCACTAATGTTGATCCTGGACCATCAAAATTGTAAATTCACTATTGTTGATTCTGGACCATCAAGATTAAAATTCACTAATGTTGATCCTGGAACACCAAGATTAAAATTCACTAATGTTGATCCTGGACCATCAAGATTAAAATTTACTAATGTTGATCCTGGACCATAAAGATTATAAATTTACTATTGTTGATCCTGGACCATCAAGATTAAAATTCATTAATGTTGATCCTGGACCATCAAGATTATAAATTCACTATTGTTGATCCTGGACCATCAAGAGTAAAATTCACTAATGTTGATCCTGGACCATCAAGAGTAAAATTCACTAATGTTGATCCTGGACCATCAAGGTTATAAATTCACTAATGTTGATCCTGGACCATCAAGACTAAAACTCTTATGTTGATTCTGGACCATCAAGACTAAATTCACTAATGTTGATCCTGGACTATCAAGAGTAAAATTCACTATTGTTGATCCTGGACCATCAAGGTTAAAATTCACTAATGTTGATCCTGGACCATCAAGATTATAAATTCACTAATGTTGATCCTGGACCATCAAAATTGTAAATTTACTCATGTTGATCCTGGACCATCAAGATTATAAGTTCAATAATGTTGATCCTGGACCATCAAGATTACAAATTCACTCATGTTGATCCTGGACCATCAAGATTATAAGTTCAATAATGTTGATCCTGGACCATCAAGATTAAAACTCTTATGTTGATCCTGGACCATCAAGACTAAATTCACTAATGTTGATCCTGGACCATCAAAATTGTAAATTCACTATTGTTGATTCTGGACCATCAAGATTAAAATTCACTAATGTTGATCCTGGAACACCAAGATTAAAATTCACTAATGTTGATCCTGGACCATCAAGATTAAAATTTACTAATGTTGATCCTGGACCATAAAGATTATAAATTTACTATTGTTGATCCTGGACCATCAAGATTAAAATTCATTAATGTTGATCCTGGACCATCAAGATTATAAATTCACTATTGTTGATCCTGGACCATCAAGAGTAAAATTCACTAATGTTGATCCTGGACCATCAAGAGTAAAATTCACTAATGTTGATCCTGGACCATCAAGGTTATAAATTCACTAATGTTGATCCTGGACCATCAAGACTAAAACTCTTATGTTGATTCTGGACCATCAAGACTAAATTCACTAATGTTGATCCTGGACTATCAAGAGTAAAATTCACTATTGTTGATCCTGGACCATCAAGGTTAAAATTCACTAATGTTGATCCTGGACCATCAAGATTATAAATTCACTAATGTTGATCCTGGACCATCAAAATTGTAAATTTACTCATGTTGATCCTGGACCATCAAGATAAAAATTCATTAATGTTGATCCTGGACCATCAAGATTATAAATTCACTATTGTTGATCCTGGACCATCAAGAGAGAAAATTCACTAATGTTGATCCTGGACCTTCAAGGTTATAAATTCACTAATGTTGATCCTGGACCATCAAGATTAAAACTCTTATGTTGATCCTGGACCATCAAGACTAAATTCACTAATGTTGATCCTGGACCATCAAAATTGTAAATTCACTATTGTTGATTCTGGACCATCAAGATTAAAATTCACTAATGTTGATCCTGGAACACCAAGATTAAAATTCACTAATGTTGATCCTGGACCATCAAGATTAAAATTTACTAATGTTGATCCTGGACCATAAAGATTATAAATTTACTATTGTTGATCCTGGACCATCAAGATTAAAATTCATTAATGTTGATCCTGGACCATCAAGATTATAAATTCACTATTGTTGATCCTGGACCATCAAGAGTAAAATTCACTAATGTTGATCCTGGACCATCAAGAGTAAAATTCACTAATGTTGATCCTGGACCATCAAGGTTATAAATTCACTAATGTTGATCCTGGACCATCAAGACTAAAACTCTTATGTTGATTCTGGACCATCAAGACTAAATTCACTAATGTTGATCCTGGACTATCAAGAGTAAAATTCACTATTGTTGATCCTGGACCATCAAGGTTAAAATTCACTAATGTTGATCCTGGACCATCAAGATTATAAATTCACTAATGTTGATCCTGGACCATCAAAATTGTAAATTTACTCATGTTGATCCTGGACCATCAAGATTGTAAATTTACTCATGTTGATCCTGGACCATCAAGATTATAAGTTCACTAATGTTGATCCTGGACTATTAAGATTAAAATTCACTAATGTTGATCCTAGACCATCAAGAATATAAATTCACTGTTGTTGATCCTGGACCATCAAGATTAAAATTCACTAATGTTGATTCTGGACCATCAAAATTGTAAATTCACTAATGTTGAACCTGGACTATCAAGATTAAAATTCACTAATGTTGATCCTGGACCATCAAGATTAAAATTCACTTATGTTGATCCTGGACCATCAAGACTAAATTCACTAATGTTGATCCTGGACCATCAAAATTGTAAATTCACTATTGTTGATCCTGGACCATCAAGATTAAAATTCACTAATGTTGATCCTGGACCATCAAGATTAAAATTCACTAATGTTGATCCTAGACCATCAAGATTAAAATTCACTGTTGTTGATCCTGGACCATCAAGATTAACATTCACTAATGTTGATCCTGGACCATCAAAATTGTAAATTCACTAATGCTGATCCTGGACCATCAAGATTAAAATTCACTAATGTTGACCGTGGACCATCAAGATTAAAATTCACTAATGTTGATCCTGGACCATCAAGATTAAAACTCACTAATGTTGATCCTGGACCATCAAAATTGTAAATTCACTATTGTTGATTCTGGACCATCAAGATTAAAATTCACTAATGTTGATCCTGGAACACCAAGATTAAAATTCACTAATGTTGATCCTGGACCATCAAGATTAAAATTTACTAATGTTGATCCTGGACCATAAAGATTATAAATTTACTATTGTTGATCCTGGACCATCAAGATTAAAATTCATTAATGTTGATCCTGGACCATCAAGATTATAAATTCACTATTGTTGATCCTGGACCATCAAGAGTAAAATTCACTAATGTTGATCCTGGACCATCAAGAGTAAAATTCACTAATGTTGATCCTGGACCATCAAGGTTATAAATTCACTAATGTTGATCCTGGACCATCAAGACTAAAACTCTTATGTTGATTCTGGACCATCAAGACTAAATTCACTAATGTTGATCCTGGACTATCAAGAGTAAAATTCACTATTGTTGATCCTGGACCATCAAGGTTAAAATTCACTAATGTTGATCCTGGACCATCAAGATTATAAATTCACTAATGTTGATCCTGGACCATCAAAATTGTAAATTTACTCATGTTGATCCTGGACCATCAAGATTGTAAATTTACTCATGTTGATCCTGGACCATCAAGATTATAAGTTCACTAATGTTGATCCTGGACTATTAAGATTAAAATTCACTAATGTTGATCCTAGACCTTCAAGAATATAAATTCACTGTTGTTGATCCTGGACCATCAAGATTAAAATTCACTAATGTTGATTCTGGACCATCAAAATTGTAAATTCACTAATGTTGAACCTGGACTATCAAGATTAAAATTCACTAATGTTGATCCTGGACCATCAAGATTAAAATTCACTTATGTTGATCCTGGACCATCAAGACTAAATTCACTAATGTTGATCCTGGACCATCAAAATTGTAAATTCACTATTGTTGATCCTGGACCATCAAGATTAAAATTCACTAATGTTGATCCTGGACCATCAAGATTAAAATTCACTAATGTTGATCCTAGACCATCAAGATTAAAATTCACTGTTGTTGATCCTGGACCATCAAGATTAACATTCACTAATGTTGATCCTGGACCATCAAAATTGTAAATTCACTAATGCTGATCCTGGACCATCAAGATTAAAATTCACTAATGTTGACCGTGGACCATCAAGATTAAAATTCACTAATGTTGATCCTGGACCATCAAGATTAAAACTCACTAATGTTGATCCTGGACCATCAAGATTAAAATTCACTAATGTTGATCCTGGACCATCAAGAGTAAAATTCACTATTGTTGATCCTGGACCATCAAGATTATAAATTCACTAATGTTGATCCTGGACCATCAAGATTAAAATTCACTCATGTTGATCCTGGACCATCAAGAGTAAAATCCACTAATGTTGATCCTGGACCATCAAGATTAAAATTCACTAATGTTGATCCTGGACCACCAAGATTAAAATTCACTAATGTTGATCCTGGACCATCAAGATTATCAATTCACTAATGTTGATCCTGGACTATCAAGATTAAAATTTACTCGTGTTGATCGTGGACCATCAAGATTATAAATACACTAATGTTGATCCTGGACCATCAAGATTATAAATTCACTTATGTTGATTCTGGACCATCAAGATTAAAATTCACTAATGTTGATCCTGGACCATCAAGATTAAAATTCACTAATGTTGATCCTGGACCATCAAGATTGTAAATTTACTCATGTTTATCCTGGACCATCAAGATTATAATTTCACTAATGTTGATCCTGGACCATCAAGATTATAAATTCACTAATGTTGATCCTGGACCATCAAGAGTAAAATTCACTAATGTTGATCCTGGACCATCAAGATTAAAATTCACTAATGTTGATCCTGGACCATCAAGATTATAAATTCACTAGTGCTAATCCTGGACCTTCAAGAGTAAAATTCACTTGTGTTGATCCTGGACCATCAAGATTAAAATTCATTAATGTTGATCCTGGACCATCAAGATTAAAATTCACTAATGTTGATCCTGGACCATCAAGACTGTAAAATCACTAATGTTAATCCTGGACCATCAAGATTAAAATTTACTAATGTTGATCCTGGACCATCAAGAATAAAATTCACTAATGTTGATCCTGGACCATCAAGATTATAAAATCACTATTGTTGATCCTGGACCATCAAGAGTAAAATTCACTAATGTTGATCCTGGACCATCAAGAGTAAAATTCACTAATGTTGATCCTGGACCATCAAGGTTATAAATTCACTAATGTTGATCCTGGACCATCAAGACTAAAACTCTTATGTTGATTCTGGACCATCAAGACTAAATTCACTAATGTTGATCCTGGACTATCAAGAGTAAAATTCACTATTGTTGATCCTGGACCATCAAGATTATAAATTCACTAATGTTGATCCTGGACCATCAAAATTGTAAATTTACTCATGTTGATCCTGGACCATCAAGATTGTAAATTTACTCATGTTGATCCTGGACCATCAAGATTATAAGTTCACTAATGTTGATCCTGGACTATTAAGATTAAAATTCACTAATGTTGATCCTAGACCATCAAGAATATAAATTCACTGTTGTTGATCCTGGACCATCAAGATTAAAATTCACTAATGTTGATTCTGGACCATCAAAATTGTAAATTCACTAATGTTGAACCTGGACTATCAAGATTAAAATTCACTAATGTTGATCCTGGACCATCAAGATTAAAATTCACTTATGTTGATCCTGGACCATCAAGACTAAATTCACTAATGTTGATCCTGGACCATCAAAATTGTAAATTCACTATTGTTGATCCTGGACCATCAAGATTAAAATTCACTAATGTTGATCCTGGACCATCAAGATTAAAATTCACTAATGTTGATCCTAGACCATCAAGATTAAAATTCACTGTTGTTGATCCTGGACCATCAAGATTAACATTCACTAATGTTGATCCTGGACCACCAAAATTGTAAATTCACTAATGCTGATCCTGGACCATCAAGATTAAAATTCACTAATGTTGACCGTGGACCATCAAGATTAAAATTCACTAATGTTGATCCTGGACCATCAAGATTAAAACTCACTAATTTTGATCCAGGACCATCAAGATTAAAATTCACTAATGTTGATCCTAGACCATCAAGAGTAAAATTCACTATTGTTGATCCTGGACCATCAAGATTATAAATTCACTAATGTTGATCCTGGACCATCAAGATTAAAATTCACTCATGTTGATCCTGGACCATCAAGAGTAAAATCCACTAATGTTGATCCTGGACCATCAAGATTAAAATTCACTAATGTTGATCCTGGACCACCAAGATTAAAATTCACTAATGTTGATCCTGGACCATCAAGATTATCAATTCACTAATGTTGATCCTGGACTATCAAGATTAAAATTTACTCGTGTTGATCGTGGACCATCAAGATTATAAATACACTAATGTTGATCCTGGACCATCAAGATTATAAATTCACTTATGTTGATTCTGGACCATCAAGATTAAAATTCACTAATGTTGATCCTGGACCATCAAGATTGTAAATTTACTCATGTTTATCCTGGACCATCAAGATTATAATTTCACTAATGTTGATCCTGGACCATCAAGATTATAAATTCACTAATGTTGATCCTGGACCATCAAGAGTAAAATTCACTAATGTTGATCCTGGACCATCAAGATTAAAATTCACTAATGTTGATCCTGGACCATCAAGATTATAAATTCACTAGTGCTAATCCTGGACCTTCAAGAGTAAAATTCACTTGTGTTGATCCTGGACCATCAAGATTAAAATTCATTAATGTTGATCCTGGACCATCAAGATTAAAATTCACTAATGTTGATCCTGGACCATCAAGACTGTAAAATCACTAATGTTAATCCTGGACCATCAAGATTAAAATTTACTAATGTTGATCCTGGACCATCAAGAATAAAATTCACTAATGTTGATCCTGGACCATCAAGATTATAAAATCACTATTGTTGATCCTGGACCATCAAGAGTAAAATTCACTAATGTTGATCCTGGACCATCAAGAGTAAAATTCACTAATGTTGATCCTGGACCATCAAGGTTATAAATTCACTAATGTTGATCCTGGACCATCAAGACTAAAACTCTTATGTTGATTCTGGACCATCAAGACTAAATTCACTAATGTTGATCCTGGACTATCAAGAGTAAAATTCACTATTGTTGATCCTGGACCATCAAGATTATAAATTCACTAATGTTGATCCTGGACCATCAAAATTGTAAATTTACTCATGTTGATCCTGGACCATCAAGATTGTAAATTTACTCATGTTGATCCTGGACCATCAAGATTATAAGTTCACTAATGTTGATCCTGGACTATTAAGATTAAAATTCACTAATGTTGATCCTAGACCATCAAGAATATAAATTCACTGTTGTTGATCCTGGACCATCAAGATTAAAATTCACTAATGTTGATTCTGGACCATCAAAATTGTAAATTCACTAATGTTGAACCTGGACTATCAAGATTAAAATTCACTAATGTTGATCCTGGACCATCAAGATTAAAATTCACTTATGTTGATCCTGGACCATCAAGACTAAATTCACTAATGTTGATCCTGGACCATCAAAATTGTAAATTCACTATTGTTGATCCTGGACCATCAAGATTAAAATTCACTAATGTTGATCCTGGACCATCAAGATTAAAATTCACTAATGTTGATCCTAGACCATCAAGATTAAAATTCACTGTTGTTGATCCTGGACCATCAAGATTAACATTCACTAATGTTGATCCTGGACCACCAAAATTGTAAATTCACTAATGCTGATCCTGGACCATCAAGATTAAAATTCACTAATGTTGACCGTGGACCATCAAGATTAAAATTCACTAATGTTGATCCTGGACCATCAAGATTAAAACTCACTAATTTTGATCCAGGACCATCAAGATTAAAATTCACTAATGTTGATCCTAGACCATCAAGAATATAAATTCACTGTTGTTGATCCTGGACCATCAAGATTAAAATTCACTAATGTTGATTCTGGACCATCAAAATTGTAAATTCACTAATGTTGAACCTGGACCATCAAGATTAAAATTCACTAATGTTGATCCTGGACCATCAAGATTAAAATTCACTAATGTTGATCCTAGACCATCAAGATTAAAATTCACTGTTGTTGATCCTGGACCATCAAGATTAACATTCACTAATGTTGATCCTGGACCATCAAGATTAAAATTCACTAATGTTGATCCTGGACCATCAAGATTATAAATTCACTAGTGCTAATCCTGGACCTTCAAGAGTAAAATTCACTTGTGTTGATCCTGGACCATCAAGATTAAAATTCATTAATGTTGATCCTGGACCATCAAGATTAAAATTCACTAATGTTGATCCTGGACCATCAAGACTGTAAAATCACTAATGTTAATCCTGGACCATCAAGATTAAAATTTACTAATGTTGATCCTGGACCATCAAGAATAAAATTCACTAATGTTGATCCTGGACCATCAAGATTATAAAATCACTATTGTTGATCCTGGACCATCAAGAGTAAAATTCACTAATGTTGATCCTGGACCATCAAGAGTAAAATTCACTAATGTTGATCCTGGACCATCAAGGTTATAAATTCACTAATGTTGATCCTGGACCATCAAGACTAAAACTCTAATGTTGATTCTGGACCATCAAGACTAAATTCACTAATGTTGATCCTGGACTATCAAGAGTAAAATTCACTATTGTTGATCCTGGACCATCAAGATTATAAATTCACTAATGTTGATCCTGGACCATCAAAATTGTAAATTTACTCATGTTGATCCTGGACCATCAAGATTGTAAATTTACTCATGTTGATCCTGGACCATCAAGATTATAAGTTCACTAATGTTGATCCTGGACTATTAAGATTAAAATTCACTAATGTTGATCCTAGACCATCAAGAATATAAATTCACTGTTGTTGATCCTGGACCATCAAGATTAAAATTCACTAATGTTGATTCTGGACCATCAAAATTGTAAATTCACTAATGTTGAACCTGGACTATCAAGATTAAAATTCACTAATGTTGATCCTGGACCATCAAGATTAAAATTCACTTATGTTGATCCTGGACCATCAAGACTAAATTCACTAATGTTGATCCTGGACCATCAAAATTGTAAATTCACTATTGTTGATCCTGGACCATCAAGATTAAAATTCACTAATGTTGATCCTGGACCATCAAGATTAAAATTCACTAATGTTGATCCTAGACCATCAAGATTAAAATTCACTGTTGTTGATCCTGGACCATCAAGATTAACATTCACTAATGTTGATCCTGGACCACCAAAATTGTAAATTCACTAATGCTGATCCTGGACCATCAAGATTAAAATTCACTAATGTTGACCGTGGACCATCAAGATTAAAATTCACTAATGTTGATCCTGGACCATCAAGATTAAAACTCACTAATTTTGATCCAGGACCATCAAGATTAAAATTCACTAATGTTGATCCTAGACCATCAAGAATATAAATTCACTGTTGTTGATCCTGGACCATCAAGATTAAAATTCACTAATGTTGATTCTGGACCATCAAAATTGTAAATTCACTAATGTTGAACCTGGACTATCAAGATTAAAATTCACTAATGTTGATCCTGGACCATCAAGACTAAATTCACTAATGTTGATCCTGGACCATCAAAATTGTAAATTCACTATTGTTGATCCTGGACCATCAAAATTGTAAATTCACTATTGTTGATCCTGGACCATCAAGATTAAAATTCACTAATGTTGATCCTGGACCATCAAGATTAAAATTCACTAATGTTGATCCTAGACCATCAAGATTAAAATTCACTGTTGTTGATCCTGGACCATCAAGATTAACATTCACTAATGTTGATCCTGGACCATCAAAATTGTAAATTCACTAATGCTGATCCTGGACCATCAAGATTAAAATTCACTAATGTTGACCGTGGACCATCAAGATTAAAATTCACTAATGTTGATCCTGGACCATCAAGATTAAAACTCACTAATTTTGATCCAGGACCATCAAGATTAAAATTCACTATTGTTGATCCTGGACCATCAAGATTATAAATTCACTAATGTTGATCCTGGACCATCAAGATTAAAATTCACTCATGTTGATCCTGGACCATCAAGAGTAAAATCCACTAATGTTGATCCTGGACCATCAAGATTAAAATTCACTAATGTTGATCCTGGACCACCAAGATTAAAATTCACTAATGTTGATCCTGGACCATCAAGATTATCAATTCACTAATGTTGATCCTGGACTATCAAGATTAAAATTTACTCGTGTTGATCGTGGACCATCAAGATTATAAATACACTAATGTTGATCCTGGACCATCAAGATTATAAATTCACTTATGTTGATTCTGGACCATCAAGATTAAAATTCACTAATGTTGATCCTGGACCATCAAGATTAAAATTCACTAATGTTGATCCTGGACCATCAAGATTGTAAATTTACTCATGTTTATCCTGGACCATCAAGATTATAATTTCACTAATGTTGATCCTGGACCATCAAGATTATAAATTCACTAATGTTGATCCTGGACCATCAAGAGTAAAATTCACTAATGTTAATCCTGGACCATCAAGATTAAAATTTACTAATGTTGATCCTGGACCATCAAGAATAAAATTCACTAATGTTGATCCTGGACCATCAAGATTAAAATTCATTAATGTTGATCCTGGACCATCAAGATTATAAATTCACTCATGTTGATCCTGGACTATCAAGATTAAAATTCACACATGTTGATCCTGGACCATCAAGATTAAAATTCACTAATGTTGATCCTGGACCATCAAGATTAAAACTCACTAATGTTGATCCAGGACCATCAAGATTAAAATTCACTAATGTTGATCCTGGACCATCAAGATTAAAATTCACTATTGTTGATCCTGGACCATCAAGAATATAAATTCACTAATGTTGATCCTGGACCATCAAGAGTAAAATTCACTAATGTTGATCCTGGACCATCAAGATTAAAATTCACTAATGTTGATCCTGGACCATCAAGAGTAAAATTCACTATTGTTGATCCTGGACCATCAAGATTATAAATTCACTAATGTTGATCCTGGACCATCAAGATTAATATTCACTCATGTTGATCCTGGACCATCAAGAGTAAAATCCACTAATGTTGATCCTGGACCATCAAGATTAAAATTCACTAATGTTGATCCTGGACCACCAAGATTAAAATTCACTAATGTTGATCCTGGACCATCAAGATTATGAATTCACTAATGTTGATCCTGGACTATCAAGATTAAAATTTACTCGTGTTGATCGTGGACCATCAAGATTATAAATACACTAATGTTGATCCTGGACCATCAAGATTATAAATTCACTTATGTTGATTCTGGACCATCAAGATTAAAATTCACTAATGTTGATCCTGGACCATCAAGATTAAAATTCACTAATGTTGATCCTGGACCATCAAGATTGTAAATTTACTCATGTTTATCCTGGACCATCAAGATTATAATTTCACTAATGTTGATCCTGGACCATCAAGATTATAAATTCACTAATGTTGATCCTGGACCATCAAGAGTAAAATTCACTAATGTTGATCCTGGACCATCAAGATTAAATTTCACTAATGTTGATCCTGGACCATCAAGATTATAAATTCACTAGTGCTAATCCTGGACCATCAAGAGTAAAATTCACTTGTGTTGATCCTGGACCATCAAGATTAAAATTCATTAATGTTGATCCTGGACCATCAAGATTAAAATTCACTAATGTTGATCCTGGACCATCAAGACTGTAAAATCACTAATGTTAATCCTGGACCATCAAGATTAAAATTTACTAATGTTGATCCTGGACCATCAAGAATAAAATTCACTAATGTTGATCCTGGACCATCAAGATTAAAATTCATTAATGTTGATCCTGGACCATCAAGAGTAAAATTCACTAACGTTGATCCTGGAACATCAAGAGTAAAATTTACTAATGTTGATCCTGGACCATCAAGGTTATAAATTCACTAATGTTGATTCTGGACCATAAATATTATAAGTTCACTAATGTTGATCCTGGACCATCAAGATAAAAATTCATTAATGTTGATCCTGGACCATCAAGATTATAAATTCACTATTGTTGATCCTGGACCATCAAGAGAGAAAATTCACTAATGTTGATCCTGGACCTTCAAGGTTATAAATTCACTAATGTTGATCCTGGACCATCAAGATTAAAACTCTTATGTTGATCCTGGACCATCAAGACTAAATTCACTAATGTTGATCCTGGACCATCAAAATTGTAAATTCACTATTGTTGATTCTGGACCATCAAGATTAAAATTCACTAATGTTGATCCTGGAACACCAAGATTAAAATTCACTAATGTTGATCCTGGACCATCAAGATTAAAATTTACTAATGTTGATCCTGGACCATAAAGATTATAAATTTACTATTGTTGATCCTGGACCATCAAGATTAAAATTCATTAATGTTGATCCTGGACCATCAAGATTATAAATTCACTATTGTTGATCCTGGACCATCAAGAGTAAAATTCACTAATGTTGATCCTGGACCATCAAGAGTAAAATTGACTAATGTTGATCCTGGACCATCAAGGTTATAAATTCACTAATGTTAATCCTGGACCATCAAGACTAAAACTCTTATGTTGATTCTGGACCATCAAGACTAAATTCACTAATGTTGATCCTGGACTATCAAGAGTAAAATTCACTATTGTTGATCCTGGACCATCAAGGTTAAAATTCACTAATGTTGATCCTGGACCATCAAGATTATAAATTCACTAATGTTGATCCTGGACCATCAAAATTGTAAATTTACTCATGTTGATCCTGGACCATCAAGATTGTAAATTTACTCATGTTGATCCTGGACCATCAAGATTATAAGTTCACTAATGTTGATCCTGGACTATTAAGATTAAAATTCACTAATGTTGATCCTAGACCATCAAGAATATAAATTCACTGTTGTTGATCCTGGACCATCAAGATTAAAATTCACTAATGTTGATTCTGGACCATCAAAATTGTAAATTCACTAATGTTGAACCTGGACTATCAAGATTAAAATTCACTAATGCTGATCCTGGACCATCAAGATTAAAATTCACTTATGTTGATCCTGGACCATCAAGACTAAATTCACTAATGTTGATCCTAGACCATCAAAATTGTAAATTCACTATTGTTGATCCTGGACCATCAAGATTAAAATTCACTAATGTTGATCCTGGACCATCAAGATTAAAATTCACTAATGTTGATCCTAGACCATCAAGATTAAAATTCACTTATGTTGATCCTGGACCATCAAGATTGTAAATTCACTAATGTTGATCCTGGACCATCAAGATTAAAATTCACTAATGTTGACCGTGGACCATCAAGATTATAAATTCACTAATGTTGATCCTGGACCATCAAGATTAAAATTTACTAATGTTGATCCTGGACCATCAAGATTATAAATTCACTGTTGTTGATCCTAGACCATCAAGATTAAAATTCACTAATGTTGATCCTGGACCATCAAGATTAAAATTCACTTATGTTGATCCTGGACCATCAAGAATATCAATTCACTAATGTTAATCCTGGACCATCAAAATTGTAAAATCACTAATGTTGATCCTGGACCACCAAGATTAAAATTCACTAATGTTAAACCTGGACCATCAAGATTATAAATTCACTGTTGTTGATCCTGGACCATCAAGATTAACATTCACTAATGTTGATCCTGGACCATCAAAATTGTAAATTCACTAATGTTGATCCTGGACCATCAAGATTAAAATTCACTAATGTTGACCGTGGACCATCAAGATTATAAATTCACTAATGTTGATCCTGGACCATCAAGATTAAAATTTACTAATGTTGATCCTGGACCATCAAGATTATAAATTCACTGTTGTTGATCCTGGACCATCAAGATTAAAATTCACTAATGTTGATCCTGGACCATCAAGATTAAAATTCACTTATGTTGATCCTGGACCATCAAGATTATAAGTTCACTAATGTTGATCCTGGACTATTAAGATTAAAATTCACTAATGTTGATCCTAGACCATCAAGAATATAAATTCACTGTTGTTGATCCTGGACCATCAAGATTAAAATTCACTAATGTTGATTCTGGACCATCAAAATTGTAAATTCACTAATGTTGATCCTGGACCACCAAGATTAAAATTCACTAATGTTGATCCTGGACCATCAAGATTAAAATTCACTAATGTTGATCCTAGACCATCAAGATTAAAATTCACTTATGTTGATCCTGGACCATCAAGATTGTAAATTCACTAATGTTGATCCTGGACCATCAAGATTAAAATTCACTAATGTTGACCATGGACCATCAAGATTATAAATTCACTAATGTTGATCCTGGACCATCAAGATTAAAATTTACTAATGTTGATCCTGGACCATCAAGATTATAAATTCACTGTTGTTGATCCTGGACCATCAAGATTAAAATTCACTAATGTTGATCCTGGACCATCAAGATTAAAATTCACTTATGTTGATCCTGGACCATCAAGATTATCAATTCACTAATGTTAATCCTGGACCATCAAAATTGTAAAATCACTAATGTTGATCCTGGACCACCAAGATTAAAATTCACTAATGTTAAACCTGGACCATCAAGATTATAAATTCACTGTTGTTGATCCTGGACCATCAAGATTAACATTCACTAATGTTGATCCTGGACCATCAAAATTGTAAATTCACTAATGTTGATCCTGGACCATCAAGATTAAAATTCACTAATGTTGACCGTGGACCATCAAGATTATAAATTCACTAATGTTGATCCTGGACCATCAAGATTAAAATTTACTAATGTTGATCCTGGACCATCAAGATTATCAATTCACTAATGTTAATCCTGGACCATCAAAATTGTAAAATCACTAATGTTGATCCTGGACCACCAAGATTAAAATTCACTAATGTTGATCCTGGACCATCAAGATTATAAATTCACTAATGTTGATCCTGGACCATCAAGATTATGAATTCACTAATGTTGATCCTGGACCATCAAAATTGTAAATTCACTATTGTTGATCCTGGACCATCAAGATTAAAATTCACTAATGTTGATCCTGGACCATCAAGATTAAAATTCACTAATGTTGATCCTAGACCATCAAGATTAAAATTCACTTATGTTGATCCTGGACCATCAAGATTGTAAATTCACTAATGTTGATCCTGGACCATCAAGATTAAAATTCACTAATGTTGATCCTGGACCATCAAGATTAAAATTTACTAATGTAGATCCTGGACCATCAAGATTATAAATTCACTGTTGTTGATCCTGGACCATCAAGATTAAAATTCACTAATGTTGATCCTGGACCATCAAGATTAAAATTCACTTATGTTGATCCTGGACCATCAAGATTATCAATTCACTAATGTTAATCCTGGACCATCAAAATTGTAAAATCACTAATGTTGATCCTGGACCACCAAGATTAAAATTCACTAATGTTAAACCTGGACCATCAAGATTATAAATTCACTGTTGTTGATCCTGGACCATCAAGATTAACATTCACTAATGTTGATCCTGGACCATCAAAATTGTAAATTCACTAATATTGATCCTGGACCATCAAGATTAAAATTCACTAATGTTGACCGTGGACCATCAAGATTATAAATTCACTAATGTTGATCCTGGACCATCAAGATTAAAATTTACTAATGTTGATCCTGGACCATCAAGATTATCAATTCACTAATGTTAATCCTGGACCATCAAAATTGTAAAATCACTAATGTTGATCCTGGACCACCAAGATTAAAATTCACTAATGTTGATCCTGGACCATCAAGATTATAAATTCACTAATGTTGATCCTGGACCATCAAGATTATCAATTCACTAATGTTAATCCTGGACCATCAAAATTGTAAAATCACTAATGTTGATCCTGGACCACCAAGATTAAAATTCACTAATGTTGATCCTGGACCATCAAGATTAAAATTCACTAATGTTGATCCTGGACCATCAAAATTGTAAATTCACTATTGTTTATCCTGGACCATCAAGATTAAAATTCACTAATGTTGATCCTGGACCATCAAGATTAAAATTCACTAATGTTGATCCTAGACCATCAAGATTAAAATTTACTTATGTTGATCCTGGACCATCAAGATTGTAAATTCACTAATGTTGATCCTGGACCATCAAGATTAAAATTCACTAATGTTGACCGTGGACCATCAAGATTATAAATTCACTAATGTTGATCCTGGACCATCAAGATTAAAATTTACTAATGTTGATCCTGGACCATCAAGATTATAAATTCACTGTTGTTGATCCTGGACCATCAAGATTAAAATTCACTTATGTTGATCCTGGACCATCAAGATTATCAATTCACTAATGTTAATCCTGGACCATCAAGATTAAAATTTACTAATGTTGATCCTGGACCATCAAGATTATAAATTCACTGTTGTTGATCCTGGACCATCAAGATTAAAATTCACTAATGTTGATCCTGGACCATCAAGATTAAAATTCACTAATGTTGATCCTAGACCATCAAGATTAAAATTCACTTATGTTGATCCTGGACCATCAAGATTAAAATTCACTTATGTTGATCCTGGACCATCAAGATTATCAATTCACTAATGTTAATCCTGGACCATCAAAATTGTAAAATCACTAATGTTGATCCTGGACCACCAAGATTAAAATTCACTAATGTTGATCCTGGACCATCAAGATTATAAATTCACTAATGTTGATCCTGGACCATCAAGATTATAAATTCACTGTTGTTGATCCTGGACCATAAAAATTGTAAATTCACTAATGTTGATCCTGGACCATCAAGATTAAAATTCACTAATGTTGATCCTGGACCATCAAGATTAAAATTTACTAATGTTGATCCTGGACCATCAAGATTATAAATTCACTGTTGTTGATCCTGGACCATCAAGATTAAAATTCACTAATGTTGATCCTGGACCATCAAGATTAAAATTCACTAATGTTGATCCTAGACCATCAAGATTAAAATTAACTTATGTTGATCCTGGACCATCAAGATTGTAAATTCACTAATGTTGATCCTGGACCATCAAGATTAAAATTCACTAATGTTGACCGTGGACCATCAAGATTATAAATTCACTAATGTTGATCCTGGACCATCAAGATTAAAATTTACTAATGTTGATCCTGGACCATCAAGATTATAAATTCACTGTTGTTGATCCTGGACCATCAAGATTAAAATTCACTAATGTTGATCCTGGACCATCAAGATTAAAATTCACTTATGTTGATCCTGGACCATCAAGATTATCAATTCACTAATGTTAATCCTGGACCATCAAAATTGTAAAATCACTAATGTTGATCCTGGACCACCAAGATTAAAATTCACTAATGTTGATCCTGGACCATCAAGATTATAAATTCACTGTTGTTGATCCTGGACCATCAAGATTAACATTCACTAATGTTGATCCTGGACCATCAAAATTGTAAATTCACTAATGTTGATCCTGGACCATCAAGATTAAAATTCACTAATGTTGATCCTGGACCATCAAGATTATAAATTCACTAATGTTAATCCTGGACCATCAAGATTAAAATTTACTAATGTTGATCCTGGACCATCAAGATTATAAATTCACTGTTGTTGATCCTGGACCATCAAGATTATCAATTCACTAATGTTAATCCTGGACCATCAAAATTGTAAAATCACTAATGTTGATCCTGGACCATCAAGATTAAAATTCACTAATGTTGATCCTGGACCATCAAGATTATAAATTCACTAATGTTGATCCTGGACCATCAAGATTATGAATTCACTAATGTTGATCCTGGACTATCAAGATTAAAATTCACTAATGTTGATCGTGGACCATCAAGATTATAAATTCACTTATGTTGATCCTGGACCATCAAGATTAAAATTCACTAATGTTGATCCTGGGCCATCAAGATTAAAATTCACTTATGTTGATCCTGGACCATCAATATTAAAATTCACTAATGTTGATCCTGGACCATCAAGATTATAATTTCACTAATGTTGATCCTGGACCATCAAGATTATAAATTCACTACTGTTGATCCTGGACCATCAAGAGTAAAATTCACTAATGTTGATCCTGGACCATCAAGATTAAAATTCACTAATGTTGATCCTGGACCATCAAGATTAAAATTCACTAATGTTGATCCTGGAACATCAAGATTAAAATTCACTAATGTTGATCCTGGACCATCAAGATTAAAATTCACTAATGTTGATCCTGGACCATCAAAATTGTAAATTCACTCATGTTGATCCTGGACCATCAAGATTAAAATTCACTAATGTTGATCCTGGACCATCAAAATTGTAAATTCACTCATGTTGATCCTGGACTATCAAGATTAAAATTCACTAATGTTGATCCTGGACCATCAAGATTAAAATTCACTAATGTTGATCCTGGACCATCAAGATTATAAGTTCACTAATGTTGATCCTGGACCATCAAGATTTAAATTCACTAATGTTGATCCTGGACCATCAAGAGTAAAATTTACTAATGTTGATCCTGGACCATCAAGATTAAAATTCACTTGTTTTGATCCTGGACCATCAAGATTAAAATTCACTAATGTTGATCCTGGACCATCAAGATTAAAATTCACTTATGTTGATCCTGGACCATGAAGATTAAAACTCTTATGTTGATCCTGGACCATCAATACTAAATTCACTAATGTTGATCCTGGACCATCAAGATTAAAATTCACTCATGTTGATCCTCGACCATCAAGATTAAAATTCACTAATGTTGATCCTGGACCATCAAGATTATAAATTCACTCATGTTGATCCTGGACCATCAAGATTATAAGTTCAATAATGTTGATCCTGGACCATCAAGATTCAAATTCACTCATGTTGATCCTGGACCATCAAGATTATAAGTTCAATAATGTTGATCCTGGACCATCAAGATTCAAATTCACTAATGTTGATCCTGGACCATCAAGATTACAAATTCACTCATGTTGATCCTGGACCATCAAGATTATAAGTTCAATAATGTTGATTCTGGACCATCAAGATTCAAATTCACTAATGTTGATCCTGGACCATCAAGAATAAAATTCACTCATGTTAATCCTCGACCATCAAGATTAAAATTCACTAATGTTGATCCTGGACCATCAAGATTAAAATTCACTAATATTGATCCTGGACCATCAAGATTAAAATTCACTCATGTTGATCCTGGACCATCAAGATTTAAATTCACTAATGTTGATCCTGGTCCATCAAGATTATAAATTCACTAATGTTGATCCTGGACCATCAATATTAAAATTCACTCATGTTGATCCTGGACCATCAAGATTTAAATTCACTAATGTTGATCCTGGACCATCAAAATTATAAATTCACTAATGTTTATTTTGGACCATCAAGAGTAAAATTCACTAATGTTGATCCTGGACCATCAAGATTATATATTAACTAATGTTGATCCTGGACCATCAAGATTATAATTTCACTTATGTTGATCCTGGACCATCAAGATTAAAATTCACTAATGTTGATCCTGGACCATAAAGATTATAAATTCACTAATGTTGATCCTGGACCATCAAGATTATAAATTTACTAATGTTGATCCTGGACCATCAAGATTAAAATTCACTAATGTTGACCGTGGACCATCAAGATTATAAATTCACTAATGTTGATCCTGGACCATCAAGATTAAAATTTACTAATGTTGATCCTGGACCATCAAGATTATCAATTCACTAATGTTAATCCTGGACCATCAAAATTGTAAAATCACTAATGTTGATCCTGGACCACCAAGATTAAAATTCACTAATGTTGATCCTGGACCATCAAGATTATAAATTCACTAATGTTGATCCTGGACCATCAAGATTATGAATTCACTAATGTTGATCCTGGACCATCAAAATTGTAAATTCACTATTGTTGATCCTGGACCATCAAGATTAAAATTCACTAATGTTGATCCTGGACCATCAAGATTAAAATTCACTAATGTTGATCCTAGACCATCAAGATTAAAATTCACTTATGTTGATCCTGGACCATCAAGATTGTAAATTCACTAATGTTGATCCTGGACCATCAAGATTAAAATTCACTAATGTTGACCGTGGACCATCAAGATTATAAATTCACTAATGTTGATCCTGGACCATCAAGATTAAAATTTACTAATGTAGATCCTGGACCATCAAGATTATAAATTCACTGTTGTTGATCCTGGACCATCAAGATTAAAATTCACTAATGTTGATCCTGGACCATCAAGATTAAAATTCACTTATGTTGATCCTGGACCATCAAGATTATCAATTCACTAATGTTAATCCTGGACCATCAAAATTGTAAAATCACTAATGTTGATCCTGGACCACCAAGATTAAAATTCACTAATGTTGATCCTGGACCATCAAGATTATAAATTCACTGTTGTTGATCCTGGACCATCAAGATTAACATTCACTAATGTTGATCCTGGACCATCAGAATTGTAAATTCACTAATGTTGATCCTGGACCATCAAGATTAAAATTCACTAATGTTGATCCTGGACCATCAAGATTATAAATTCACTAATGTTGATCCTGGACCATCAAGATTAAAATTTACTAATGTTGATCCTGGACCATCAAGATTATAAATTCACTGTTGTTGATCCTGGACCATCAAGATTAAAATTCACTAATGTTGATCCTGGACCATCAAGATTATAAATTCACTAATGTTGATCCTGGACCATCAAGATTATGAATTCACTAATGTTGATCCTGGACTATCAAGATTAAAATTCACTAATGTTGATCGTGGACCATCAAGATTATAAATTCACTTATGTTGATCCTGGACCATCAAGATTAAAATTCACTAATGTTGATCCTGGGCCATCAAGATTAAAATTCACTTATGTTGATCCTGGACCATCAATATTAAAATTCACTAATGTTGATCCTGGACCATCAAGATTATAATTTCACTAATGTTGATCCTGGACCATCAAGATTATAAATTCACTACTGTTGATCCTGGACCATCAAGAGTAAAATTCACTAATGTTGATCCTGGACCATCAAGATTAAAATTCACTAATGTTGATCCTGGACCATCAAGATTAAAATTCACTAATGTTGATCCTGGAACATCAAGATTAAAATTCACTAATGTTGATCCTGGACCATCAAGATTAAAATTCACTAATGTTGATCCTGGACCATCAAAATTGTAAATTCACTCATGTTGATCCTGGACCATCAAAATTGTAAATTCACTCATGTTGATCCTGGACTATCAAGATTAAAATTCACTAATGTTGATCCTGGACCATCAAGATTAAAATTCACTAATGTTGATCCTGGACCATCAAGATTATAAGTTCACTAATGTTGATCCTGGACCATCAAGATTTAAATTCACTAATGTTGATCCTGGACCATCAAGAGTAAAATTTACTAATGTTGATCCTGGACCATCAAGATTAAAATTCACTTGTTTTGATCCTAGACCATCAAGATTATAAATTCACTAGTGTTGATCCTGGACCATCAAGACTAAATTCACTAATTTTGATCCTGGACCATCAAGATTAAAATTCACTAATGTTGATCCTGGACCATCAAGATTAAAATTCACTTATGTTGATCCTGGACCATGAAGATTAAAACTCTTATGTTGATCCTGGACCATCAATACTAAATTCACTAATGTTGATCCTGGACCATCAAGATTAAAATTCACTCATGTTGATCCTCGACCATCAAGATTAAAATTCACTAATGTTGATCCTGGACCATCAAGATTATAAATTCACTCATGTTGATCCTGGACCATCAAGATTATAAGTTCAATAATGTTGATCCTGGACCATCAAGATTCAAATTCACTCATGTTGATCCTGGACCATCAAGATTATAAGTTCAATAATGTTGATCCTGGACCATCAAGATTCAAATTCACTAATGTTGATCCTGGACCATCAAGATTACAAATTCACTCATGTTGATCCTGGACCATCAAGATTATAAGTTCAATAATGTTGATCCTGGACCATCAAGATTCAAATTCACTAATGTTGATCCTGGACCATCAAGAATAAAATTCACTCATGTTAATCCTCGACCATCAAGATTAAAATTCACTAATGTTGATCCTGGACCATCAAGATTAAAACTCTTATGTTGATCCTGGACCATCAAGATTAAAATTCACTAATATTGATCCTGGACCATCAAGATTAAAATTCACTCATGTTGATCCTGGACCATCAAGATTTAAATTCACTAATGTTGATCCTGGTCCATCAAGATTATAAATTCACTAATGTTGATCCTGGACCATCAATATTAAAATTCACTCATGTTGATCCTGGACCATCAAGATTTAAATTCACTAATGTTGATCCTGGACCATCAAAATTATAAATTCACTAATGTTTATTTTGGACCATCAAGAGTAAAATTCACTAATGTTGATCCTGGACCATCAAGATTATATATTCACTAATGTTGATCCTGGACCATCAAGATTATAATTTCACTTATGTTGATCCTGGACCATCAAGATTAAAATTCACTAATGTTGATCCTGGACCATAAAGATTATAAATTCACTAATGTTGATCCTGGACCATCAAGATTATAAATTTACTAATGTTGATCCTGGACCATCAAGATTAAAATTCACTAATGTTGACCGTGGACCATCAAGATTATAAATTCACTAATGTTGATCCTGGACCATCAAGATTAAAATTTACTAATGTTGATCCTGGACCATCAAGATTATCAATTCACTAATGTTAATCCTGGACCATCAAAATTGTAAAATCACTAATGTTGATCCTGGACCACCAAGATTAAAATTCACTAATGTTGATCCTGGACCATCAAGATTATAAATTCACTAATGTTGATCCTGGACCATCAAGATTATGAATTCACTAATGTTGATCCTGGACCATCAAAATTGTAAATTCACTATTGTTGATCCTGGACCATCAAGATTAAAATTCACTAATGTTGATCCTGGACCATCAAGATTAAAATTCACTAATGTTGATCCTAGACCATCAAGATTAAAATTCACTTATGTTGATCCTGGACCATCAAGATTGTAAATTCACTAATGTTGATCCTGGACCATCAAGATTAAAATTCACTAATGTTGACCGTGGACCATCAAGATTATAAATTCACTAATGTTGATCCTGGACCATCAAGATTAAAATTTACTAATGTAGATCCTGGACCATCAAGATTATAAATTCACTGTTGTTGATCCTGGACCATCAAGATTAAAATTCACTAATGTTGATCCTGGACCATCAAGATTAAAATTCACTTATGTTGATCCTGGACCATCAAGATTATCAATTCACTAATGTTAATCCTGGACCATCAAAATTGTAAAATCACTAATGTTGATCCTGGACCACCAAGATTAAAATTCACTAATGTTAAACCTGGACCATCAAGATTATAAATTCACTGTTGTTGATCCTGGACCATCAAGATTAACATTCACTAATGTTGATCCTGGACCATCAAAATTGTAAATTCACTAATGTTGATCCTGGACCATCAAGATTAAAATTCACTAATGTTGACCGTGGACCATCAAGATTATAAATTCACTAATGTTGATCCTGGACCATCAAGATTAAAATTTACTAATGTTGATCCTGGACCATCAAGATTATCAATTCACTAATGTTAATCCTGGACCATCAAAATTGTAAAATCACTAATGTTGATCCTGGACCACCAAGATTAAAATTCACTAATGTTGATCCTGGACCATCAAGATTATAAATTCACTAATGTTGATCCTGGACCATCAAGATTATGAATTCACTAATGTTGATCCTGGACCATCAAAATTGTAAATTCACTATTGTTGATCCTGGACCATCAATGAAAAAATGGTTGGCTTTTAGTAGCTCTGCACCATAGACTTTTTAATTGCCAGTTCTGATTGCTGACCCACCAGAGACTATCCGATTAGAGATGAGGCGAAGATGAACGTTTGTGTGAACAACCCATTTATTGTCACCACTCAACAGACTTGACTTATGACACTTGTGTTGTGGTTTTTCTAAAATAAAAACAATAAAAAGGAATATGAATATAAATAATGATAATCAAACAAATTACAATAGTAAATTATAGTCAACAACACAGCACAAAACATTAAGCTTGATAATAAAGTAATGTGCAAATGATTGTGTGCAAAATGTGACAAGCTGTGACAAGCTGCTACTTCAATATACCCTAGCATGCATTGATGTAACCTGAAACCTTGTTAACAGAGCGCAGATTGTACAGCGCCTCACTCACAAAGGCTATAATGGCGCATGCGCCTCGCAGTTTGTTTAAAACAAAGGATTTGGTTACACTTCAACACTTCAAATAGGAAGATAACACTGGCTAATGAACATAAGTGGAACTCTAATACACACAATATGTAAATATAGATATATAAAAGTGTTACAATATGAATTACGGGGTTATTGACACACCTAATATGTATTAACGCACACACATATACATCGCGGCATCGCGACGTCACGGCCATAATAACTACTCACAGAACAGAACAACTTTCGTCATTTACAGGATTGTAAACTTACTTCTGCATTCACGCACAACACTTGTGGCAACCGCTGACAAACAATGATGAAAACAGTCCGTGATCTATTCCTCGCAAACTTTAGCATCCGTCTATGTGTCTCGCTACACTAGAAACTAAAAATCTGTTTGGGTGGGGAAGATTGCGTAGTCACAGATCCTGGACGCTGATTGGCTCAGGTAACGTGTTCTGGTGTATGCGGGGTGCCTCATCATAAAGGACAAAAGACAGAGGTTAGAATTGCACTTATAAGCTGCAGCCTTTTTTACAGCCGCCCCCATATTTATGTAAGAAATATGTAAACACACAAAAAAGGCTTTATACTGTTGTGGGATTTAAGCTTAATTTAATCTGGAATAGCAGGTAGTTGTATGAGGCGGGCTACTGGTCGTGTGTAAGTCTTTTTTCCCACCTGAACTTTGGCTGTCCTCACTCTAGTATCGGCTCCAGGGTGTACGTCTACCACTTTTCCTACAGGCCAGAGGGATCTTGGTAGTTGTGGGTCAACTATCAGCACTGTAGAGCCAACTTGAGTGTCTGGAGTATCATTTTGCCATTTCTGGCGGCTTTGAAGACCAGGGAGGTAGAATTTGATGTAGTGTCTCCAGAATTGGTCCGCAAGGATCTGACTATGGCGCCATCGACGTCTACTGACCAGTTCTGACTGGGGGTACACTGTCAGGGGGAGTGAGGCATCCAGCCGCCCCATTAAGAGACAATTTGGAGTAATGGGATTAGAGTCGGAAGCATCAGATGAGGTATATCCCAATGGTTTGGAGTTCAGAATTCCTTCAATTTCTGCCAGCACTGTTTGAAGAACTTCAAATGTCACTGACTGATTTCCAAGCGTGACCATCAAGGCATTCTTTAAAGAGCGAATTTCTCGCTCCCAACAACCTCCAAAGTGGGGTGAATTAGGAGGGTTGAAATTAAATTCAATTTGCTGTTTGGCGAGTTGACTCTGCAGATCAGGGGCAAGAGCTGTGAAAGCTTCCTTCAGCTCTCTCTCACCACCTCTAAAGTTGGTTCCCTGATCAGATAAGAGCTCCTGTGGCTTTCCTCGTCGAGCTGTGAATCGCCTGAGAGCCATAAGGAAGGAATCGGTTTCCAGACTGTGAAGTATATCGATGTACACTGCTCTAGTGGTAAGACATTTGAATATTATTCCCCATTTCTTTTCATTGCGTCGCCCCGTTTTGACAGTATAAGGCCCAAAACAGTCCATGCCAGTAGAGTGGAAGGCCGGCTTAAAGAGCCGCAATCTTGCTGGAGGAAGGTCGGCCATTCTAGGTACTTCTGGTTTCTTCCTCCATTTCTGGCAATGTAAACATTCTCGTTGTAAGTGCTTGATGGCCTCTCTACCACGCAGGATCCAGTATTTCCGGCGGATTTCGGCAAACAATCTCTCTGGACCTGGATGACGAAGTTTTGAATCGTAACTTTGAATTATAAGCTTGGTTGTCGGGTGTCTTGGATCCAAGATGATGGGGTGCATATTATCAGGTCCCAGATATGGACTATGTCGTAGACGTCCGCCAACTCTGATTAAATTAGTTTCGATATCAAGTTCAGGCGTCAGGGCTCTTAGCTTGCTATTGCTGGAAAGTGATTTACCAGCCTTTAACTGGGTCAGGTCTGATGGGAAGGATTCTTGTTGGGATTTTTGCAGGACATCAATCTCAGCACGCCTATAGTCACTGGCTGTGGGGTTACCATTGGCCGCCCCTTGAAGAGCTGTGAAATCAATTAGTTCCTCCAGGGTCTTAAACTGGCTGTAATCTGATGATGCGAAGCAGACCTGTACATGTGTACCAGTTTTGCGTAGTTCGTCTCTGTCTATTTCCTTAGGACTAGGACATTCGGGCCACTGATTAGCCGGATCTTTTAGGAAATGTGGTCCTTGGTACCAGCAACTTTCCAAGTTGAGCTCGCAGAGACTCTTTCCCCGAGTGATGTCGTCAGCTGGATTGCTGGTGGAGGGTACATATCGCCAGGAGTGTTGCTCAGTTAGCTCCTGGATCTCTGCAACCCGAGTACCAACAAATACTTTGAATCGACATGATTCAGACTGTAACCATGCCAGTACTGTTGTGGAGTCGGTCCACAAGATTGTGTGGCGAATGGGCAGGTTCAGTTCAGTTAAGAGTACTTTGGAGAGTTGAGCTCCAGTCAGTGCAGCGCACAACTCTAGTCTGGGGATAGATTGTTGTTTTTTTGGTGCTACACGAGATCTGGCGGTTAGGAATGCCACCTCCACTTGTCCATACTGGTCCTCTGTTCGAAGGTATGCCACCGAGCCATAAGCACGTTCAGAGGCATCACAGAAAACATGCATATCTCTTAGGCTCGTTTCTGTGTCTTTGTTGGCACTACAGTAACATCGAGGAAGGACAATGTTTTGTAGAGCTGGTAACTCTGCCTCCCACTCAGTCCATGTTTGTAGCAGATCTGTAGGCAAATGTGGATCGTCCCAATCCCGTTTTTTATCCCACAGTTGTTGTACAAGAATCTTGGCACGAGTGGTGTAAGGAATGAGGTAGCCCAATGGGTCATACTGACTGGCCAGTATCCTATATATATTACGCATTGTAGTCTCTCTACTATCTTTGGCACGATATTTGTAGGAGAGTTTGTCAGACTGATGATTCCAGAGGAGCCCTAATGTTGATTCCTGAATGTCCGATTTGCCTTGCGATATCCAGAGTTCAGCACTGCTTGATATAGATTCAGGGGGCAGGTGGTTTATGGTGGAAGGAATATTGCTGGACCACTGTCTTAGCTCGAAACCTCCATCTGCCAGTTGATTCTTAATTCTGTCCACGAATTCCTTTGCTGCTTCAGCTGAAGTGAAACTTTGTAGGCAATTGTCTACATAAAAGGATTTCAGTACTGAATTCTGAACATCATCCCCGGGCTGACTATGATCAAGAATGTGTTTTTGCAGTGCAAATATGGCGCAGCAGGGGCTGCAAGTAGTGCCGAAGGGGAGAACCTGCCATTCGTACACAGTGGGTTGCTCCTGGACATTTAGCTCTCTCCAGAGAAAGCGCAAAAGGGGTTTGTCCTCTGGAAGCAGTCTAACTTGGTGAAACATTCCCTTGATATCACTGCTGACCGCAACAGAATGTTCTCTAAATCTGAGGAGAACAGCAAGAAGAGATGGCCCCAACACAGGCCCCGGAAGCAGAAGTTCGTTGAGGTTTTGACCGTGATACTGGAATGAACAGTTGAAAACAATGCGATTTTTGCCATTGTGTTCCACCATATGGTGTGGGATGTACCAGGAGCAGGGGGTGTTTGTCACAGCGTTTGGTGGCACTCTCTTAACATAACCTGATTTTTCCAGTTTTGCAATCTCTGTGATATAGGCGGCTGCTTGCTGTGGATTTTTAGCCAGTCTCCGTTCAGTGGATCTCAGTTGTGACAAAACAGCCTCCTTTGGTGCCTTGAGTTCAGGCATATTCTTGACACGCAAGAGGGGTGTTGCATATCGTTTCACTCCATCCATCTCAACCCTTATTGTTCTCTTTTCCAGAAGTTCCACAGCCTCCTGGTCCTGTCTGGATCTGATGCAAGCCTTGTCGCTGCGCCATGGCAGTACATCCATTTGCCATAATTTCTCTACTTGCTTGTAGAGATCAGATTCTGAGGATGTGACTGAAGTGAAAAGACAATGCTGTTCTGTCACGTCTTTCGGCATGTGTTGGACTGAACCCTGCAAGGTCCAACCAAGACGAGTTTTTATAGCAGCTGGTCATGTGGCCCTAGCCTGACTGGTTCCACTGGGGTGATCAGGTGGGGATAGTCTGACCCAATGAGCAATACAGGGCAGACGGCTTTGAATTCTTGGAGTGGAAGTCCTTTAAGGTGCCGATATCTCTCCTTCAGACTTTTCACTGGATGTGAGTGTTCTGCCAAACTTAGCTGCTGAGCAGTGAAGGCACTAGTGATGTGAAACCGTTTAGTAGGCTGAGCAATGGGTGAGACGGTAAATGAAACAGCTGCCCCTTTGAGGACTTGCAACTCTTGTCGAATAGTTCGAAGTGGGAGTTCTTCAGGCTGACCAGTTAGGCCAAGTTGTTGAGCTGCACTATGGAGGATTATGGTTCTCTCAGATCCATCATCCTGAATTGCATAGGCATTCATCTTTTTGCTTCCATTACTGAGAATCACCCGGCAGATTTTAAGTAGGACTTTCCTACTAGTTGGTGGTTTATGAACAAGGAGAATCTCCTGCATTGTGTTCAACAGACAAGTCTTTGGGTCTGCAGATTCATCCTGAGTGAGCTTTGGGTTTTCAGGCCTTCCAACACTGATTTCATGCAGTGCCATAAGGTGTCGGCTGCTGCACTGTCTGCAACGCATCTTCAGGTTGCAATCTGCAGATTTATGTGTTCTGCCACAACGCCAGCATCTATTATTTTCTTTGATCCAGCTTTGTTTCTGGTCTTTAGTAAGTTGCTTAAAGTTGCTGCAGTTATTGAGAGAGTGCTTACTGTTGTCGCAATAGGGGCAGTAAGGCTTCAAAGAGCTCCTAGATAATGGAATAGGCGGTATAGGCTCAACAGTTGCTTTCTCCGTGCCCAGATAGATTGTGGTGGGTTTAATGGCTGGTTTATAGTCTCTTAAGTTCTCTCTTGTGCGTGTTTGGGGCATTCTGCGTTGACTGCTCGCAAACCTTGTGGTGTCCTCCTGAACTTGGATTTCGAAATCTAGCCATTCTGCGAAATCTAAGAGGGTAGGGATGGGCACTTGATGTGGATGTGCATATCTCCGAAACCCTGATCTTAAGTCATGTGGAAGCTTCCCAAGGAGCCGAGACACATGAGACCCACACTGCAACTCAAAGGAGCCATTTCTGCCCAACTGCTCCAGCATGCCAACCAGAGAACGAACTTTAAGGGCGAAAAGTCTAAAGGCCTTCTGATCTCCACTAGCTATATTTGGGCCATCCATTAACTCAGCAATCCGCTGCAGTGCAAGTTGATGCGGCTGTCCATACTGCTGATCTAAGGCAGCCATCGTCCTTGTATAGGGATGTTGTGAATGGCAGTATGAGTCTGCTATTAGCAGAGCCTCCTCTAACTTCAGATGGTCAGTCAGTATCTGAAATTTGAAACTTTCTGTAGCATTGGCTGGGAGTATATTTTCCAGAGCAATTTTTAGCCGTGAGAACTCTGTAGGGCTGGGATGGCTAAAGTCAGGAATCATGGGGGTTGGACCACGGTATGGTCCTTGTTCAGGTGGAGGTGATGGAGTTTGTGTCCTAAACGGGATCTGTGGATGTCTCACAGGATCTTGCAAGTGCCAATAAGGAGGATTTGAATAATGAGCAATCAGGCTTTGATCTCCTTGAGGCACATAGTGGTATGACAAGTTCCCTCTGAGGGCAGAACTGTGAGGTAGGCTTCTAATCTGGTCCCTTGCTTTATACTCAGACTGATATTTGAGTCGTGGAGCGGGTGTAGGGGTGAAGCTCGTGTCGTTAGTGCCCCCCTGTGGCCAGACACGGGGTGCAGGTACAGCATGGGTGGAGGTATACTGCCTTGGAGGGGCAACAGGTGCAGGGGGCTGACTTTCATGTCTTTGCTGCCCCATATGAAACTGTAGCTGTCTCATTTGGTGCTGGAGCTGAGTGAGCTCCTTTGCATATTGTTCATTTGCACGCTGGAATATGTCCCTTTCTTGCTGTATCGTCCACAGACTGTTGTGTAGTTTCGCATTTTCTCTTGCTACGATATCAGAAGCTCCTTCATCATCAGACCACTGTGATGGGCTGTCAGCTTCATGACCGGGTAGGACTGGAGTAAAACCAAATGCTCCATCCTGTGTATCATCGCATTCAGCCAGTCTAGGTGAATGAGTGAGTGGTGACGGGGGCGGTGGAACAGGCTTAGGGAGAGTGAATCCAGTGAGGTCGTACTCATCATAACGTGCGGGGAGGACTGACTTCCTCCTGACTCGCACAGCAGGCTCATCCCCTGAATGTTGTGACATCTTCTATTTCTCTGGTCAGTCCTCGCTCCGGCTCGAAGGACCATGAAAAAATGGTTGGCTTTTAGTAGCTCTGCACCATAGACTTTTTAATTGCCAGTTCTGATTGCTGACCCACCAGAGACTATCCGATTAGAGATGAGGCGAAGATGAACGTTTGTGTGAACAACCCATTTATTGTCACCACTCAACAGACTTGACTTATGACACTTGTGTTGTGGTTTTTCTAAAATAAAAACAATAAAAAGGAATATGAATATAAATAATGATAATCAAACAAATTACAATAGTAAATTATAGTCAACAACACAGCACAAAACATTAAGCTTGATAATAAAGTAATGTGCAAATGATTGTGTGCAAAATGTGACAAGCTGTGACAAGCTGCTACTTCAATATACCCTAGCATGCATTGATGTAACCTGAAACCTTGTTAACAGAGCGCAGATTGTACAGCGCCTCACTCACAAAGGCTATAATGGCGCATGCGCCTCGCAGTTTGTTTAAAACAAAGGATTTGGTTACACTTCAACACTTCAAATAGGAAGATAACACTGGCTAATGAACATAAGTGGAACTCTAATACACACAATATGTAAATATAGATATATAAAAGTGTTACAATATGAATTACGGGGTTATTGACACACCTAATATGTATTAACGCACACACATATACATCGCGGCATCGCGACGTCACGGCCATAATAACTACTCACAGAACAGAACAACTTTCGTCATTTACAGGATTGTAAACTTACTTCTGCATTCACGCACAACACTTGTGGCAACCGCTGACAAACAATGATGAAAACAGTCCGTGATCTATTCCTCGCAAACTTTAGCATCCGTCTATGTGTCTCGCTACACTAGAAACTAAAAATCTGTTTGGGTGGGGAAGATTGCGTAGTCACAGATCCTGGACGCTGATTGGCTCAGGTAACGTGTTCTGGTGTATGCGGGGTGCCTCATCATAAAGGACAAAAGACAGAGGTTAGAATTGCACTTATAAGCTGCAGCCTTTTTTACAATCAAGATTAAAATTCACTAATGTTGATCCTGGACCATCAAAATTGTAAATTCACTATTGTTTATCCTGGACCATCAAGATTAAAATTCACTAATGTTGATCCTGGACCATCAAGATTAAAATTCACTAATGTTGATCCTAGACCATCAAGATTAAAATTCACTTATGTTGATCCTGGACCATCAAGATTGTAAATTCACTAATGTTGATCCTGGACCATCAAGATTAAAATTCACTAATGTTGACCGTGGACCATCAAGATTATAAATTCACTAATGTTGATCCTGGACCATCAAGATTAAAATTTACTAATGTTGATCCTGGACCATCAAGATTATAAATTCACTGTTGTTGATCCTGGACCATCAAGATTAAAATTCACTTATGTTGATCCTGGACCATCAAGATTATCAATTCACTAATGTTAATCCTGGACCATCAAGATTAAAATTTACTAATGTTGATCCTGGACCATCAAGATTATAAATTCACTGTTGTTGATCCTGGACCATCAAGATTAAAATTCACTAATGTTGATCCTGGACCATCAAGATTAAAATTCACTAATGTTGATCCTAGACCATCAAGATTAAAATTCACTTATGTTGATCCTGGACCATCAAGATTAAAATTCACTTATGTTGATCCTGGACCATCAAGATTATCAATTCACTAATGTTAATCCTGGACCATCAAAATTGTAAAATCACTAATGTTGATCCTGGACCACCAAGATTAAAATTCACTAATGTTGATCCTGGACCATCAAGATTATAAATTCACTAATGTTGATCCTGGACCATCAAGATTATAAATTCACTGTTGTTGATCCTGGACCATCAAAATTGTAAATTCACTAATGTTGATCCTGGACCATCAAGATTAAAATTCACTAATGTTGATCCTGGACCATCAAGATTATAAATTCACTAATGTTGATCCTGGACCATCAAGATCAAAATTTACTAATGTTGATCCTGGACCATCAAGATTATAAATTCACTGTTGTTGATCCTGGACCATCAAGATTAAAATTCACTAATGTTGATCCTGGACCATCAAGATTAAAATTCACTAATGTTGATCCTAGACCATCAAGATTAAAATTCACTTATGTTGATCCTGGACCATCAAGATTGTAAATTCACTAATGTTGATCCTGGACCATCAAGATTAAAATTCACTAATGTTGACCGTGGACCATCAAGATTATAAATTCACTAATGTTGATCCTGGACCATCAAGATTAAAATTTACTAATGTTGATCCTGGACCATCAAGATTATAAATTCACTGTTGTTGATCCTGGACCATCAAGATTAAAATTCACTAATGTTGATCCTGGACCATCAAGATTAAAATTCACTTATGTTGATCCTGGACCATCAAGATTATCAATTCACTAATGTTAATCCTGGACCATCAAAATTGTAAAATCACTAATGTTGATCCTGGACCACCAAGATTAAAATTCACTAATGTTGATCCTGGACCATCAAGATTATAAATTCACTGTTGTTGATCCTGGACCATCAAGATTAACATTCACTAATGTTGATCCTGGACCATCAAAATTGTAAATTCACTAATGTTGATCCTGGACCATCAAGATTAAAATTCACTAATGTTGATCCTGGACCATCAAGATTATAAATTCACTAATGTTGATCCTGGACCATCAAGATTAAAATTTACTAATGTTGATCCTGGACCATCAAGATTATAAATTCACTGTTGTTGATCCTGGACCATCAAGATTATCAATTCACTAATGTTAATCCTGGACCATCAAAATTGTAAAATCACTAATGTTGATCCTGGACCATCAAGATTAAAATTCACTAATGTTGATCCTGGACCATCAAGATTATAAATTCACTAATGTTGATCCTGGACCATCAAGATTATGAATTCACTAATGTTGATCCTGGACTATCAAGATTAAAATTCACTAATGTTGATCGTGGACCATCAAGATTATAAATTCACTTATGTTGATCCTGGACCATCAAGATTAAAATTCACTAATGTTGATCCTGGGCCATCAAGATTAAAATTCACTTATGTTGATCCTGGACCATCAAGATTATAATTTCACTAATGTTGATCCTGGACCATCAAGATTATAAATTCACTACTGTTGATCCTGGACCATCAAGAGTAAAATTCACTAATGTTGATCCTGGACCATCAAGATTAAAATTCACTAATGTTGATCCTGGAACATCAAGATTAAAATTCACTAATGTTGATCCTGGACCATCAAGATTAAAATTCACTAATGTTGATCCTGGACCATCAAAATTGTAAATTCACTCATGTTGATCCTGGACCATCAAGATTAAAATTCACTAATGTTGATCCTGGACCATCAAAATTGTAAATTCACTCATGTTGATCCTGGACTATCAAGATTAAAATTCACTAATGTTGATCCTGGACCATCAAGATTAAAATTCACTAATGTTGATCCTGGACCATCAAGATTATAAGTTCACTAATGTTGATCCTGGACCATCAAGATTTAAATTCACTAATGTTGATCCTGGACCATCAAGAGTAAAATTTACTAATGTTGATCCTGGACCATCAAGATTATAAATTCACTAGTGTTGATCCTGGACCATCAAGACTAAATTCACTAATTTTGATCCTGGACCATCAAGATTAAAATTCACTAATGTTGATCCTGGACCATCAAGATTAAAATTCACTTATAATGATCCTGGACCATGAAGATTAAAACTCTTATGTTGATCCTGGACCATCAATACTAAATTCACTAATGTTGATCCTGGACCATCAAGATTAAAATTCACTCATGTTGATCCTCGACCATCAAGATTAAAATTCACTAATGTTGATCCTGGACCATCAAGATTATAAATTCACTCATGTTGATCCTGGACCATCAAGATTATAAGTTCAATAATGTTGATCCTGGACCATCAAGATTCAAATTCACTCATGTTGATCCTGGACCATCAAGATTATAAGTTCAATAATGTTGATCCTGGACCATCAAGATTCAAATTCACTAATGTTGATCCTGGACCATCAAGATTACAAATTCACTCATGTTGATCCTGGACCATCAAGATTATAAGTTCAATAATGTTGATCCTGGACCATCAAGATTCAAATTCACTAATGTTGATCCTGGACCATCAAGAATAAAATTCACTCATGTTAATCCTCGACCATCAAGATTAAAATTCACTAATGTTGATCCTGGACCATCAAGATTAAAACTCTTATGTTGATCCTGGACCATCAAGATTAAAATTCACTAATATTAATCCTGGACCATCAAGATTAAAATTCACTCATGTTGATCCTGGACCATCAAGATTTAAATTCACTAATGTTGATCCTGGTCCATCAAGATTATAAATTCACTAATGTTGATCCTGGACCATCAATATTAAAATTCACTCATGTTGATCCTGGACCATCAAGATTTAAATTCACTAATGTTGATCCTGGACCATCAAAATTATAAATTCACTAATGTTTATTTTGGACCATCAAGAGTAAAATTCACTAATGTTGATCCTGGACCATCAAGATTATATATTCACTAATGTTGATCCTGGACCATCAAGATTATAATTTCACTTATGTTGATCCTGGACCATCAAGATTAAAATTCACTAATGTTGATCCTGGACCATAAAGATTATAAATTCACTAATGTTGATCCTGGACCATCAAGATTATAAATTTACTAATGTTGATCCTGGACCATCAAGATTATAAATTCACTCATGTTGATCCTGGACCATCAAGATTGTAAATTTACTCATGTTGATCCTGGACCATCAAGATTATAATTTCACTAATGTTGATCCTGGACCATCAAGAGTAAAATTCACTAATGTTGATCCTGGACTATCAAGATTAAAGTTCACTAATGTTCATTCTGGACCATCAAAATTGTAAATTCACTAATGTTGATCCTGGACCATCAAGATTAAAATTCACTAATGTTGATCCTGGACCATCAAAATTGTAAATTCACTCATGTTGATCCTGGACTATCAAGATTAAAATTCACTCATGTTGATCCTGGACCATCAAGATTAAAATTCACTAATGTTGATCCTGGACCACCAAAATTAAAATTCACTAATGTTGATCCTGGACCATCAAGATTATGAATTCACTAATGTTGATCCTGGACCATCAAGATTAAAATTCACTAATGTTGATCCTGGACCATAACGATTATAAATTCACTAATGTTGATCCTGGACCATCAAGATTAAAATTAATTAATGTTGATCCTGGACCATCAAGATTTTCAATTCACTATTGTTGATCCTGGACCATCAAGAGTAAAATTCACTAATGTTGATCCTGGACCATCAAGAGTAAAATTCACTAATGTTGATCCTGGACCATCAAGGTTATAAATTCACTAATGTTGATCCTGGACCATCAAGATTAAAACTCTTATGTTGATCCTGGACCATCAAGACTAAATTCACTAATGTTGATCCTGGACCATCAAGATTAAAATTCACTAATGTTGATCCTGGACCATCAAGATTAAAATTCACTAATGTTCATTCTGGACCATCAAAATTGTAAATTCACTAATGTTGATCCTGGACCATCAAGATTAAAATTCACTAATGTTGATCCTGGACCATCAAAATTGTAAATTCACTCATGTTGATCCTGGACTATCAAGATTAAAATTCACTCATGTTGATCCTGGACCATCAAGATTAAAATTCACTAATGTTGATCCTGGACCACCAAGATTAAAATTCACTAATGTTGATCCTGGACCATCAAGATTATGAATTCACTAATGTTGATCCTGGACTATCAATATTAAAATTCACTAATGTTGATCCTGGACCATCAAGATTAAAATTCACTAATGTTGATCCTGGACCATAAAGATTATAAATTCACTAATGTTGATCCTGGACCATCAAGATTAAAATTCATTAATGTTAATCCTGGACCATCAAGATTTTAAATTCACTATTGTTGATCCTGGACCATCAAGAGTAAAATTCACTAATGTTGATCCTGGACCATCAAGAGTAAAATTCACTAATGTTGATCCTGGACCATCAAGATTAAAACTCTTATGTTGATCCTGGACCATCAAGACTAAATTCACTATTGTTGATCATGGACCATCAAGATTAAAATTCACTAATGTTGATCCTGGACCATTAAGATTAAAATTCACTAATGTTGATCCTGGACCATCAAGAGTAAAATTCACTTATGTTGATCCTGGACCATCAAGATTATAATTTCACTAATGTTGATCCTGGACCATCAAGATTATAAATTCACTAATGTTGATCCTGGACCATCAAGAGTAAAATTCACTAATGTTGATCCTGGACCATCAAGAGTAAAATTCACTAATGTTGATCCTGGACCATCAAGATTAAAACTCACTAATGTTGATCCTGGACCATTAAGATTAAAATTCACTGATGTTGATCCTGGACCATCAAGATTAAAATTCACTATTGTTGATCCTGGACCATCAAGATTAAAATTTACTCATGTTGATCCTGGACCATCAAGAGTAAAATCCACTAATGTTGATCCTGGACCATCAAGATTAAAATTCACTAATGTTGATCCTGGATCATCAAGAGTAAAATTCACTAATGTTGATCCTGGACCATCAAGATTATGAATTCACTAATGTTGATCCTGGACTATCAAGATTAAAATTCACTAATGTTGATCGTGGACCATCAAGTTTATAAATTCACTTATGTTAATCGTGGACCATCAAGATTAAAATTCACTAATGTTGATCCTGGACCATCAAGATTATGAATTCACTAATGTTGATCCTGGACCATCAAGATTAAAATTCACTTATGTTGATCCTGGACCATCAATATTAAAATCCACTAATGTTGATCCTGGACCATCAAGATAATAATTTCACTAATGTTGATCCTGGACCATCAAGATTATAAATTCACTAATGTTGATCCTGGACCATCAAGATTAAAATTCACTATTGTTGATCCTGGACCATCAAGAATATAAATTCACTAATGTTGATCCTGGACCATCAAGAGTAAAATTCACTAATGTTGATCCTGGACCATCAAGAGTAAAATCCACTAATGTTGATCCTGGACCATCAAGATTAAAATTCACTAATGTTGATCCTGGATCATCAAGAGTAAAATTCACTAATGTTGATCCTGGACCATCAAGATTATGAATTCACTAATGTTGATCCTGGACTATCAAGATTAAAATTCACTAATGTTGATCGTGGACCATCAAGATTATAAATTCACTTATGTTGATCGTGGACCATCAAGATTAAAATTCACTAATGTTGATCCTGGACCATCAAGATTATGAATTCACTAATGTTGATCCTGGACCATCAAGATTAAAATTCACTAATGTTGATCCTGGACCATCAAGATTAAAATTCACCTATGTTGATCCTGGACCAGCAATATTAAAATTCACTAATGTTGATCCTGGACCATCAAGATTATAATTTCACTAATGTTGATCCTGGACCATCAAGATTATAAATTCACTAATGTTGATCCTGGACCATCAAGAGTAAAATTCACTAATGTTGATCCTGGACCATCAAGATTAAAATTCACTTATGTTGATCCTGGACCATCAAGAGTAAAATTCACTATTGTTGATCCTGGACCATCAAGATTATAAATTCACTAATGTTGATCCTGGACCATCAAGATTAAAATTCACTCATGTTGATCCTGGACCATCAAGAGTAAAATCCACTAATGTTGTTCCTGGACCATCAAGATTAAAATTCACTAATGTTGATCCTGGACCACCAAGATTAAAATTCACTAATGTTGATCCTGGACCATCAAGATTATAAATACACTAATGTTGATCCTGGACCATCAAGATTATAAAGTCACTTATGTTGATTCTGGACCATCAAGATTAAAATTCACTAATGTTGATCCTGGACCATCAAGATTAAAATTCACTAATGTTGATCCTGGACCATCAAGATTGTAAATTTACTCATGTTGATCCTGGACCATCAAGATTAAAATTCACTAATGTTGATCCTGGACCATCAAGATTATAAATTCACTAGTGCTAATCCTGGACCATCAAGAGTAAAATTCACTTGTGTTGATCCTGGACCATCAAGATTAAAATTCATTAATGTTGATCCTGGACCATCAAGACTGTAAAATCACTAATGTTGATCCTGGAACATCAAGAGTAAAATTTACTAATGTTGATCCTGGACCATCAAGATTAAAATTCATTAATGTTGATCCTGGACCATCAAGATTATAAATTCACTATTGTTGATCCTGGACCATCAAGAGAGAAAATTCACTAATGTTGATCCTGGACCTTCAAGGTTATAAATTCACTAATGTTGATCCTGGACCATCAAGATTAAAACTCTTATGTTGATCCTGGACCATCAAGACTAAATTCACTAATGTTGATCCTGGACCATCAAAATTGTAAATTCACTATTGTTGATTCTGGACCATCAAGATTAAAATTCACTAATGTTGATCCTGGGCCATCAAGATTAAAATTCACTTATGTTGATCCTGGACCATTAAGATTATAAATTCACTGTTGATGATCCTGGACCATCAAGATTATAAATTCACTGTTGATGATCCTGGACCATCAAGATTAAAATTCACTACTGTTGATTCTGGACCATCAAAATTGTAAATTCACTAATGTTGATCCTGGACCATCAAGATTATAAATTCACTAATGTTGATCCTGGACCATCAAGATTATAAATTTACTATTGTTGATCCTGGACCATCAAGATTAAAATTAATTAATGTTGATCCTGGACCATCAAGATTAAAACTCTTATGTTGATCCTGGACCATCAAGATTATAAATTCACTGTTGTTGATCCTGGACCATCATGATTAAAATTCACTAATGTTGATCCTGGACCATCAAAATTGTAAATTCACTCATGTTGATCCTGGCCTATCAAGATTAAAATTCACTAATGTTGATCCTGGACCATCAAGATTAAAATTCACTTATGTTGATCCTGGACCATCAAGATTAAAATTCAGTAATGTTGATCCTGGACCATCAAGATTAAAACTCATTAATGTTGATCCTGGACCATCAAGATTATAAATTCACTCATGTTGATCCTGGACCATCAAGAGTAAAATTCACTAATGTTGATCCTGGAACATCAAGAGTAAAATTCACTAATGTTGATCCTGGACCTTCAAGGTTATAAATTCACTAATGTTGATCCTGGACCATCAAGATTAAAACTCTTATGTTGATCCTGGACCATCAAGACTAAATTCACTAATGTTGATCCTGGACCATCAAAATTGTAAATTCACTATTGTTGATTCTGGACCATCAAGATTAAAATTCACTAATGTTGATCCTGGGCCATCAAGATTAAAATTCACTTATGTTGATCCTGGACCATCAAGATTATAAATTCACTGTTGATGATCCTGGACCATCAAGATTAAAATTCACTACTGTTGATTCTGGACCATCAAAATTGTAAATTCACTAATGTTGATCCTGGACCATCAAGATTATGAATTCACTAATGTTGATCCTGGACCATCAAGATTAAAATTCACTAATGTTGATCCTGGAACACCAAGATTAAAATTCACTAATGTTGATCCTGGACCATCAAGAGTAAAATTCACTAATGTTGATCCTGGACCATCAAGATTAAAATTTACTAATGTTGATCCTGGACCATCAAGGTTATAAATTCACTAATGTTGATCCTGGACCATCAAGATTAAAACTCTTATGTTGATCCTGGACCATCAAGACTAAATTCACTAATGTTGATCCTGGACCATCAAAATTGTAAATTCACTATTGTTGATCCTGGACCATCAAGATTAAAATTCACTAATGTTGATCCTGGACCATCAAGATTAAAATTCACTAATGTTGATCCTGGACCATCAAGATTAAAATTCACTAATGTTGATCCTAGACCATCAAGATTAAAATTCACTTATGTTGATCCTGGACCATCAAGATTATAAATTCACTGTTGTTGATCCTGGACCATCAAGATTAAAATTCACTAATGTTGATCCTGGACCATCAAAATTGTAAATTCACTAATGTTGATCCTGGACCATCAAGATTAAAATTCATTAATGTTGATCCTGGACCATCAATATTAAAATTCACTAATGTTGATCCTGGAACACCAAGATTAAAATTCACTAATGTTGATCCTGGACCATCAAGATTAAAATTTACTAATGTTGATCCTGGACCATAAAGATTATAAATTTACTATTGTTGATCCTGGACCATCAAGATTAAAATTCATTAATGTTGATCCTGGACCATCAAGGTTATAAATTCACTAATGTTGATCCTGGACCATCAAGATTAAAACTCTTATGTTGATCCTGGACCATCAAGACTAAATTCACTAATGTTGATCCTGGACCATCAAAATTGTAAATTCACTATTGTTGATCCTGGACCATCAAGATTAAAATTCACTAATGTTGATCCTGGACCATCAAAATTGTAAACTCACTTTTGTTTATCCTGGACCATCAAGTTTAAAATTCACTAATGTTGATCCTGGACCATCAAGATTAAAATTCACTAATGTTGATCCTAGACCATCAATATTAAAATTCACTTATGTTGATCCTGGACCATCAAGATTATAAATTCACTGTTGTTGATCCTAGACCATCAAGATTAAAATTCACTAATGTTGATCCTGGACCATCAAAATTGTAAATTCACTCATGTTGATCCTGGACTATCAAGATTAAAATTCACTAATGTTGATCCTGGACCATCAAGAATAAAATTCACTTATGTTGATCCTGGACCATCAAGATTAAAATTCACTAATGTTGATCCTGGAGCATCAATATTAAAATTCACTAATGTTGATCCTGGACCATCAAGATTATGAATTCACTAATGTTGATCCTGGACCATCAAGATTAAAATTCACTAATGTTGATCCTGGACCATCAAGATTAAAATTCACTTATGTTGATCCTGGACCATCAATATTAAAATTCACTAATGTTGATCCTGGACCATCAAGATTATAATTTCACTAATGTTGATCCTGGACCATCAAGATTATAAATTCACTAATGTTGATCCTGGACCATCAAGAGTAAAATTCACTAATGTTGATCCTGGACCATCAAGATTAAAATTCACTAATGTTGATCCTGGACCATCAAGATTAAAATTCACTAATGTTGATCCTGGACCATCAAGATTAAAATTCATTAATGTTGATCCTGGACCATCAAGATTATAAATTCACTCATGTTGATCCTGGACCATCAAGAGTAAAATTCACTAATGTTGATCCTGGAACATCAAGAGTAAAATTTACTAATGTTGATCCTGGACCATCAAGAGAGAAAATTCACTAATGTTGATCCTGGACCTTCAAGTTTATAAATTCACTAATGTTGATCCTGGACCATCAAGATTAAAACTCTTATGTTGATCCTGGACCATCAAGACTAAATTCACTAATGTTGATCCTGGACCATCAAAATTGTAAATTCACTATTGTTGATTCTGGACCATCAAGATTAAAATTCACTAATGTTGATTCTGGACCATCAAGATTAAAATTCACTAATGTTGATCCTGGACCATCAAGATTAAAACTCTTATGTTGATCCTGGACCATCAAGACTAAATTCACTAATGTTGATCCTGGACCATCAAAATTGTAAATTCACTATTGTTGATGCTGGACCATCAAGATTAAAATTCACTAATGTTGATCCTGGACCATCAAGATTATGAATTCACTAATGTTGATCCTGGACCATCAAGATTATAATTTCACTAATGTTGATCCTGGACCATCAAGATTATAAATTCACTACTGTTGATCCTGGACCATCAAGAGTAAAATTCACTAATGTTGATCCTGGACCATCAAGATTAAAATTCACTAATGTTGATCCTGGACCATCAAGGTTATAAATTCACTAATGTTGATCCTGGACCATCAAGATTAAAACTCTTATGTTGATCCTGGACCATCAAGACTAAATTCACTAATGTTGATCCTGGACCATCAAAATTGTAAATTCACAATTGTTGATCCTGGACCATCAAGATTAAAATTCACTAATGTTGATCCTGGACCATCAAAATTGTAAATTCACTATTGTTGATCCTGGACCATCAAGATTAAAATACACTAATGTTGATCCTGGACCATCAAGATTAAAATTCACTAATGTTGATCCTGGACCATCAAGATTAAAATTCACTAATGTTGATCCTAGACCATCAAGATTAAAATTCACTAATGTTGATCCTGGACCATCAAAATTGTAAATTCACTAATGTTGATCCTGGACCATCAAGATTAAAATTCACTAATGTTGACCGTGGACCATCAAGATTATAAATTCACTAATGTTGATCCTGGACCATCAAGATTAAAATTTACCAATGTTGATCCTGGACCATCAAGATTATAAATTCACTGTTGTTGATCCTGGACCATCAAGATTAAAATTCACTAATGTTGATCCTGGACCATCAAAATTGTAAATTCACTCATGTTGATCCTGGACCACCAAGATTAAAATTCACTAATGTTGATCCTGGACCATCAATATTAAAATTCACTAATGTTGATCCTGGACCATCAAGATTATGAATTCACTAATGTTGATCCTGGACCATCAAGATTAAAATTCACTAATGTTGATCCTGGACCATCAAGATTAAAATTCACTTATGTTGATCCTGGACCATCAATATTAAAATTCATTAATGTTGATCCTGGACCATCAAGATTATAATTTCACTAATGTTGATCCTGGACCATCAAGATTATAAATTCACTAATGTTGATCCTGGACCATCAAGAGTAAAATTCACTAATGTTGATCCTGGACCATCAAGATTAAAACTCACTAATGTTGATCCTGGACCATCAAGATTAAAGTTCCCTAATGTTGATCCTGGACCATCAAGATTAAAATTCACTAATGTTGATCCTGGACAATCAAGAGTAAAATTCACTAATGTTGATCCTGGACCATCAAGATTAAAATTCACTTATGTTGATCCTGGACCATCAAGATTATAAATTCACTAATGTTGATCCAGGACCATCAAGATTATAAATTCACTATTGTTGATCCTGGACCATCAAGACTAAATTCACTAATTTTGATCCTGGACCATCAAGATTAAAATTCACTAATGTTGATCCAGGACCATTAAGATTATAAAATCACTATTGTTGATCCAGGACAATCAAGACTGTAAAATCACTAATGTTGATCCTGGACCATCAAGATTAAAACTCTTATGTTGATCCTGGACCATCAAGACTAAATTCACTATTGTTGATCATGGACCATCAAGATTAAAATTCACTAATGTTGATCCTGGACCATTAAGATTAAAATTCACTAATGTTGATCCTGGACCATCAAGAGTAAAATTCACTTATGTTGATCCTGGACCATCAAGATTATAATTTCACTAATGTTGATCCTGGACCATCAAGATTATAAATTCACTAATGTTGATCCTGGACCATCAAGAGTAAAATTCACTAATGTTGATCCTGGACCATCAAGATTAAAATTCACTAATGTTGATCCTGGACCATCAAGATTAAAACTCACTAATGTTGATCCTGGACCATCAAGAGTAAAATCCACTAATGTTGATCCTGGACCATCAAGATTAAAATTCACTAATGTTGATCCTGGATCATCAAGAGTAAAATTCACTAATGTTGATCCTGGACCATCAAGATTATGAATTCACTAATGTTGATCCTGGACTATCAAGATTAAAATTCACTAATGTTGATCGTGGACCATCAAGTTTATAAATTCACTTATGTTAATCGTGGACCATCAAGATTAAAATTCACTAATGTTGATCCTGGACCATCAAGATTATGAATTCACTAATGTTGATCCTGGACCATCAAGATTAAAATTCACTTATGTTGATCCTGGACCATCAATATTAAAATCCACTAATGTTGATCCTGGACCATCAAGATAATAATTTCACTAATGTTGATCCTGGACCATCAAGATTATAAATTCACTAATGTTGATCCTGGACCATCAAGATTAAAATTCACTATTGTTGATCCTGGACCATCAAGAATATAAATTCACTAATGTTGATCCTGGACCATCAAGAGTAAAATTCACTAATGTTGATCCTGGACCATCAAGAGTAAAATCCACTAATGTTGATCCTGGACCATCAAGATTAAAATTCACTAATGTTGATCCTGGATCATCAAGAGTAAAATTCACTAATGTTGATCCTGGACCATCAAGATTATGAATTCACTAATGTTGATCCTGGACTATCAAGATTAAAATTCACTAATGTTGATCGTGGACCATCAAGATTATAAATTCACTTATGTTGATCGTGGACCATCAAGATTAAAATTCACTAATGTTGATCCTGGACCATCAAGATTATGAATTCACTAATGTTGATCCTGGACCATCAAGATTAAAATTCACTAATGTTGATCCTGGACCATCAAGATTAAAATTCACTTATGTTGATCCTGGACCAGCAATATTAAAATTCACTAATGTTGATCCTGGACCATCAAGATTATAATTTCACTAATGTTGATCCTGGACCATCAAGATTATAAATTCACTAATGTTGATCCTGGACCATCAAGAGTAAAATTCACTAATGTTGATCCTGGACCATCAAGATTAAAATTCACTTATGTTGATCCTGGACCATCAAGAGTAAAATTCACTATTGTTGATCCTGGACCATCAAGATTATAAATTCACTAATGTTGATCCTGGACCATCAAGATTAAAATTCACTCATGTTGATCCTGGACCATCAAGAGTAAAATCCACTAATGTTGTTCCTGGACCATCAAGATTAAAATTCACTAATGTTGATCCTGGACCACCAAGATTAAAATTCACTAATGTTGATCCTGGACCATCAAGATTATAAATACACTAATGTTGATCCTGGACCATCAAGATTATAAAGTCACTTATGTTGATTCTGGACCATCAAGATTAAAATTCACTAATGTTGATCCTGGACCATCAAGATTAAAATTCACTAATGTTGATCCTTGACCATCAAGATTGTAAATTTACTCATGTTGATCCTGGACCATCAAGATTAAAATTCACTAATGTTGATCCTGG